>NW_011889034.1:337807-341357 GCF_000151845.1 Pteropus vampyrus | reverse complement strand
GTGACGTGCGGGGCGGGGCGGGGCGACGCGTCTGCACCAATCGTGGGAGCCCGCCGGTCTGGCGGCGTGCGTGCCGCGGCGTGTCCGGTCGGGCCAATCACCGCCGGCCTTTCTCCCGTCCAGCCAATCACAGGGAAGACCAGCTGGATGGTTCCCTCCTTGAACTCTCGGCTGGGCAGGACGGAGGCCGGAGCTGCTCTCGCCCGTCAGACCGTCGGGGTCCGCCCCGCAGGCTGGACCGAGCGCATGGCGGTTGGGTGGGAGGAGGATGGACTCGGCCGGCTGCGGATCCACCCGGGGCTGGGACCCGCAAGGGGCGTGGCAGTGGGCGACTGGGCGCCTGCCGCCCTTTGAGGCAGCGAGCCCTCCTGGTAGCGGTCCCTCGTGGCACTGGTCCTTCGTCATAATGTCGTGGCAACGTGGCCAAAGTGTGTGCTGGCCGCTCCTGTCTGTCAGCCGGCGACTTCCCATTGGGCCCATTTCCACAGCAGCAGCTGCTGGAGTCCTGACGTGGAACCCCGGTTTTCCATCGGAAGAGGAAAGGGGCGTGTTTACAATAACGAACGGGAGAACCTGGGCAGCCAGGCCCTGTGCGCTGTCCTCGCCCTTGCCCCTGGCCCCGGCGGCCCGCGCGGGACTGTTTTCGTTTCAAACACTTCACATTCTCATCCTTTCGAATCCAAGTAGTCCTTTTATTCTTTTTAAAGTAGAAATGAAAGTAGTTTTCATGAATTAGAAGACTTTCACATTAAACCATCTCATGTTTCACGTTTCATGCTTATTTCTGAAACAACTTAAAAAAATAAGTTTAGTGTTGAAAAATATAACTAGGGCGACACAAGGGAAGTCGCTGTCCCCAGAGTGGGAGCCCCCAGGACCCTCTGTCCCCGACTTCCGCCCAGCACCCGTGCCATGCAACAGCCTAGCAAAATCCCGGTGGTGGCGAGAGAACCACAGAAGGGGGAGGAGCAGCTTCCTGTCCTGGATAAACCTAGGACCCTGTACCTGATCGTGGCGACACGCGTGGCTTCATCAGAAACGCTCACAGCCTTCTTGCAGTCGGTGAGCAGACAGCATGGTGTGCGCGCCCGCACGGATTCGCAAGCGTGTGAAGGAGAGAAGGGCGAAGGTGGAGTCCATGTGTGGCACGTGCCCCACAAGAGACATTTGGGGCAAAAGTGTTGGTGTGAGACTAGAAAAACGCAGCTATTCTGGAACTTTTTAACCCCTTTGCCAGGGAGAAGAAGGAATGTTACCCGTGGAAATGTATCGGCTCACCTACTCGCGGATCACCAGGGCTTTAGGAAGCTGTTGTTTCCAACAGAAAAACTGGGCTCGAAATGAGCACACGCACCTTTGGGGACACTGCACTAACCCAGGCTGTCCTGTCTTCAAATTTCAGAAGTTTACAGAATAGGTGCTTTGCATTCAAAGTGGCCAACGAAATAAAATAGCTCCTGAAGTTATCTGAATGCACTTTCCCCAGCAGGAACCTGCAATGTGAGCCCTGGAGCAGACTCGTCTTCTTTCCAGGTTCACAGACCTGCCACCCGCTTTGTTTTGTAATTGAGATGTATTTGCCATACGCCGTTGTGCGAGCTTAGGGCGTACGAGGTATTGGATACGTTGTGCCACAGCATGCGTGCCACTGGAGGGTAGCCAACACTCCGGCAGTGGGCGGAGGCCGGCTGGGGACTGGAGCACGGGGAGATGTCGCTTCCAGAGGAGTCCGCAGAGAGGCGGGGTTGACATGAGAGGTGTGGAGGGGGCCTGGGGCCCAAGAGAAGGCAGGGCGGCGCTGGAGGTGGGAGAGAAACCCCTTCCCTTGTGAGGGTACCTGGGCTTCTCCCACCCACGCACTCAGCTGAAGCAGGTGGGCCCCAGGGTCTGCAGTTGACATCTGGCATTGGTCAAAAAATGAATGAATATCTTCGGTTTGGTGTGCCAACATCGACATTCTATATTCAAATGTTTCCAATTCTGTACATACTACAGAAAAAGGTCGTTAAACACATAATGCTACATCTTCGAGAGGTCAAAATGAGGATTTAGCTGGTTGTGCGACAGTGCCCCGTGACAGGAATGATAGAAATCACGAGGTTAGACATGCAGCGGATGTGTGAAGTCCGCGCCTTGCACACACAGATCCCATGGAGGAGGAGGGCCTCTGGGTGCAGTCACAGGTCCTGGCTGCCTGACCCGCCCCCCTCTTCTTGCTAAAACAGAGGCTCCATAAAGCCTGTGGACACACACCATGGGCACCATGCTTCCTAGTTGCTGCAGAAAGCCTAATTTTGCAGTTTATCACTAAATGCCACATTTGCTCAGCATGTAACACGATCTCATGCATAGAGGCTTCCATGTGTCTTGGTTGCTGCAAAATTATTCTTTAATAAAAAGGTATGCTTTGTGGTCTCTATAACATTAACTTGGTGCACCATTTCCTCCATTGCCACAAGCACCGGGAATGTCATTCGTCACAGCTATTGGCCAATTGTCGGCGTTTGCTCACCCTGCAGCCGAGTTCTTAGTGTTTCAGCACCATGGGTCTCGCCCCACCAGGAAATGTTTGCAGCTGCCACTTGTCAACAATACTGTAATCACCACTGTCTCAACGTGTAAATAATCATCATGCGACATCTTTGTATACAAGTGTGTCTAGTCCTGGGGAGAGGCTGAGAAGTGAGGAAGTTTACAGTTGGCTCCTCTGACCCCCGCAGAGCCGGTGGGGACCCAGGGAGACAGGGAGGAGGAAGCCAAGACATGCCCTATTTTGGGAATGTCATCCAGAGGCAGAAGCTTCCAGCAGCCCTGAGTCTCACCTCTTGGTGGAACTGTCCCAAGGCAGGGCCCTCGGCCACAGCACCCCGCTGGGCCTGCTCAGTGTGGCCTCCACATCGTGCTCCAGGGCCCCGGACCTGTCCTCGGGACCTGGCCAGGGACGCCTCCACGCTCGGGGCGGGGCCTCCTCCGAGCCTTGCTCCCAGGGCCACCTCATGCAGTGTCCTGGGAGGTTGGATCCTGCTCTAAGGCACGGCATCTTTTGCTGCCTCTACACAAGAGAACTCCCCAGGAGAAAAAGGCTCCCCATGTGACATGCTACCAGGACATCGGGCTGAAGGTGGCTGCCCGCCAAGGGCCCACCAGCATCTCAGCATAGTGACTCATCAGGGGGCCTGTGCTCTGAATGGCTCCAAGCGGGCGGGACCTCCACTGGCCACCGCCCCCAACCAGCAGGCACCCACTTCCTGCACAGGCAGCAACCTCCCCCTCCACAGCCAGCCCCTGGCCCCCCCACCTCTGGAAGGTGGATTTCGCATCTGTCAAGGTGCCCCCTCTTTTGGGTACAGGCTGTTCTCCCTCGTTTCCCACCTTTCATCTGTCTGCCAGAGAAGCCGAATTGTGGGGTGGGAAGGACGGCTAGGACTGTCTTCTCTGGCGGCTGGGGTACCCCCTGTCCAGAGATAAGGCCAGGACCAAGACTGCAATGCCAGGAGGCGACTAGGATTTGTGAGGCCACCCTCGTCACTCCCTGCACCTTCTAGGCTCA
>NW_011889034.1:335839-336684 GCF_000151845.1 Pteropus vampyrus | reverse complement strand
CGGTCCGAGACCGCGGAGGTCGGTCCCCAGGCCGCGCCCGCCGCCCCTGGGCGCATGCGTGACGGTGGCAGTCCGCTCGCTGCAGGCGCCACTGCCGCTGTCCGCATTTCCGATGACTTCTGCATCCACGGAGACAGCCCGCTCTGTACCTGCGTTTTGGGTCCTTGGCTTCCTTGCCTCCTGTCACAAACGTCGTTGGTATTTTCCTAGTAGCCACTTCCCTAATAAAATGGCATTCGCCCCGTCCCACGGCTCAGAGAAAGTAGGCCATTCCCAGGGGAGCGACCCTGACCGGAGGACCTTGGTGGCGGTCCTCCCCTTCCTCTCTGCTGGGATTGGCTGGGCGCCTGACCATTCCAGCCAATGGGGCCCGGGAGGGGACCCACGGTAGGAGGCAGTGCGTTGGGGACCGTTTTATCTCTGAGCTAAGGAGAGGCTGACGGGAGGACGGCAGCGCCGCTCTCTGCCTGTGACCCGGTGGGGCAAATACGTGACGTTAGGGGCTGCAGAAAGGGGCAAGGAGACCCCAGGGGAGCGGCCGTAGGGCCTGCCCTGGCCGACAGGACGCGTTACCCAGGGCGGAGGCTGCTGGACCCCGGGAGCACGCAGCCGACAGGACGGCCACCTGCGCGGAAGCCACCTGGGGCCAGAAAGTCTGGTACCGGCAGCTGAAGGCGCCCTAGCCGGTCCGTGCCATCCCCAGAATCATCTAAGCATTTCTCGCGCCGGCTGCGCTAACTCAGAATTGGTGTTTGTCCTGATGAGACGCAGGGCACTGTCGCCCTCTGGACTCTCCAGGGCCAGCACCCAACACGTTTCATGACTGACTGCCCGAGGAGCGGCCA
>NW_011889034.1:328470-334824 GCF_000151845.1 Pteropus vampyrus | reverse complement strand
CCCTGCCTTCCTTGCCCGTGACACCGGAAGGCAGGCGGCCTCATCCGTCCGCTCCGCGCCCCTGGCCTGAGCACGGCCCCGGCGCACAGGAGGCCTCGCCCTGGCCGGGCCGTGGCCTCACGGGCCTTCGCGTTGCCGCGTCTGGGGTCCAGGTGCTGCCTCTCGGCGCCGTGCAGTCGGAAGGCCCCAGCTGGGTTTCCCGCCCAACGCCCCTCACTATGTGGTTCCAAGCAGGTGGCCGCCACGTCCCCAAGTGGGCCTGATGGAAGAGTGGCCCCCACGGCCGTGGGGACAGCCCGCGCAGGGCGCTGGCATGCTCCGTCCCTGCCTGTCACAGGCCGCCTCCTGGCCCTCAGGGCCCCGAAGTGGACACAGGGAATCCTGCGTCCCCCCTGCCCAGGCCCTCTAGCTTGAGGCTATCCTTCCACTTTCCGTCCTTGGCGGTGGCTGGTGACAGAGGCTGCAGGGCGGTCCGCCTGCCTGAACAGCATCCAGCAGGGGTAGCGAGCAGCACAGTGACTGCACCCACCTTCCTGTCTGCCGGCTGGAGATGCCCTTCCCTGCCCCAAGAGGACACGGGCCGGAGGGCCCATGGGGCTGGACCCCGGACGCACAAGGGCGTTTGGGCGGCTGTTGAGGTCTTGAGCGGGGCAGCGGTGACCGAGGGCCAGTGGGGATGGTGGCGTAGCAAGGAGTAAGTGTCCGAGTTGCTGGGGACAGACTGTGGACACAGCCTAAGGAGACGCAGGCCAGGGGCCTCAGTTGGCTCGAGCACAGCTGGGCAGTGGATGGGGGAGACACCCGGGATGGGTGGGTGGTCTCTGGGGACTACCAGAGGGGTGGACCCTGGGAGAGAGCCTGGGGGTTGCCGGGCAGCACCGGGCACCAGAGGCGTGGAGGTGAGCGCCCAGGAGTCACAGGCCCTTCTGCGTGCGGCCCGGCAGAATGCTGACCTTGGAGCTGCGTGCAGGTCGCCCTCCCCACCCCCACCCTGCCCATCGCACATGTCAGTCTTGCTCGGCCCTCACTCGGGGCCTTGGGGACGGTCACCACGTTCTCTCCACTGCTGCCGCTCGCTGGCTGTTGGGGAGAGGCATGGCCATCATCCCCACTGTCCACCAAGCCTCCGCGTGGTGGCCTCCCCATGACCTACACCCTTTGTCTCCCCATGGGAAAGCGGCTCTGGTCCCCATTTACCCTTGCAACCAAGCATGAAGGAACCACCGTCAAATCTCCAAGTCCGCCGCCCTGTGCGTGCTCCCCACAGCCCTCAGCCGCGGCACCTGCGCTCCCGCCCATCCCCCCCACGGGGACAGCCAGTTCCACCTGCAAGCACCAGTGCTCCCACCCAGCACGCACGGAGACGCACCCCATCCCCGGGGAGCCCCTGTCACCTTCCCTGTCACAGTCCCCACCTGGCCCGAGCCCCACCCCCGCCTCCCAGAGCCTTGGCCACTGCTCTGCCAGTCCCCTCACTTCAGCTGCCCACGCGGGAGGCGCCAGCTCATGCGGGAAGACGGCACGCGGGTGGCCCCAAGTGGAGGCTTCGGAGCCAAGCCCGGCGCTGGGCTCGGCACTGAGCCCCACAGCCTGCGGGGACAGGCGTGCTCAGGGTGCCAGCAGGGAGCACGCGGGCCTGCCCAACATCCGCCTAGGGAGCAGCGTGGGGGGTGCCGGCGCGAAGCCCCACAGTGGGGATGGCAGCAGAGACGGCGCAGCGAGCCGAGAGGTCCCTGAGGTCCCCCAGCTGGGCGGCAGGCTGAGGGGCCACAGACCGTGTGGGACGGATGGAGCTGGAGCAGAGGGGACGGGAACAGGCCCCACCCTACTCAGGCCCTGGACAGACCCACTGCCCGCCTCAGAGAGCGTCCGGCACAGCCCTGAGCTCCTCCTGGCGTGTCCCCCACGTCCTCCTCACGGCCGTCACTGCTGGGCGTGTCGGTCCCATGGGCAGGGCTCCGTGTCCCGGTCCACAGCCAGGGCCCAGATGGGTCTGAGACTTATTTTTTAATAAATGAATTGAAGCTACAGATTGAAGCTAAGAGAGCCACTGAGGGAAGCTGTGTCACCTGGGAGTGAACGCTGACCTACCGACAGCAGACTCGGGCATGGCCGGCGGGCCACGTCCCAGGCGCCCAAGGAGAAGCCCACGCGGCGAGGAGTCCCCAGCGGCCAGTAGGCGGGCCTGACCAGCGAGGGGAATGCTTCCTGGCCAGCGGGGAGCCCGGCTGCCGTGGGCGGGCAGAGGGTCCCGCGCTTTGGGGGCGGCAGCCAGCTGGGGCACTGTGCAAGCTGGCTTCTTAACAGCCGCCTGTCGCTTTGATGTGATGGTCCCATTTTTAACGATAAAGATAATGATTTTAACCAATGTCAACATGGAAGGGGCACATGAGCCCAGGCCAGTGGGGCCCCCTGGGAGCCCTCAGCAAGCCCGAGAAGCGCGTCTGACACGTCCGTCCCCAAACCTGGGGCTGGATGTCGAAGCGTGTCCACGGATGAGATACGGTGACATTCCCACCTCCAGGGGCTCAGGAAGTGGCCTTAGTGGAGACACACAGGTCGATGCAGACAGAACTGGGTAGGGTTAAGGTGAGGCCGTCCTGGGCGGTGGCCCTAAACCCAGCATGGGGGACGTCCTTACAAGGGTAGGGCAGGGGCACTGGAGAAGGGGCGCCATGCGTGGACTAGGCAGAGAGGGGAGCAGCAGCTTCGAGCCCGGGACACCTGGGGCCACCAGATGTGACGGGGCAGGAGAGACGCTCCCTGGAGCCTCCAGAGGGAGCGCAGCCCTGTGACTCGAGCGCAGGCCTCTGTCCTGCTGGATGGCACGGCCACTACTTCTGTGGGCTCAGGCCACCTGGTCCGTGGGTGCTTGGCTGTGACAGCCAGAGGACACCAAGTATCCACATAAAGGTGGCCTTCTTTCAAGGTTCTTGAATCAAACGTCACAGAACACCGTGGTGAGGGGGCCCCGCGTGGCTCATGGTCCCCTCCCATGGCCGTGCTCCATGATGTAGTCCCCAGTCCAGTTCAAGGTCTTTAAATCTGCAGATTAGTGTCGTTTTATAAAAAGCGATGCAATCTCATGATAATGACCCGAAAGATAGAAAAAAGTACCAAAAACTAAAAAGGCAACAAATCGTTCACGGCCATCGGGTGACCGTCCACTGAGACGTCACTCCGAGCACAGGTTCGGTGGGTGGGGGGGGCGACGTGAGGGAACGGATGGGTGCAGATGGAGGAGGACAGCTCTGCTGAGAGGCAGCCGCGGCGTGCGTGGTGTCGCCAGGGCTGGCTCGGGCCTGCCACAGTTCTAACACGAGGACAGAAACGGTGAAGTGAGAAGGACTGGGAAGTCAGACGCGCGTTTTTCACTAGCACAGAGATTTCTTTCAAAAAGCTTCCTCCGAACTGAGAAAAAGAATCAGGAAAGCCAGCGAGATGCTGCCGTCTACACCAGCCTCCTGCGGCTGCCACAGTGCACTGGCTTAAAACAACAGAAATCTATTCCCTCGGCTCAGGGCGCCGGAGGCCAAGGTCACGGTGTGGGCGGCCGGGCTCCCTCTGAGGCTCAGGGCAGGTCCTTCGTGCCTCTCCCAGCCTCTGTTGGGGGCCCTCGCTGGCTCAGGGGCTTGAGCGTCTCTCATGTTGTGGGTGGTCCCGAGTGAGTGTCCTCCATGCTACACGCAGCCGCACGTCTACGCTGCCTGTCCCCTCCTCGTCCCGTCCTGAGGTTCACTATTTCTAACCTGCCAGCTCTGGGGACACCTCCGGTCTGGGCTGCAGCCACACTGCGTGGCTCTTCGGCTTGGGCTCTGTAGTTGAAGATTTTGTATCCTCGACCATTCTCTGTGACTCCTGGGCCCTGAGACCCCCAGCCGGCTCTGGGCCCAGGCCTCTGGACACAGCGGCCCAGTGGCCTAGGGAGCTGACTTTCTTGCCGCGGGGCCGAGGGGGTCCTTGGGGTGCGTGCTGTGCCAGGACCAGCACCGGCAGGTTAGTGCCCTCCCGCACCAGGCCGCGTGGCCCGACGCTCTGCCAGCTCCGTGCGAAGGCCGAGATGCCAGCTTTCCTCTCTGCGTGGACCTCTGCCGAGCTGTTTGGACTTGTCCTGTGGGAGGAGGCAGTCGACCGTCGCCGTGGTGACGGTTCTCCTTCCGGTTGGTGGTCTGTCCTCGCCCTGCCCAGGGATTAGCTGCACCCTGACCTCCGCCCTGCAGGCGCTGTCCGCCCAGGCACTTGCTAAGTTGTGTCTCCAGAGAGCGTGCCCCAAACTCTTGCTCCGGGTCGGGGGGGCGGGGGATGAAGCCGCCAAGGGCTTTGGTCTGGGGGTTGCTGGGGGAGGCCCTGGGCTGAGTGACAACGTCCTGTGGCCCGTCTAGGTGACATCCCGGCACGGCCGTTTGCCCGTCATCACCATCAGAATGAGCAGCAAGCACAGCTCCGGCTCGGGGGCCGCGCAGGCGGGCGTGCCCGTGGCCAACGCCCCGGTTTTCGGCTCTGCGAATGTAACGCCTGCTTTTTCTCCTGACTTAGTCCACAGTCACTTCTGTGACCTCGTGTTCTCCCTCCTCGTTCCTCGGTGTCCTTGGTGGTCCCTTTCTCACCTCTCCAGTGGGACGTGAGACGCCTGCTGCCCCCTTCCCCCCTCACACGGCCCGCATTTTCAGAGCAGAGGAGTCTGAGGCAGCTGCGTGAGCGGTGATGTCCCCCGTCTTTGGGTAACGGCCGTGGCAGGGATTTGTCTGCTTCTGCTTCAGGTGCACCTGTGGGCGATCTCACTTCTCACCGCGTGGACTGGCTGGCAGCCCAGCGCCCTCTCTGCGTCGCCGTGATTTCCAGGCATTTGTGCCATGTACTCGTGGACTGGGACGCAATGCTGGGGCGCTGTCCGCCAGTCCACACTGAGTAAGACGGGCCGCCCCACATCAGCGCCAGGATCCGGCACCCTCGTGCTGGCGAGGGCAGTGGGCATAGCATCCTTCCTGCCCAGCACCTTGTCCTCCCGCACGTGGCCGGCACAGGAGACACAAATATTTAAGTGAATTCCAAGCCACTCACACGGAGTTAGTGCTCCTCTGCAGACGTGTTCCCTTCTGCTTTGTTGTCCCAAGGAGGGCCGAGGCTGGCTCTGCTCTGTGCCCTGGCCCCGGCTTCCCGATCTGGGTGGCTCTCCAGCAGCTCCAGGGACAGACGGGCACTGAGTGCCTCTGTTTGCAGCAGCCGGCAGGCCTGGCGCAGAAGGACCAGTAAGCAGAGGTGCCCGCGTGCAGGCAGGGTCTGCCTGTCAGCTCACCCAGGAGGTAAGGGAGGCAGGCGGGTGGGCGAGCCTGCCTGTCCCCCGCTGCCACCCACGGGGCCCACTGCCCGTCAGCCCCAGTGCTCGTAGGACCCCCAGGGTCCAAGCTCTGTGCAGCCCGCGCCAGCCCATGGTGGGACGGCCCAGGCCTCGGCCGCGGTGGCAGTGGGAAGCTGCAAGCTGCCCTGATGTCTGAGCATCGTCACGGCCACCTTAATTCTGCCGGAAGCCAACCCGAAGGCCGCATCAATGCCCTCAGGAGAGGCCAGGCATTCCGCGGGCGCTTGGAGTCCCCTCAAGAACCGCCAGTGAACCGAGCTGAGCGCCCGCAGCACTGCCCAAGCTCAGACTGACCGCCACTCGGCAGACTGGGCAGAGGACCCACAGTGACCGTGGGACAAGAATCTTTAGTCATCCACGAAGTGAAAGAAAAACATAAACTTCGGGCGTTAGGGTTCTCGCATTCCTTGAGGAAAGAAGGGCTGTGGGGCACCGCTCCAGCGGCCTGGCGGGCTGGCCCGCGCTCCTCCGCTGGTGCGGGGCTCAGTGCGTCTCTGTGGTCTCCGGCTTCCACGGAGGCCAGAACTCAGGCACCGGGACGTGCTTGGGCAGGGACTCGGGAGCTCTCCCCGCAGGAGACAGCTCAGCAGGGCCAGGCAGGGTGGGCGGTGGTCCTAGGTGTCGGGTCCGCCCTCAGGCTGTGGTGGAGACAGCCAGGTCAGGGGGAGCTCCCCCCGCTCCCCAGCCTTCTGTCTGCCTTCCCGCCGTCTGAAGGTAGCTGAGGGCCTCCAGGGCCACATGCAGGTGTTGAGGGGAGTGGAAGGCATCGGGGTGTCCGACTGACCCCTGGGGCCCCCTCCCAGAGGCGGCGCCTGTGGCCTTGGTGCTTCTGGCCAGTGCCGAGGGTCGAGGAGCACCTACGGACAGGTGTGCTCAGTCCTGCATGGCGACTCTTCCTCCGTCTCCACTGAGCAGGCTCCCACCTCGAATGCATGGCGCTGGGCAAGCAGAGCCTCCCGTCCTCGGGGCTGGCAGCATAGCAGGAAGAAAGCTGA
>NW_011889034.1:319194-326440 GCF_000151845.1 Pteropus vampyrus | reverse complement strand
GGGGGCGCCGAGCGCGTGCGCGGGCTGCTGCATGCGAGTGCGCGTGCGCCGGCGCTGCCGTCACGCCCGCCGCCCGCGCAGGTGACACAAAGGGGCGCTGGACCCCGACCCTGCAGACCCTCGGTCCACCGGCCCGTCGCATCCTGGCCGCGTGACTCCCAGTCAGATCCCATGATCATGGTCCCCCCAGACCCACAGTGCCCAGACTGTGGACCCCAGGGCCTCATCGCCCGAGACCCCCCGGTGCCCGGCCCCCAGAGCCCAGATCCCAGAGGCTGGGTGTCTGGCCGGAGGTCCTCGGACCTGGGGCCTGAGCCTTGTTCATCCTGCAGGGGCCACAGGCCTTGTCTCAATGAGGTTGACTTCTCTGCTTCTTCGAAGTCACTTCCTGTTGTAAATACTCCCCCAGGGTTCTAAGCCCGCTAGGGAATGTCACATCCTTGAGTAGCACACAAGATTAACTGCAAACAATTTGCTTTGAAAGAAAGGAAAAGACCTCACGTGTCCTGAAGACATGAATTGTGTTTTGGCCTAGTGGGGACTTTGTCCCTGCCTCTGGGGCTCCGGCCAGGCCTTGCTGGCCCGTCTCCTCCGGGGCGCAGTGGGTGGCCAGGGTCTGTACTCCCCAGCAGGTTGCCTGGGTACCGGGCTGCTGGGAGGTCATAGCCCTCAGGCCGGAGGGTTTTCTCTGAGGGGCAGGAGCGTGGTGGGTGCCGTGCCCTCCCACGCTGTTACTTACTCCAGCGGTTTCAGGGGTGCTTAGCTTTATAGCCAGCTCTGTCCTGCCGTTGGGATGCTCTAAGGTACAGAATTGTAACGTCCAGCTGGTTGGGAGGGCAGCCCTGCCCTGGTGGCCTTCGGCTGTCCGCATGGGTGCACGGGGCGGGGGGGGGGGGGGGGGGGGGTCGCACAGCCCTGTCGCAGAAACCAGCACGCTGCACTCCCTTCCCTGAGCCAGTCTGTTTCCACCTTAATAATTCAAAGGCTTTGGACCCAATTCTGTTTGTCACAAAGGCACTTTTCACCCCCTCGGGTTGGCAAGATGTCAGAAACAAGGGCCTTTCAGGGTGCTCTAGGCAGCACTGGGGGGTCCTGATCCTGGGCCTGTGGGGGGAGCAGGCTGGGTTGGGGACGCCTCTCGGGTGGGAGTTGGTCTGATGGTGGCTCCATGCCTGCTTTCGTGTCCTGCCTGACTGCCGGTGGCCATCTTGCACGTTTTGCAGTCCTTGTCAACTTTCAGCCAGCGAGGGCTGGGGCCTCCTCGAGGGAAGGGCCATTGGGGGTGCAGCAGGGAGGAGCTGTGTGGTCTGCTGGTCTCCTAGCGCTGTAGAGGGTCCTGCCCTCGCCTCCATTTCCCAGCCCCGCTCCCCGTGCCCTTGGAGCCCGCAGTGTCGGGGCTGGGCTGTGGGAGGGAGGGACTGCGGCCACACCTGAGCCTGGGGTGGAGGCTGGAGCCTTCTCTGGCTGGCACCCAGCCCTGACCCTGCCTGCCGGCTGAGGCCAGGATTGCCTCTGGGGTGCCTGGGAGGATGGGCCTTAGGCTGCAAGCTCCAGGAGCAGCCGGAACCTGGCCGGGAGCCAGGCCCCGACCCGGCGACACCTCCGTGATTGGTTAGGACACGTCTACCTTTGGGTTGGGGAGAGGGGAGCCCGGCCAGGGACAGGTGCACAGGATCGATTTTCTTCCGGGTGCATGCTGCACGCTGGTTGAGCAGTCGTGGAGGTGAACTGGAGGGTCAGGTTGCAAATGGGGGGGCCCAGGGCTGGG
This sequence comes from Pteropus vampyrus, assembly GCF_000151845.1. Taxonomy (NCBI): domain Eukaryota; kingdom Metazoa; phylum Chordata; class Mammalia; order Chiroptera; family Pteropodidae; genus Pteropus; species Pteropus vampyrus. The sequence goes on along the minus strand of NW_011889034.1, from coordinate 324,672 downwards.
CGGCCCTGTGTATCCATGACCTGTCCCCCTTCTCCAGAACCCCCCTCCCCCATTCTCCTCTTCAAAGTAGCAACTTCATTTGTATAAAAATGTACTCGGCAGAAAGCCAGCCCCCAGCAGGTGGGCGTTTGGGCTCCCAGTGTGGGGGGAGCTCATGGGGCAGCACAGCCCCGCTGCGTGCCTGGTCCCGTTGTGGGTGGGCCTCACTTGCTTCCCAGGGCGACCTGGGCACAGATGGGCTCTTCTGTGCCGGTGAAGGGTCCTTGGCGTTTGGGGGTAGATCCGGCCTCAGCTTCCAGCAGGCTGATGGCCGCCAACGCTTGGCCGAGGGCTTCGTTTGGGCTAGCAGGCCACCCGCAGCGCATTGGGTCCTTGATGGGACTTTTCTCTGCTCACGGTTTGTTCTTGCCGTTGGAGTTCCCTGAGTGGCCGGGGGCTTGGCTTTTCAGTACTGTCCATGCTGCTGCCGAGCTGCCTTCCGGGCAGGTCCTGGTAGGTCCTGGTGGCACCTGTGGCTCTGGAGCTGGGAGGGCTGGGTCAGAGGCTTTTCATTTTGTGACAACTCTCCTCAAAGACAGGCAGTTCCCCTCACTCTGTGGGATGCCAGGCTCAAAGCCCTGGGTGGCCCTGGCACCGCCCTCCGCACAGGTGGGGGCGACCCACGCTGCGCCTCCCTCCACCCCCCAGGACAGGCCCTCCCACCCCCACGTCAAGGGCCGTCTCCTTCAGAAGCTCAGCCTGGATCGACCCACGGGCCACGCACTAGCAAGGGGGGCTCCCGAGAGGGAACGCCATTCGCCCACAGTCCCGGAGAACTCGGGGGCCTTAGTCACGTTGGATGCCAGTGGGTGGCTGTTAGTGTTGTTGTTCCTGCCCGTGTCATCCTCAGGGAGCTTGTGTCCCCTGTCAGCCCTGGAGCCAGGGTGGAGGAGGGTGACGACCTGGTGGGTTGGAACCTAGGATGGGTTGAAAGAGATCCCAGTGGGTTCTGCGGGCGGGGGGGTGGGGCGGCGCAGCACTGCGGCCCGAGTGGGTGCCCTTTCCGGACCCCCCAGGTGTGGACTATGGTCTGTCGTGAGGTGGGCTCGGTGTTCACGGTGACTCGTCAGGCCACCTGTCTGCAGAACTGTGTCTCGGGCTGGCTGGCCGTCAACCGTGAGGTCTTTCTGAGTCTGGCCTGTGAGGTCAGGCCATGGAGAAGGTGCCCCCGGCGCCTCCTGCAGCCGCTGTGCCCTGTCCGTGTGGGCACAGTGCCAGGCGCATCCGCACAACCCAGCGTTCTCCGGGTGCGGGCGAGGTTCCCACTTGAGGGCTCTGAGGCTGCACAGGGAGCGGTCGGGGGCGCGTCCTGACTTTGAGACGCTCATCGGAACTGAAGTGGGGGCACGAGCCAGGGGCCACCTCACCCCTTGCTTAGGGTGCGTGTGGCTGGAGATGGCCCACGGCGGGTTCCTAACGACGCTGGTGCCGGGGACCTATGACTGGTCTGGGGCTCTGTGCCTCCTGCGACCCTGGCGTGCGCTGCTGCGACCTCTGGCCCCCCTGAGAGTGAGTGCAGTGCAGAGCCATGGCCGCTGAGCAGGATGGCCCAGAGGTTGGTGTGTGGTGCCTGGATGCTGGCGGGAGCTGTCTCTAGGTCATCGCCTGCCCGGGGCAGCCCCCTGGGGCCTGTGGTTCCTTCCTTTGCCTCGTGTTCTTTAAAATGAATGGTTTTAGGTCAGTTTTAGACCTGCTGGAACGTGACGAAGATGGCGCCAGTGGCCTGTCCTCTGCACACGGCTCCTGGTGGGTGTCTCGCCTTAGTGTGGTGCTCGCGTCACCCGAGGTCCCCACCGCCCCTGCTGTCCCAGGCCGCTTGCTGAGCGCATGGCACGAGTGTGTCACTGCTGTCTTGAGGTCCCGTGCTGGACATTCGTCACCTGCCTGGTGCCCCCCACCCCGCTGCCAGTGTCGCTCACCAGCCGTGCTAGCCCTGCGTTTCCTGCCATCCGAGCTACAGGTGCAGGGGTGCACGGAGCCACCGGCACGTGCAGGGCCTCAGCACCGCTCCGGCGAGCCGGGGAGGCAGGCGCGCGCGTCGGGAGTTCGTGAGCATCCGCTCGCTGCCGTGGGCTTGCTGCGCGCCAACGCCGCTGTGTGCCGGGCACCTGCCAGGTGCTGGGGCGTCACCCGCAGAAACCCCCTTCCTGCTGGAGCTGACACACTGACCTCACTGTGGCCTCCGGCTGTAAACCAGCACACATGCCACCCCACAGTGGAGCACGGGACTGGGGCAGAAGTCACCGGGGGGCCTGGAGAAGGTGATGCCAGGAGGGAGACAGGGAGCCTGGGAGTGTCTCGTAGTAGGATGGGTCAGGGCAGAAGCCCTGGGTCAGGGCAGAATCGCCGGGGCGGGCAGAGCCTGAAGGTGCAGCTCCAGGTAGGTGTGGCCCCTGGGCAGGTGTAGCTCTGGCAGGTGCGGCCACTCTGATGGCGCCCCCAGCCTGTATGGCGACCAGGTGTCGTGACTTGGTAGGGACACGGCCGAACCCTTCCTTTGCACTCAGCCCGAGGGCGGGCCGAGGGCAGGTGGTCCCTAGATACCTGGCAGCCTCAGGCCAGCCTAATGCAAGCACGAGCTGCCCTGTCTGCCTCCTGCTGGCCCCTGTTGCTGAGGGGTCGAGCCACTGCCCTGGAAGCTGTCCTCAGGCACTGGCCACCTAGTCCCCAGCATGGACCCCTGACTAGGGCCGCCAAAGAGCTGTGGCTGCCCCTGTACAGTCACATACCACTTACCAAGGGGGACGTGTTCCGAGAAATGTGTCGTTGAGTGAACGTCACAGTACAACCTGTCGCACACCTGGGCTGTGCGGTGTAGCCACTGGTCCTGTGCCACCGGCCTGCATAGCACGTCACTGCACAAGACAGCACCAGCTTAAGTCAGCATAGGAGCACGATGCAGCCAGGAGACTCGGTAAACACGAGATGCGGGGGGACACGGGGTAGGCACAGGATGGAGACGCAGGACACAGGCCTCCGTACTCGTGGGCATCAGTGCACCCACAGGACTGTGTAGGAGGTGACCCTGCACACTGTCCCCAGGGGCTAGGGAGGCAAGAGCCACACTCCCCGTCTGTCTGCACTGGGCACAGGGATCTCTGAGCCCGGATCCAGGCTGGCCTCGGAGCCCCCGCGCCCTCCGGCCACTCGCCGGCGTGGGAACCTCAGGCAGGAGTCAGCACAGCAGAGCACGTCAGCAGTGGGCATGGGGAGCACAGGGTGACACCCCTTGGGCACCTGAGGGGTCTGGTTCACCTTCCAAGGCTGCAAGGACACTTGAAACCTGTGTGCAGTGCCAACATGTCACATGTAGGGCTGAGCCCTGAGCCCCTCGGAGGGCAGGGACCCGTCTCGGCCACCTGGCTGAGTAGCAGGTGTGCAGGGACACCGGTGACTAGTGACGCTGACCGGGGCAGGCCCTGCCGGTCAGGGCCTTGAGGCCTTGGTTGCAGGGGTGGGTGTCGCCCCTGCTTTGGAATAAGCTTGTAGTGACTCTGGGAACACGTGGAGCATGAAGAGGTGACGATTTAGACTTGGGTTGCAGGCCTTTTGGGGTCCGTGGCACTCCCATCTCTGCCGAGTGCCGGCCGTGGGAGGGGGCCTGCCCATGTACTCAGCTGCCATTGGCCATCCCGACCTGAGTTTGGTGGCCTGTGTCCTCAGGGGCCGCTGTCCCCGTGCTTGTGGCGATCAGGGTGGAGTGTCGCCCTATCGTGAAGCAGTTCCCATGTCTTGGGTTGAAGGGTGACAGCTGTGACTCACTGAATGTGTGACAAAGTTAAATCAAAGGGGGGGTGCACCATTTCAACGTGAAAACATTCAATTTCCCGTGTTTCGTGTTTTCTTGAGGGATGAGGTGAGGGTAGCTAGCTGCGAGTCTGTATGTCGGGGAGCTCAGGGCGTGGGGGCCCCTCCAAGCATCAAGTCCTTCACCCTGGAGCCACTGTCCATGTGGCTTGACCCCAAGCACACATCTGGAGTGGGCGTGGGGTGTGACAGGTACATCTGACTTGGCAGAGCTGGGAAGGCCCCAGGGCCCTGTCCTGGACCTGCCACCTGCCCGTGAGGAAATCTCAGCTGTGACTGAAGATCTGGGAGAGGAGCTCTGGTGGCCATGGCCGAGGGTGGTCCTGGCCAGGGGAGGGCCAGGCTGGAGCTGGCCAGCAGAGGCCGCAGTGGGGGCAGGGGCCTCGGTGCACGTGGCCACATGGGGTTAGGAAGGCTTGGCGTGGACCCCAGACCACCCACTGGGGGTCTGGTCCCCAGGACCTTCCTCCCACTGTGTGGCTCCAGTGCAGGGCCCACCATGGAGGGAAGGGTCTGTGGTTCCCCCACGTCCTGGGGAGAGCCATGTACCATGCTCTCTGTGGCCAGGTGTCCCCAGCCCCCTGGGAGGTGAAGACGAGGTATGGGTATGAGCACGTGACTGCATGTGAAGGCATGTGAAGGGGAAACGTGCAGACTCGGGGCCACTGGGACGTGGGTGGCCCTGCAGCACTTGTGGCCCCTGGGACGCGTGGTGGCCTCCTGCTGGCTGCAGCCCCAGCCCCGGTGCCACCCCCAGGGTCAGGCGGCAGCCGTGTCGTCCCGGCCATGGTGGGGTCGGGCCGCGTGGTCTCCCTGCAGGCAGCGGTGGGCGGAGGCCTGCTCGGTGCCTGCCGCACACCTGCGGCCTGGGGGCCTCGTCAGTCTGATGTCCAGCCACCTGTCGGGCCAGCCCTATGGGGAGAACTGTGCCTGGACCCAGAGCTGGTTCTGGGGGCTGCCTGGAGGGAGGACAGACAGTGCGTGTGCTGACCTGGGGAAGCCCATAGCTGGGGGTCGTGTGTCCTCGTATGCATCCTGTGGCCCCTCCGCCTGGTGGCCTCATTGGAAGTCCACTCTCTCTGTCCTGTTACAGAGGAAGCTATTGGGAACGTGAGGTAGAAGCTTCCAGACTTGGCTATGGACTGCGTGCAGGGCCCTCCCAGCTGCGCTCCCGGTGTCCCCGGGGTCCTGCCCGTGTTGGGGGGCAGAGCCCATGGGGTTTCCACGTGCATGGCGGTGACGCTGGGGCTAGGTCTTCAGGCTGGGCCTCGCTCTGCGTCCACCCTGGCGTGTCCCATGGTCCCGTCTGTGCTGGGGTGTGGGCGAGGATGTGGCAGAACCCCCGGCGTCTGCGGTCTAGTCGACCCCCGGCAGAGTTTTAACATGTCTTCTGTGTTTGATTTTTAGTCAGACTCGGACCCGGCGCAGGCTTCAGTGGTCGCCGTGGATCAGGAGCCTGAGCGCTTTGGTCCGACGCGGTTAAAGACGCGGGCTGAGCATCCGGTGACAGGACGCAGTTCTGCCGGGGACTCTGAAGATAGACGCTCTGAGCGGCCGGATTCATGGTCGTGGAAGCCAGGCCCATAGTAGGCGATGTCAGGTAGGGGCTCCCGGAGGGCGCAGCGGCAGAGC
>NW_011889034.1:303584-319144 GCF_000151845.1 Pteropus vampyrus | reverse complement strand
GCAGCCCGGGCGCCCGTGTGTGCCCTGGGCGAGGGCAGTGCGCTGCCCCAGAGAGGGCTCCGTTTCTGGAGACGCCGCCGGTGCCCGCGGTTGGCAGCAGAGCCGGCACAGGCCTCGCGCGTGCTGCAGCGGGTGTCCTCGGGACCCGATGGAGCCGCAGGCCGGTGTTGCATTTGTTCTGGTTGTTCCTGTGGGGCTCGGTGCCGAGAGCCGGTCCTGCTCCAACTGCGGGGCTGTGAGCCCCGTGGCGAGGGGGCCGGCGGCTGAGGGCCCTGGCAGCCCCACGGTGGCGCGTCTCATCCGCTCCTCGCCGAGTCATAGTCACAGTGCCCGCTGAAGCAGCGGCTCCCCGCTGGGTTCTTCCCGTCCATCGTCCTCCCCCAGGCAGGCAGCAATGTCACATAGCCACCTGCTTTATGCCTGAGGTCACTGAGGACCCCGTGGTTCCCATGGGTTGTATCGATTGATGTTTTTGTTGATAACAAAGTCAAAGCAGACAAACACCGGTCACTAGGAGCTGCAGGAGACCGTTAGGCCCCGAAGGAAGGCACGTTCCTGCCCTCCCCACGGGGCCGGGCGACGGGGGGCACTGTGCGCGTGTCCACACGGCTCTGCCGTCTGCCAACCGCGTCTCCTGGCACCCAGCGGCTGCGTATCACGCCAGGGTGGGCCTGAGGGCGCAGCTCGTGGAGGGGCAGGGCAGGACCCGGGGAGGGGCCTGGTGGTCCGGTGTCGCGGCTCTTTGCCGTTGGCAGAGGCCGGGGGTGAGTAGCGTGCCCTGTGGGAAGAGTGGGCAGTGGGGAGCCGGCGCAGTCACCCCGCTCCGTGGTTCTCGGCCAGCCCAGCAGGTGCTGGCCACGCCACGCCCACGGCTGCACGGCCGTCCGTGGGTGAGGTTTCTCAGGACTGTCAGGTGACAGGGCTGGTGTGGCCCAGCACGGGGCATGGCCGTGCCAGGTGTCACCTGGAAGAGCCTCGTGTCCTCACTTGAGCCCAGAGTGAGGTGTGCTGCCCCGTGCTGGGGGAGCGGGGCCTCTAAAGCTCTCACCCCACCGTGGTGGGAGGGTCATGGCTCTGGCTCCCCGCGGGCGTTCACCTTCCTGCCTCTGCTCGGCTCCCTGCCCTTGACATTGACCAGGGAAGGTGACACACCGGGCCTAGGAGCTGGTCCCCATCGTGGTTTCTGGGCAGCAGAGAAACATGGCCACCTTCATGTCAGTTAGGACTTGCCTGTCCAGTGTCAACATGGAGACGACCCTGTTGGGCCACAGGGACTCACGCTTCCCACGCTCGTAGGCTTAGCCCCTGCGCTCTGTGGGGCTACGTGGACGGTCGCTGTGTCCGTCCTGTCGGGTGTACTGAGCTGTAGCAAACGCTAGTTTTTCATGTTTCCTGCTGCTCTTTAACTTACTTTTGACAAAGACCCAGGTGCAGGATGTTCAGAGTAGCTCGCCCCGGGGTCAGCTGCACGTGGCTCCGACGGCAGTGGCGTGGGGGTGCGGGTTTCGCTGGGGGCCGCGCCGCGAGAGGCTGAGCTTCCACCCCTGTCGTTGCAGGCGTCCGACCTCCGATCATGAACGGGCCCCTGCATCCCCGGCCCCTGGTGGCACTGCTGGACGGCCGGGACTGCACGGTCGAGATGCCCATCCTGAAGGACGTGGCCACGGTGGCCTTCTGTGATGCACAGTCCACGCAGGAGATCCACGAGAAGGTAAGCGTGCAGAGGGGCTCGGGGCCCAAGCAGGGCGGGTGGGCGGGGAGCAGGACCTGGCGAAACCCCACAGGGCTGGCATCATCACCTGGCCCTGTCGGGAGGTGGAGACGGGACGTGCTCTGTTCTCAAGTCATCTTCACAGTCACCCATCCCCAGAGGAGCCTGGGGGCGTGGACGCAGCGCACGGTGCTGCGAGCTGGCAGGCCGTGTCCTCCTGGCCCCTCATCAGCGTGGGCAGCCTCGACCCAGGAGCCTGCGGCCGAGTGGCTGTAGATTTGGGGCAGCTCTCATGCCTCGTCTGCTCAGGAGGTGACTGGGTCCCCACCACGTGGAGTGTGTTAATCCGGTTTTCTGTTTGTAGTCACGCTGAGTTAGTCCTTCAGAACGACCTTCCCCCGGGACGGGAAGAAGCTGGACAAAAGCTTTAGAAAACCTAGTGGCACCAGGAGCCAGCAGGACCAGAGGGGTTGGACTCTGGGCCTGCCAGGGTGGGCCTGGGCCACCTGCTGGACATGGGCCCTGCTGGATCACCTGGGTCCGGGTGGAGAGCCTGGAGGAAGGCTGAAGCGGATCCAAACGCGCCCGTGCACAGTCCGCTGTCCAGCCTGTTAGCCAGCACCCAGCCTTGAACCTGGGTGGCTGGCCCTGCACGCCGAGCCCAGGCAGAGACGGGGTGGCCGTCTAGGAGGGTGACCTCGGCCTCAAACTGTCTCTGTAAATCACCTTCCAGTGCGGCGCCCACCCCTAGCAGGGTGACCGGGGTCGGGGGACAGCAGGACTGGGAGTGGCACTTGCTGAAGCCCCTGGGGGGGGGGGCGCGGCTGTGGCCACCGAGCTTGACATTCCAATGAGGAACCTGTGACCATGAAAAGTGACGCGACAGATTTGGGTAAACCTCTTAGACGCTCTGGAGCTGGAGCAGCAGAGCTGAGAGTGGGAATTCACTGGGTGGGTGGGGGACGCGCCAGGGACCATGCTGTGGCATTGGCGCTTCTACGGAGACCTCAGGGAGTGAGGGAGGGGACATTAGAAGCATCACCTGATGAGACCACAACAGACAGTTCCCAAAGCTGACAGGAACCACCAGCTGGAGGCGAGGACAGTGTGGCTTGCGGCAGAGCCACGGGTGCCTCGAAAACACCTGTGGCTTCCCCCACAGCTGAGCCCGCAGCTGTCACACACCACGTGGTCACACTCTTGGTGCTTTTCCCAGAGAGCAGCAGCACGTCCGTGGAGAAGCCCGCATGCAGATGCCCGCGGAGTGTCACCCTGACGGTCCGGGAGGAGTAGCCAGCAGTGCTGTGGCTGCACTCAGGCTCGGCTGGCGAGGACGAGGGGGCTGATCCACGCGCCCAGGCTGGAGCTCGGGCGCTGTGTGACCTTGTCTGCTCCCCAGTGACAAGACTGTGGTGATGGAGACCGGGTTTCTGGGGGCTCGGGGGCAGAGGGGGTTGACCAAAGTGCTAATATGCAGGTGTTCTTTGTGGTGACTCGAGTGACACATGAGATTACGTAGAGCTGCGTGTACACGCACGTGCAAGAAAAAGGTGAGCACGTGGGCCGGGGTGCCTGAAGAAGCTGGCAAAGGGACATGGGAACCCTCTGTGCGATTTTGGCAACTTCTTGTGAATCTCAAACTATTTCAAACTAAAATGATATTTCTAAAAATACCAATTTATGGAATGAAAAAGACACATGCAGATAGAAAATTTTTAAAATCATAAGCAATATTGAGGCAAGTTTTGCCAATAAATTTGAATACTAAGACAAAACAGATGGTTTCTTCTAAAATAGTAATTCACCAAAACTACCTCATTGAGCTGATATAAAACCCAAGTAAGTAAGATGACAGACGTTCTGGGGAGGGGACAGGGACAGGACCCTCAGCGTGATGGCCGACTTGCCCCCGCCCTGATGGACGGACAGACGGACGGCGCCCCCAGCCCCTGGCCGCCCCGACCTCAGGAAGCAGAGATGTGCCCCCGGCCTGGGACGGTCTCACGCTTCGGGCAGTGTCATGACCTGCTGAGTTAGTGTCCTCAGATCTGAAGCAGCTCCTGGCAGCACTGAGATCCGAACCATCAGAGCCAGAAAGAGCTGGGAAATTAAAAACGTGAGCAGAAACTTACATTTTGGCGGGAAGCTCCGAAGACACAGTCAAGAGAAGCGCAGGAGAAACGTGGGAAGAGGAAAACGCGGCTGGCAGACCACCGGGCTCCGTGCCAGCCTGCGGCTGCTTCCCAGGGGACACGCAGTCCTGGACCAGCACGTGCTTTCCTCCTCAGCTTTGCCTCTGTGGTGGCCAAGTGACTCAGTCCAACCAGTGAGAGTGAGGCGGCTCTGTGTGGTCGCCTTCCTTCTCTGCAGCTGGAAACCAGGTGTGATGACGAACCTGGACAGCCACCTGGAAGGTGACAAGAAGCCATGTGTTGGGAATGGCGAGTGGCAAGCCAGGAGCCTGCGCCTTCATGGCCGTGGGGCTGACACGGGGCCCTGGAGCACTCGTCTGCAGGCGTTGGCGTCACTGTGATCAGGGATTTCTACCTCTTCACAGCTCATTGGCTGTTGGTGTTTTATCTGCGTGTCACAGGAGAAACGGGTGTCACCACCATGATACAGTGAAGAACATTTCCAGAGCTAAGCGGAGACTCCAGCCCCCTGCCACCAAGCCGGGACGAGCATTGGGACCCCATGGGACGCTGCCACTGGAGTTCCAGGTTCCACCAGCGCCAGGGGTGGGATGTTACCTGCAGCTAGCTGCTCATCCAGCGGCAGTGGCAGAGGCAGGTTTTCTGTCACTCTCGGGAAGCTCCTTATATGGGGGCGCCCGCAAAGTAAGAGGCGGCCACGAGAAGGAAGACGGAATGAAGACACGGTGCTCCCTCAGGCGGCCGCGTGGGGCGCCGTCCCTGTCCCTCTCCGCCAGGGCGTCAGCCGGCCAAGAGCAGGCGCAGCAGTCGCAGAGGAGCGTTTCTGCCGGGGCGGGGGGTGGCTGTCAGAAGCGAAGCACCCAGTCCTGGGAGGGTGCTCGGGCCACGTGACCAATGAGGTGGAAGTCCAGGGAAAAGGCAGAAGCAGCGAGTGGTGGGCTGGCAGGGGTGGCTGCTGGGCGGGCAGTGAGTGGAGGGGACACAGACCCTGAAACAGCCCCTATCCAGGGGCCCTGGGTACCTGGGAAGCGGCTTCCGTCTGCGGGGAAAGGGCTGGTGAGCCTGAGGCCACGTTGTAGTTGTGCCGTGTCCCTAAGGACATTAGAGGAACATCTGGAGGAGTGCGCTTGCTATACTGAGGTCAGGACAAAACATTGTGACAAGTTCAGCTGAAAATGGCTGGATAATGGAAAAGGTCGTTTGATTAAAAAGCAGAAACCACGTGCAAAAGAGGTAAGACGTGAAGCAGGCGGGAGATGGGTGGGCGTTCGCAGACGCGTAGCAGCCAGAGGCTCAACAGCAAAACAGTGCCCGATCCCCAGGGAAGGGACGAATCAGCAGAAAAGGGCATTTGGCCAGAAACTGCCCGAGGGAAGCAGGCGACGCCATCCCCAACCCTGGGCACTCGGGGCACCCGGGGCTGCAGGAACACTGAGGGGCCGCGGCCTGAGGCGGCTGGGCGCTCGTGTTCACGCGAGGCGGACCCGGCCCTGTGGCCTCCTGCACATGTCCCTGGGAGGCTGACACAGTGCCCGGAGTGTCGCAGCCACTTTGCAACCGTGAAAAGGAATAGGAGGAATGTGCGAGGACCACACACATGGAGGCTGGCGATGCCGGAGCAGCGCGGGGGCCTGGCCTGTGGACGACTGGACAGCTGCCGCTGCAGCGGCCTCTCATCCTGCAGCTGGGCGCAGGCCCCCGGGCATGGGCTGGTCTCTGAGGAACGTTCGAGTTCCTGTTCTGAGAATGCTTCACCTGGCGCCACGCAAGTCAAAGTATGCTCAGAAGAAAAAGGACTAGGACGTGAAAAACACAATTTACCAAGAAGCACGTGGGCAAGTCCCACTCAGAGATGCAAATTAAAGCTACGAGCACAGATGCCAGTTTGCACCCATCACACGTAGCATTTTACATTGCGCATGCCCAGCATTGTTCGGGCCCACCCAGGGCTGAGTCTGACCTCCGGCATGTGGCCCACAGCCTTCAGGAGGGTTCTCACTTCTCCCGCTGGTTCCCACTTCTGAGAACGTGTCCGGGGAAACAATCATGCAGATTTTTGCTGCAGCCAACGCTGGGAGCAGCACGAACAACCCACACTGGGAGCGTCCAGACCAGCCACGGACCATCCATACAGGGACAGGGCACGAGACACAAAGTCACAGCGTGAAGACCTCACTGCCATGGTTCAGTGCTCAGGCCTAAAAGCCAGCGCGACCTGCACGTGCATGAGCCTGGGCTGTGAGGCTCGTCTCCTGGCCTGTTTGCACGCTCACCTCAGCACGGGCCCACGGCTGGCCCCTGCCTGAGCCGCACACCGGGGATCACCTCTGGTGCCTCTGGTTCTGACCTGTCTGTCGAGGCCAGGCTGCTCCGCACGCTGTGCATCCACCCCGTGTGGGCCCCCAGGGCACGGCTGTGCCTACCCCCGGCGGAGCCCACAAACCTGTCTCCACTCGGCTACACTGCCCCTGTCACTGGGTCTCTCCCCACCACCAGCCCACACAGCACGGGGAGGCCAGGGGTTCTTCCTGGGGGCCACCAACTGAGGCCTCCACCACCCCGTGGCCTCGCTACGCCCACCGCTTACGCTGTCCTCATTTTCTGTCCCTCTCTCCACATGGGCCCGGTGAACCCGCCTCTCGTGGTCACTGGCTCTTGCTCTGGCGTCACACAGGACCTTTACCTGTCCAGACCAGGTCCAGCTGAGCCTTGGCACCAGAGGTCTGTGTGCTGGTGGGGCTTCGACGCCCTCCCAGGAGGCCAGGGACCGCTGTTGGGATAAGGACGGTGACCCCGCCCACCCAGTCCCATCCACTCAGCAGCCCCCTGCTTCCAGGGGGGTGTTTCTGGGGTCTTCAGCGTGGGAGCAGAGGCGGGCCCCTCCCTTCATCAGAGAACTCCAGGCTGCCTCAGGGTGGCCATGTCCAGCTAAGACAGAGGCTGTACCACACATGGGGACGGGACAGGCAGCAGTCTGGCTGTGGCGCCCGCATCCCACGCGTGAGCCCCGCTGTCTCGTTCACCCGATCAGCCCTGAGCCCAGGCTTCCTGGGTGCAGCAGGCCGCTCTCTCAGCTTGCTCCAGGCACCCTGGGGTCCAGCAAGCTGTGTACAGCAGGCTTCAGCCTCCCTTGTTTGGGATCCCGGGTCAGCACAGGAAGCTCAGTCTGGAGTGGGGCGGGGGGGTAGCCACAGGTTCCCACTGACCACCATGTTTCAGGGACTTTGAGATGTCCTTGATTACAAGGCCCACCCGTATGCCCCATTGGGGAAGAATTAACCTGGTCCCCCAACTATGACATGCTGTGGATTACACCATGCCTCTGGCCCCTCCGAGAGGGGTGGCCACAGCTGCGTGGCCCGCTGTGCTTGGTCTGGGACATCGTCGGCCCTCCTGCATCTGGCCATTGCCAGGGCATGTCCCCCACAGACTGAGACAGCAGGGCAGGGCCATGCAGCGCTCTTAGTCCTGGGGTGTGGGTTCGCTGCCCTTTTCAACCCATACCAAGTCCCTGCAGAGCCGGGCACCCTAAGTTATTAGGGGTGCTGGCCGGCCAGGCTTGCACAGGCTTGGGGCACCGAGGTGGGGCTCAGACGCCAGCGAGCTGTGCTGCGCCCCATGAGTGGCTCTGGCTCTGCTTGGGGTGGCGTGGGCAGCCCTGCTGTGGAGAGGTTCGTGCCTTTGGCGGGCAATTTTGCAAGAAAAGCAGCACCTCTGTGTCACCTGAACACTTGGGAGAGGCTAGGACCGAGCTGCGCATGGGCTTCATGGGGAGTGGCCTCGCCAGTCCATGCGGACACCACTGGGCAAGCAGGACTGTGCTGGAGACCGTGGCCGTGTCCCCAGGACCCGTGTTGACCGCGCTGTCCCACACGTCCAGAGCTGCACAGACAGTGCGGCCTTCACGCACACACGGATCCCGCACAGGAGCCCGGAATGTGGCCCTCGCGGCGCCGCCCCGCCCCTGTCCCAGGAGGAGTGAGTTCCGGGACCCGCGGGCGACTGGGCCTGGTTCCTGCGCGCTCAGCTTCCTCGTCCCTTCGTGTCCCTTCGCGTCCCGGATGAAACGAGGCGCTTAACTGCAGTTCGTTCCCTGTCGTGGGGCTCAGCTGTGCGTTTCTGCTGGCTGCGTTCGCGGCTCTGCATGGCAGTGTGGGGTCGCACTCCTGTTCCAGTGACAGTTTGTCGACAGGCCTGCAGCCTTTCGCTTCACTGTAGGGCCTGGGGCGTGGGCACCATGGCCTCCCAAAGCTCAGCATTCCCCATCCGAGTGCCCACGCCCGCCCGCACTGCATTTCCTCTGTGCCCTTCCCGTGCAGGTGGGGAGCAAGGACCCATGGCTTTTTGATGAAGCTGAGAGTGTCGCTGGGTGGGATCAGGTGGCTTCTGACCTTGGAGAGCCTGCAGTGCACAGGGCAGGGGAGGCTGGCGAGGGGCTGCAGGACCCTCAGAAGCCCCAGCCAGGGCTGGACTTGGGGGGAGCATCTGCGTGGCCTCTCAGGCAGCCGGAGTGCAGGGGCGGCAGGGGTGTGGGCGCCAGGGCCCCTGGGCCAGGGAGCTGGGACCCGGGGGGCACTCACTGCCACACCGTCCCTGCTGCAGGTGCTGAACGAGGCAGTGGGCGCGCTGATGTACCACACCATCACGCTGACGCGCGAGGACCTGGAGAAGTTCAAGGCCCTCCGGATCATTGTCCGGATCGGCAGCGGCTTTGACAACATTGACATCAAGTCGGCCGGGGACCTAGGTATGCTGCCCCGCCTCCTTCGCAGCCTCCTGTGGCGGGTCCTCAGCGTGACCTCGACTTTCGTTTACGATGAAGTGGATCCTGCTGCTGCCCCTCAGGGTCCGGCTGGAAGCAGCCTGCATGCTGGTCCCTGTGGGCTGTGGTGTCAGTTCTTGGCAGGGGTGAGGTCTCAGCAGCTTTCCTTGAAAGCCTTGCCCAGGACACATAGCCTCTCTCGTGGACAGCTGGCACACTGATCTTGGCTTCCACGCTACTTCCCAGGCAGCCAGTGCCCAGCACATCGTGTCTGTCTGCACAGAGCCCCATCCACGAGACCCAGCAGGAAAGGCACTTGATGCTGTGTTAGGACACGTGGCCACGTGCACACGCGTGCGTGACCCACTGAGACCGGCATGTGCTGGCCTCAGTCTGTTTTCTTCTGTCTTTTTGTGCCGGTCACAGCCCAGTAGGACGAGGCCACGCCAGCACGGGGTGTGGTGTAGACAGTGCCTCTGGTGTCCAGTGTCGCTTGCTCAGGGACCTCGAGTCAGAATGGCCTGGCCTGTGTGCTGCAAACGCAGGAGTCTTGACCTGCCATGTCCTGGGGTCTTCTGCTCCTCTGAAAGCCTCATGCCCACCGCCAACTTACATGAACAAGGCCTCTCAGCTCTTGTTGTCACCTGTCCCTCATCAGTGTCCCCAGGAACGCACCTGCAGTGTCATCTTGGTGTCCTCAGGGCCTCATCTCTGTGCACTGAGTCGGCCCTCAGTTCTGTGATTCCACAGGCTGGGCTTTGTCCTTCAGCCAGGGACAGTCTAGGGCTGTGCCGCGTGGTCATCCCTCAAGGCCTGGCAGGTAGCGACCCGGAACCTGTCCAGCACTTTGTTCCAAAATCTAATGAGCGGCACAGCTTGGCTCCCTTCAGTCTCCTCCACACATTTCAGGGGAGCTGAGTTATTTTGGGGGGCAGAGCTGGATCCGTCTTGGGTCCTCTCGTGCAGCCCTGTTTGTGTTAGACACCACCCGGCCGGCAGGTGCCTCTTCACTGGGGAAGACTGTTGGGACCAGGGCGAAGGGGGCCGTGCACAGGGACAGCAGGGTAGAAGGGGGGCAGGTCCAGCTGGGGCACGAACCTGGGACCAGCATCTGCTCACAGGAGCCGGCGGTGTGTGCACAGGCCACACGGAGGGTAACGGCACTGAGGCTCAGTGTGGATGAGAAGGCCGCGCCAGCTCACTTTCCAGCCAATTGACACGAGCAGCCGCTCCACTGCTGTGGTGACTTCTGCTGAGGGGCTGCAGGGGCTGAGAAGATGGGGACAACCCTGCCCGAAGCCAGACCCCACTGGCCTGGGGAAGCGCAGGAAGACAGGGCAATGCCTGTGCAGGTGTGGGTGGTTGTGGGGCTGCTCCAGATCCCAACCTGACCGTGACCCCTTCCTGCAAGGTTGAGTGGCAGGTGGTCCAGGCTGGGCAGAACCAGGTGTGGCATCTGCCCAGGCAGCCTCTCTTCCTGTCCCCACCCTGTCCACCGAGTGGGTGGCTTTTCCATATGGCATACAGCATGTACCTGCATTTGTCTCGTCCCCAGGGTGGCCTGGGGACATGTCCTCCAGCCTTTCACGGGTGAAGTGCCAGGATGGGGCTTCGGTGACTGCCCGTGCATGTCTTGTGTCCCCAGGCATCGCTGTCTGCAATGTGCCGGCAGCGTCTGTGGAGGAGACCGCGGACTCCACCATGTGCCACATCCTCAACCTGTACCGCAGGACCACCTGGCTGCACCAGGCGCTGCGGGAGGGCACGCGCGTCCAGAGCGTCGAGCAGATCCGGGAAGTGGCTTCTGGAGCCGCCAGGATCCGTGGGGAGACCTTGGGCATCATCGGACTAGGTGTGTTAGCCTCTGCCCTCACCCTCTGCGTGGCTCAGCAGACAGTGAGGCCACAGCTTGTCTGCTGCAGGACAGTTCCCCCAGCTGGGGACAGCATGGGGCGGAGGGTCTCTGCCACAGGAGCTGTGCTGGCCCCTATCTGCTCCAGGAACGGCAGGCATGGGCCACACTCACACAGACACCACGCAGGTGCCCACAGGGTCACATACACACTCAGCCACACAGGCTAACCCTGCCCTCCCCGCGTGGCCGTGGCTGAGTGGACATGACCTTCAGGTGAGGGCTGGTCAGAGCTTGTCATTAGTCATGGGTCTGGGTAGAGGGAAGCACGCATGTCCTGCCACGCACTTGTGCACTCATCACCCGCCCACTGGTCACTCAGTAGGTGGCTGTCCCAGGCTGTCATGTTCTGGGTCCAGCACATGGTGATCCACAGTACCCCCACCCCTACCAGAGCGTGTCCCCTGAGCCTCTGTTCTCTTGGGGCCACCTCAGCATGGAAGGCACATCTTAGGCCCAGAGGGTTTTGCTGCCCACTCTGAGCAGTGTGCGTGCCTGGCATCACCCTTGGGCAGATGGGGATGCCGAGGCAGGGAGGGTGCCCCTGGCCAGTGACGCCTTCTCCCTGCCAGGCCGCGTGGGGCAGGCGGTGGCGCTGCGGGCCAAGGCCTTCGGCTTCAACGTGCTCTTCTACGACCCCTACCTGCCGGATGGCACGGAGCGGGCACTGGGGCTGCAGCGGGTGAGCACCCTGCAGGACCTGCTGTTCCACAGCGACTGCGTGACCCTGCACTGCGGCCTCAACGAGCACAACCACCACCTCATCAACGACTTCACCGTCAAGCAGGTGCGGGCCAGGCCTGGGGGCGGGGCCCGGGCGACAGGCAGGCTCCGCTGGTTGCTCCTGCTGGGGCCACCTCCACCTGGCTGAGGTCCAGTCCCCCCCCTCTGCGACCCGGCTGCCCGGCCATGCTCAGGGGCACAGCCACTTCTATTTTCCGAGTTCTGCCAGGGGTGCTAATGGGCTGCAGGCTCACACAGAGGCAGAACAGTGACCTTTCAATGCCAAGTTCCTGGCACGTGAGACACACACAGCCGAGGGCTCTGGGTTTGCCTAAGGGCAGTGGTTTATACCACAGCTGAGGTGCTGGCCACTGGGCAGCCTGTGCCTGGCACGGCAGCTTGTAGCCCACACGCTCACCTGGCTCCCCAGCTGCCCTGTGTCCAGCGGGGGCTGGAACTGGGGCCACCTCCTGCCACTCCAGCATGTCTGTGGGTCCCAGCATGTGTGTACAACTTTGCACATGTGCTGCTCTGTCCACTGTGCTTACGTGCATGTGATGGCGTGTGTTCACATGCGTGGGGGTGTGCATTTACATGTGTGCACACGAGTGCTTCCTTAGTGTGTGCATGCGGGTGCCCCACAGCCCCATGGAGGACAAAGCCAGGAGCTCTGCCCTTTGTTCCCGCCAGTGGGCTTGGGCCTCTGGGGCAGGGCATAGCCAGGGACACTGGTCAGAGCAGTGCCGTCCCTGAGAACCAAGTGTGAGGCCAGGACAGCAAACTGACCAAGGAAGAGCCTCCCCAACCTCGACCTGCGGGATGGCACCTGAGCCCATGTGGGGCAGGTTCAACCAAGGTGAAACTGGGTCACGAGGAAACCCTTGCCCTGTGGGGAGCAGTACAGGGCTCCTGACCATGAAGTGGCCAACTTTGAGGGCTTTTAACAAAAACGAAAGAACCCATGAGTTTGTGCTGGAGTGAAGTGGGTTCAGCTGCAGCCCACCCTTAGAAATGGGCCCCGGGCTGGGCCACCACGAAGACCCAGCTCAGAGAAGACACCCTGGGGGTTTCCACCGTCATCCTGGGCTTTGGGGGTATTACGAGGTCCTAGGTCCCCACTACCCCAGGTGAGTGTAGGGTCAGGAGCCAGGCTGTGGGGGCCATGTGCTTGGACACTCCCAGGCACCATGTGCAAATGGGGGCCAGGCCGGAAGTCCCCACTGCCAGAACGGACAGGGCCAGGCCAAGTGCTGGTGCACCTGCTCCGTCCAGCGGCCCTCCAGGTGGGGTGGGGTCGCTGGGCCGGCCTGGGGGAGCGGCCTGCCTGCGCTGTCCCTGCCGGCCCTCCCTGGCCAGAGGCGTGGGGTGGGGGGTGGCTCTGCTGGCTGACCTCGGCACCGCTTTGTGCCTTGCAGATGAGACAAGGGGCCTTCCTGGTGAACACGGCGCGGGGCGGCTTGGTGGACGAGAAGGCGCTGGCGCAGGCTCTGAAGGAGGGGCGCATCCGCGGCGCGGCCCTGGACGTGCACGAGTCCGAGCCCTTCAGGTGCCTGGGCCGCGGCGTCCGGGCAGGGGTGCTGGGCTGGGTCCCAGGCACCTCCCTCCCAGGCCGGCCCAGGCCTGCACCTCCTGCAGAGCACCCGGGACCCCGTGTGGCCACATCTGGAGGCCCCACGGCCGAGAAGCCCATCTGGGGCCAGCCTGGGGGGGCTCGGTCCCGGAGCACACAGTGGTGCCGGGAGAGCCTGGGTTCGGCCAGCCTGCAGGGAGGGCCAGGGCGGCCAGGGCAGCATTCCCGGCAGCTAGGCCCGTCCTGCTGCTGTCAGGAGCCCTGGGCAGGTCTGAGTGTCCAGGGAACCCACTGGCCTGGTGGAGGGTGGCTGTGGTTCGGGCAGGGGTGGGTGCTCTCTGCCCACCCACTGACTGCGTGCACTGTCTGTAGCTTTAGCCAGGGCCCCCTGAAGGATGCACCCAACCTGATCTGCACCCCACACGCGGCCTGGTACAGCGAGCAGGCGTCCATCGAGATGCGCGAGGAGGCTGCCCGGGAGATCCGCAGAGCCATCACAGGTGGGCCGCGGGTCCCTCCACGTTCTCTCACAGGGAGAGAGCTTCGGGGCGGACGTCATGGCCAGGGATGCACTGAGCCAGCCCTCAGGCCACACGTCGAGCAGCCCCAGGCCCTCCTTACATGTCTTATTTATGATGCTGGCTCACTGTCACCCACTGGGGGATTTAGCACATGTCACTCGTTAACCACCCTTTTAAAAAGTCAGACTGCACTTGTAAACGTTCTGGGTGGGGCCCCTCAGCTGCTCTCTGCAACTCTGAGATATAGCAGACAGGGTGGGCCGGTGAGCCCAGGGCACCGAGCTGTGAAGCTTCCAGGGCACTGTGCCTGGACAGACAGGACCCCACTGTGCCTGAGGGGTACAGGAGGGAGGGACACTCACCACGGGGCTCCTCAGCTGTTTGACACAGTGCTGTCCTCCTCCTGCCTCCTGCGTCACCCAGGCCGCATCCCTGACAACCTGAAGAACTGTGTCAACAAGGACCATCTGACAGCTGCCACCCACTGGGCCAGCATGGACCCAGCTGTCGTGCACCCTGAGCTCAATGGGGCTCCGTACAGGTGAGCAGGCGGGCCAGGGGGACACCAGGGGTCCGGGGATGTGGGAGGCCTCCAGGATGTCTGTGGGTGGGGCAGTGGCCCAGCTGGGGGCTCTCAGGCCTGGACATGCGCTCACCTGGGCTGCAGTGGACACGAGGCTGGGGCGTTGCCCCAGCAGGGGTAGCCTTCAGGGCCTGGTGGACAGCAGACCGTCGGGATGGAGGCCACACTGGGAGCAGGGGTCGGGGTCTGTGGGAGGGGGTGGCGGGGCCAGGGTGGGGTCCTCTCAGCAGCCTCTGCCCTCCTAGCTGCACTCAGTACTGCAGCCACTGGACGGGATGGGGCCGGGCCCAGGGACCCCTGCTGCCGGCCTCACCTGCCCTCCCTCCTCTCCCAGCAGGTACCCCCCGGGCGTGGTGGGAGTGGCCCCCAGCGGCATTCCAGCCGCTGTAGAAGGCATTGTCCCCAGCGCCATGTCCCTGTCCCATGGTCTGCCCCCCGTGTCCCACCCGCCCCATGCCCCTTCTCCCGGCCAAACCGTCAAGCCCGAGGCGGATAGAGACCACGCGAGTGACCAGTTGTAGCGCGGAAGGAGCTCTGCAGCCTCGGCGTCCTCGGCCGGGCGTGTGTGGAGGAGGCGCCCGCAGCGACCACGGCGCTCCAGAGACTGTCCCGGCGACAGGCGGCGACAGGCGGCACCGGCCTCCCCGCGTCGACTATAGTAGTCCCATCCCAAGGGCCGGCCGCTGCCCTGTGTCCTTTGCGTCCTCGTTAAGCAAAAGAAGTTAGTAGTTAATTCTATCATGGATGTCCTCGTCGTGTGCGGTCTTTAGAGCATCACAAAGGATTTGTTTGCTTAGCTGCCAACAGACAAGGCCTGAGGGGCATCAGCAGGTCACTTCAGGTTATTCCCTTTGTGCGCTGGGACGTGCCCGGAGCGAGGCAGCTGGCAAACTTCTCAGGACAATGAATCCTCCCGTTTTTCTTTCTACGCCACGCAGTGCATTGTTTTTTCTACCTGCTTGTCTTATTTTTAGAATAATTTAGAAAAACAAAACCAAGGCTGTCTTTCCCGATTTTGGCATGAACCCCGTGTTCCAAGTGAAGGCGGCCTCGCGCAGCGGCTGGCAGGGGCGAGCGGCAGGTCTGGCCGCCGGCGTCTGTCGTGGGTGTGAGGGCGCGGTCCGGCCTGCGCGGGTGCCGTCCTGCTGATGTGGTAGGCTAGCAATATTTTGGTTAAATCATGTTTGTGACTGTAACCATTTGTATGAATTATTTTAAAGAAATAAAAACCCCAGAAAGAGCCGGCCGGCCCAGCGTCTGTTTCAGAGGCTTCGTCTCCGGGACTCTGGAAGTTTCGGTCCTGGCTCTCATGGCCTGGGGGGGGGGCAGTGGTCCCTGGGACCCTCCCTTCTGAGGGAGGCTGCGAGCCTGAAGCGCTGTGGGCACAGCAAGCACGGCGTGGTCGAGCGCTGGCGGCGCCTGGACGGTGGCTCGCCCGCTCGCGGTTCCAGGCGCCTGTGACCTGGGAGAGGAGCCGAGACCGCTGGTCCCACAGCCGACAGACGGCACCCAGCCCCGGGGCTGCGACCCGGAGCTGTGCCTGCTCGTCCTTCCGCTAGATGGTCCCTGGGCAGACACGGCCGTGTCCCCAGGGGCCTGCCTCTCTGGAGCCTGGCATTTCCCTC
>NW_011889034.1:295097-302324 GCF_000151845.1 Pteropus vampyrus | reverse complement strand
CCAACCATAAATCGATGCCAGTGTCTGCTGGTAGACCGACCTGGCCCCTCTGGCTCCATTGGGGACAGCTGGAAGGTCCATCCCAGCTCGGAGCCTCCAGTGCCTTGGAGGTGCCACTGCGCCCACAAACACCTTTCTCAGAGTCCGTTTCCCAGGGAGCCCGCCTGCACCCTGCACCCAGCACAGCCTCTCCAAGGCGTACGGCCCCGGAGTGCAGACGCACAGCAACGAGACGGCCGCATGGGCGTTCGCAGCCGCGCGCACCCAAGCAGCAGCAGCCGGCCCGGCCCGGCCGTTGACGCCGAATGGCTGTATTGCAGTGCAATCCTCTGCAGCCGCGATCAAGAATGAGCACAGGTCCACACATGGCACGGTGGGCTCACACACGAGACAGGAGAGGGACAGGCCACACACGGTGCCCAGCACCCAGCTTCCTCCGGACTGGAGGGCCTCGTGTCCAGGGGGCCGTCTTCCCCAGACCTTGTCGCTGTCACTCTAGTCCACTCGGCCTCCAGCAGGTCGCTAGAGTTACCTTCAAGCCACCTACCAGCCACAGTTCCGATGGCTTCTGCTCCAGTGAGGGATCTCAGAGGGGATTCTGTTGTCACCTGTCCCCCCAGATTTCAGGATCGTGGTTTGCCCTGCGGCCTTGGTTCTGCGCTGGGTCCCAGAAAAGCTGTTGAATTTTCAGGTTGTCAGCTTTTTCTTTTAAGGACGGCAGTGATGACTTCTAGGCTCTTCACACGTCAGAGCCGAACCCGCCCTTCACGTTTTGACAGCCCGCTTTGGTCTCCCTCCCTTCACAGACATTGTGAGCTGACGCCAGCACCGTCACATCTGCTGAACGAGGAGCGAGCAGCCCCACCGGCCGCTCTCACGTCTGTGGCCGACCTGCTCAAGGGGACCGGCAGCTGTCACTAGACAGCCGCTGCCCGACGCCATGGCGCTGCCGGGGCCTCCAGTGCCCTTCCCCTGTGTCGTGTCAACACGCAGTGACCCCTGCGCCGCTCCCAGGACGAAGGTGCCTGGCACCAGCCACCCAGCAGCAAGCTGGACAGACGGCCTGAGGGCCGGCATAGGGCACCGGCCTCCGCGGTGGACACTGAACCAGGGAAGGACCACGAGGCTGTGCGAACGCTGTAAAATGCACACTCCCTCCAAATTCGCATGGACATCCACTGCGACCCCAGTCAAAATTCCAGCTGTTAATTTCAGCCAATTCGACAGTCTTATTCCAGATTCATACAGACTGACGACGGTCTGCCCTGGGGGTCGTGAGGCTTCAGCACAGTGAGACACAGACGCAGCTACAGACACGGGCGGGGCTCAGCGGAATAGGGCCCGCTAGGCTGGCCCGGTGTGTGCGGCTGCAGGTGTGCAGGCCTACGTGTACAAGTGTGTGTGTGCACGCACCCGAGATGGGATCCGGGGAGCACAGGTCAGTGGAGGAGGACGCACCTTCAGCGAGGAAACAGCGGTGCTCCCAGGCGCAAGGCAGCTCCTCACGGGCAGATGGCACCTGGGCGGCCGAAGGCCTGGGCACACCCACTCCTACTGCTACTGTCCTCAAGGACAAAACTCGGGCCCTGGTGCAGAGTGAACAGGTGGCTCCCTGGGCCAGGGGCCAGGGGACTGCGGGAAGGGCCAGCCACAGCCCAGCCCCAGGCCAGGGCACCTGGTTACCTGCCCCCATCAGGCCGATCCCTTTAGGCATGTGAGGGGCCCAGCAGCCACAGCCCTCGGCCCTTGGCCTTGGGTCCGGCTGCTTCCAATGGCTCAGGACTGTGGGGATCCTGAGTGGGTGCCATCTGGGCCCTGGGCTGGAAGTTGGGGACAGGGTAGAGAGGCAGGCTCAGAGGAGACAGGAAGGGGGTGATGGGTCCAAATGCGCCAAGGAGCCCCCAGCTGCTCTCTCGCCAGGGCCCAGCTGGGTCTGTAGGATCGACCTTCCAGCAAAAACAGCATCGGGAAAACTGAGCCAGGGCCAGCTGCACCCCTCTTCCGGTTTCCACTCCCACGGCAGTGCTCTCGTGAGAGCGAAGCCATCTGGAGCGCTGGGCCAGCGCCCAGGGGAGGACCCGGGGCCCGAGACCAGCAGTGCTCCCTGGCTGCCTGCAGGCCTCTCTGCAGGCACATGCCTTCAGGCAGCCCGGGTCACGGCTGCCTTGCCCAGCGGCCCCGGCAAGAATGCTCGGCCTGGTCAGTGACCCTGACTCTCCAGCCTCAGGCCTGGCAAGCCGAGGCCCAGGCAGGAAGGAGTTCATGGCTGCTGCCCAGCAGACGGCCACGGCCCCCTGCCATCCCCAATGGCCCCACCCTCGGGCAGCAGCCAGAGGGGCTTCCTGTGTAAGACTTGGTGTCTCCCGGCACGGTCCAGAGACTGGGAAGCGCGTCTAGGAGGCATGAAAGGACGAGGTGATGCCACACGGCAGCTCCAGGCAGCCAGCGTGGCTCCTCTTTTCCGTGCGTTTACGAACGTGGGAGCACGAACCACCCGCCTCCCTCCCACGGCAGCGGACTCGGCTCTTCCCTTTCACTCACCCGTGATGTCGGCGGTATCAGTGCCCGACGTCTGTGGTCATGGATCACTGTTCGTGTGCCCGTCCACACCTTCCTCCCCGCTTCGCTGCTACGAACAGCGGGTCAGCCCCGGGACAGAGTTCCACACGGCGTGCTGCAGAGATTGACAAATTTACACTCTCAGCGCGACTTCCCCACAGCCTCTGCGACCCTGAGCTGCCAGACTTCGTGATTTGTCAGTGCAGCAGGTGAGAAGGGGCATCTCTATCCCAGCTTATTTGCTTTTCTCCCAGTACCAGTGAAACTGCACACTACCCATGTCCCCGTCCCCTATGAATCACCTGTTCAAACTATTTTCTATTGGAAAATTATGGCTGGCCTTTGTTTTATTGATTCATAAGATCTCTTTACATATTAAGGACATTGTATCTACCCTTTGTAAATATCTCATTTGTTGTTTATATAACTGTTTACACATGCATTTATTCTTTCTTTGCCACTGGATGGCCAGGAGTGTCTGATTGCCCAAGCATGACGTCCCCTTCACTGAGGAGTCTGCTCCAGGCAACTCGTACCCCATGCACACTGCTTCCTGAAGCCCACCCCACCCAGACCCAGGATCAGCTGAAAGCCTGCCTTGCCCAGCACCTCTCAACTCTCCAGAGTCTGCCAGCGGTGGAGGCCAGGGCAGGGCCCAGATGGAGAGGCTGGAGTGCTCCTTGGGTGGTCAGGAGAGAAGAGCGCCCCCTGGAGGCCGCCAAGGTGGGAGGCAGTCTCCCTCCTTGCTCTGTTATGGACCAGGGGAATTTGGTCCAAGGCAGCTAATGTCTAATGGTCCTAACTGAGTCCAAAGCTAAAATTCTCCATGGAGAAAAACAGTCCCAAATCAACCAAGGGTCTGAGGCTGGTCAGCGCCTGCTGTGTGGTCCTCACGTCTGTCGTAAGCTGGGCCTTCATCTCCTGGGCGCCACAGATTGGTGGGGGCCAGAACCAGAGCTGGCCCTGCCCCTCTTGCCCAGGCACAGGGAGGAGGCTGGGCTGGGAGGGCAGAGGAGGTGCTTCGGGTGCTGCCAGGCTGAGGTGAGGCCGCGGAGAGAGACACCTCCATCCTGCTGGTGGGACTCGAGGGTCTTCCGGACTCAGTGTCCTCATCCGAGCAGTGGGTGGTCACTGCCTCCCTGGGCTGTTGCTGTCTGCCCAGTGCAGTCTCCTGTGGCTGCTCTGGGGGCCTAGCGACCAGGAGGAGGCAGCCCATGGGCAGCAGCTCAGGGCTGAAGGCCAGTTTTCCAATAAAAGTGGTGAATGTTTTAGCAAATGGAAGATCCTGGAAATTTCTGGGGAAAAACTAGTCCTGGGGCGCAGCGGAACTTGGCCGGGAAGACCACGCACAGGAAAGACCAGGCGCCCTCGACCCCCTGGGGCACAGAAGGGGGTGCAGTGTGGATAAGGCAGGGGCGGGCGGGCTCAAGTGCCTTGGCAGGAAAGGACCAGGCTCCCAGTTGAGGCCTGCCCCTCGCCTGCCCCGTTTCACCCACCCGCTCACCTTCCCTCATCTGCCCACTACTCTCTCTGCACTGGTGGCCAGTCACCTGCTCTCACCCCTCCCCCAGGATCGGGCGTGGATGGGTTTCCTCTCTCTGTGCTCTGGCAGATGCTTAAACCACAGCTCTCAGGAGCTCCCCGGCTCTTCTGCGCCCTGACCCTCTGTGATCCCCCAGGATGAGGGTCACGGCTCAGAAGAGCTCCCTTTTAAGGAGCTCCCGCAATTCTCTTCCAGAGGCAGGTCAAGTGCTAAGGCAGAGGTGGCTCCGTCTACGCTGTGGGTGCCATGTGTGCTTGCTGGGCCCTCTGCTGTGACTGGGGTCCACTCAGGTGCAGACTCCTCTTGCTCTGGGACCCATGTCAGCATCAGGTCACCGTCCCCAGGAGGCCAGACAGGTGCCCACGTCTCCGCTCAGCTCACTGCCCTCTCATAGGGCAGGGGCGCCACGCATTTCCACGGTGGCCGTCACCCTCCAACTCTCACGGGCTGGTCTCTGCTCCTAGGACGTGGTTCTCGTGGGAGGGCGGGCACCTGGTCTGCATGGGCACCGCTGTGGTCACCCTTGGTGGCAAGAGTGAATGGGTAGATGGGGGTGCCCATTTGATTTACTGGCCTGGCAACCCACCCCATGCCTGCAGACCTGTGGCAGCTCCACGTGGGCCTTGTGCCAGCCCATGGGAGCTAGGCCTGCTCAGGGGACCAGCAGCAGGGCCTCCATGGGGCAAGTGGGCTGGTGGGCTGGCTGTGCTAGCCCACCCCAAGCTGGGCCCTCTCTAGTTTCAGAGGCCAGGCTGGACCAGCAGGTAGACCCAGGCATCCTGAGAGGTGGTCAAGGTTGGGCCACTGCCCGCCAGTTCGTGTGGTGGAACGTGGGTTGTGGGTACGTGGGAGAAGGTGTATTCCTGCTCAGTGTTCTGTGCCAGCCCCCAGCCCAGGGGACAGGAAGGACCCAGTGGGAGGAACTGGCACACCCACAATGACAACTGCATTCTGGGCTGGCCGTTCCCCAGCCCGAGCTGCTCAGCAGGGCGGAGACGGGGGACTCCCACTCCTCCCAGCTCCTGCCTGGTGGGTATGGGAGCTTGGAAGGAGACAGGCCAATATGGGTCCCCAGGTCTACCTCATGTCTCCAGGACAGCTCAAGGCTGAGGGTCAAGGATGCCAATCCCCACTGGCCTCTGAGCCGTGAGCCTCCCAACCCATCACAGTCTGTCCAGTTTCAGAGCGGGAGCTGCCCGGCCAGGGCCCACTGGGTGGGGGCACCACATGGGGCCTTGGGCAGTGGGAAGCCCGGGCATTTATGGGTAGGGCGCTGTGGGGAGAGAGGGCAGGTGTGCCGGAAGGGCCTGGTGTCTCTCGCCTGGTTGGCACCAGATTATGTCCGGCCCCCCAAGGCCACCGCACCCTCTCTTGCGGCTGAGGTCTCCACAGGGGCCTCTGGTAAACACATCTGGATGCTTGGCTGGTGAGGAGAGCCCAGCAGGCTCCCAGTTGGGCCCCAGGGATGCTGGGTGCTGGGCTGTGGCCTGGCCCTGATGAAGGACACTCAGGCTCCCATTTGTAGCCCTAAATTTTAACGCCCATCAAGTCCCCTCCCCTTGGGCCAGGCGCTGTGCCCTCCGGACAAAGCCCGCAGCTGCGGGGGCACAGACCAGTCCTCGTGAGGACGTGGCCGGAGGGTGGCGGGCGTTTGCCCGGTGCAGCTGCTGGGAAGGGTCACTGGCCTGGACGGCCGTTCAGGGCCACATGGCGCGGCCTTCTGTGCCTGGGGACCCAACTGCGCTCCAGCTTGTGGTGCCCCAGGCCTCCACCCACCGAGTCTCGCCCAACGGCTCCTCCAGGAGCCCTGCCCCCCGTGACCTCGTGCAGGTCCGGGAACAAGCAGAAACACCGTCAGAAGTCACGGGAATTCAGGAGGCAGAGGCGCACCAATGAGTGTTCAGAAAACATCATCGAGTTCCAGTACCTTCCGACTGGGAGGGGCAAGAAAGCGCAGGCACCATCCACAGCTGAGTGACACATCATGCGCCGGTCTGCGTGGATGAGCCCGGAAGAGCCAAGGGACGATGCCACCAGGGGAAAGCCACTGCCTGAGACGAGCAGTCCCAGGCCCGCAATGACGCCATCTCCTCCTGAGCTCATCAAAGTGTGACCAATTACAGGCACCAAAGAATTTCTCTGTAAACTGGTAAGTCACTTAGGTTAATACTAAAAACAAACGAGTAAGAATAGCTAAGAAAATGCCAGAGTGAACGAGCAGCGGGAAACCACCAGGCCTGCAGGTTAATGTACAATCTCAGGACACCGCCGGCTGGTGTGTGTGGCGCTGGGGACAGGCCACCGTCACCAGACAGAGGGAAGCAGAGCTAAGTGCACAGGCACCAGCATGGAAGGGGGGACCCTCCGATCAGTGGGAGGCAGGCGATAAACGGTGCTTGGCCGCCCCTCAGGCTCTTACCTGTGGAGATGCCCCTCAAACGCGCCGTGTGCCTCTTCGAGCAGCGTTGAGGGCATCGGACTTTTCTGGTCAAGAAGTCCAGTTTGTCACCTCCAGGGTGAGGCAGTGAAAACCAGTGTGATAAAGAACCCTTACAACTCAACGATAAAAAGATAAACAACTAAATTAAAGAATGGGCCGAGGACCTGAGTAGACATGTCTCCAAAGAGGACATACAGATGGCCAAATGGACACGTGAAAAGATGCTCAGTATCATCGTCATCAGAGCGATGCAAACGAGACAGCGCTTCGCCCCTGTGCGGATGGCCAGAGTCAGGAGGGACAGTGACGGTGCTGGCGAGGAGGGGGCGCGCATGGCATGGCTGCCGTGGCTGTGGTTAAACACGGCGTTCCCGCGTCTCCCCACACTCCACGCCTCTGCACGCACCCTGAGAATCGAGGCCATGTGTCCATACAAACCCCAGCGCGTGAGGGCTCAGCGCATCACTCGTAGTAGCCAAGGGGTGGACACAGCCCAGATGTCACCGCGGAGGAACAGGTCCACAAAACATGCTCTACCCACACAACGGGACACTGTTCAGCGTGAAGAGAAACGGGGTACTGACACATGTGCAGACCCGGAACTCGAAAACATCGCGTGAAGTCCAAGACCAGACAGGAGGCTATGCATTACACGATTCCGCTTGGGCGACACGTCCCTCTGCCT
>NW_011889034.1:280240-294762 GCF_000151845.1 Pteropus vampyrus | reverse complement strand
TTCGAGCAGCGTTGAGGGCATCGGACTTTTCTGGTCAAGAAGTCCAGTTTGTCACCTCCAGGGTGAGGCAGTGAAAACCAGTGTGATAAAGAACCTTTACGACTCAACGATAAAAAGACAAACAACTAAATTAAAGAATGGGCTGAGGACCTGAGTAGACATGTCTCCAAAGAGGACATACAGATGGCCAAATGGACACGTGAAAAGATGCTCAGCATCATCGTCATCAGAGCGATGCAAACGAGATAGCGCTTCGCCCCCGTGCGGATGGCCAGAGTCAGGAGGGACAGTGACGGTGCTGGCGAGGAGGGGGCGCGCGTGGCATGGCTGCCGTGGCTGTGGTTAAACACGGCATTCCCGCGTCTCCCCACACTCCACGCCTCTGCACACACCCTGAGAATCGAGGCCATGTGTCCATACAAACCCCAGTGCGTGAGGGCTCAGCGCATCACTCACAGTAGCCAAGGGGTGGACACAGCCCAGATGTCACCGCGGAGGAAAAGGTCCACAAAACATGCTCTACCCACACAACGGGACACTGTTCAGCGTGAAGAGAAACGGGGTACTGACACATGCGCAGACCCGGAACTCGAAAACATCGCGTGAAGTCCAAGACCAGACAGGAGGCTATGCATTACACGATTCCGCTTGGGCGACACGTCCCTCTGCCTTTCTTCCGGGAAGGCTACCTCCTCTTTTGGGGCTCCGTCCTCCCTGGAGGCATTCTGGCCACACACACAGCCTGGACTGCTGGGCTTGGGCCTGGCCCATTGCAGGACCCACACTTCTGTCCAGAGGGATGAGTTCTGGGGGCTCGGCAGGGCCCATACAAGGGATGCTCTGGGAATGACGAAAGGGCCAGCCCCACATTGCAGGAGGGAGGAGGCAGATGGGGCAGAGAGCCTGTGGGGAGCCCCACCCCTTGTGCAGTGGCTCCGTCCCAAGTGTGGTGGGGCTGGGGGAGCAGGGGACTTGGTCTCAGCTGAATGTGGGAGGGTGGGTGTGTCTGGGGCAAGGCGCCCACACAGCCCTGGGGCAGACCTCACAGGGTGGGAGGGGGCAGGGCGCAGACTGAGACACAAAGGACTCAGCCCTGGGCTTGTGCAGAAGGAAACCAAAGATATGGGAGCTTGGCATGGGCCCAGCCAGGCCACACAAGGAGTCTGACCATCCAGAATGTTCCTGCCCATAGCCCACAACTGGTGGGACCCAACAGAAAGCTGGAAGGCTCTCGGCCGAAGGTCCAGAGGGGTGTCCGTCCACTTAGACCTGGGCACCCAAGACCACTCGGCAGGGCCGCAGGCTGTGTCCCACCCCGGGGGCCGAGGGTCCTCGGTACACTGACCACTGCCCCACCCCCGGCCCCCTTGATGTCCTGTAGATGAGGAGGCAGCACGCCCTTCCTCGCCTACTCCTGGGGGCCTGTCTATCCCCCCACGGCTCTGCCCCGGCAGCTGACCTCGGGCAGGGTGGCGTGGCGAGCAGCCTTGGGCTTCCTGCTGGAAAGCAAGGAGCAGCCAGAGCCCTGGTCAGCGCTACCCTGACAAGGACCAGCTGTCAGCCTCCAGGGAAAGCGCCCTCCCCAAGCAGCGGGCTCATGGCGGATGTGTGCTCTGCAGACTGAATGTGTCACCTGGGCTGGCTGCGTCCTGGGTGTCAAGCCAGCGCCACCCAGAACCTCCTCTTCAGGCTACACCTCATCCTCATGGTGGCCGCCCAGCACCACTGCCGCTGTCCCGGGCCCCCAGCCGGCCCCGAAGGCCCGCTCCTGTCATCTACTTGTGACTGAACCCAGCACGTGTCCCCCAGGTGTCATTCAGGAGCCTTTCACTCATCCTGATCCAGTTCTGGACTCTGCTCTAGGGTGCTGGACAACTCACTCTCCGCGTCAACAGCGCACAGGCTGGACTTGCGGACGAGGCCACCAGTGCGGGCCGACGTTCACTCAGCGCTTGCCACGCGCCAGCTGCTGCTGCGACACTTCTCACTTTCACTCGCTCACCCTCTCAACTGCCTCCACTTCACAGATGTGGAAACTGAGGCACAGCGAGGCTCGGTCAGCTCCCGAGGACGCGCAGCTGGTGCCTGGCAGAGTGGGGGTCTGGACGCGCCCCGCCGCCCCTCTTCCTTTTCAGGGGCTGGGCACGACTCGCCGTGGTGCCTGGAGGGCTGCCTCGTCCAGTCTGGACAGGTGGGATGCTCACGGGAAGTGCACGGACCAGACCTGGGAGCTGAGCCTTTCCATCCGCCCAGGACTTCCTGTTTAATTCTGCTCGTGTGGGTTCCCCACCTTTCCTGTCAGTTTTCTAGTTTCCTCCTTGAGAAGGTCACCGCTTACCAGGGCACCGGGTGAGACGCGCGGCAAGACGGCACCCTGGCCCGTGGCAGCCAGGCCGCAGCTGGCGAGCAGCGGGGCTGGGCTCCCGGGTAGGGCTTGTGTCCCAGGTAACACTCGTGCCCCAGGTAGCCCCAGGCCAGAGGCTTAGGCCAGGGCCTCGCTCAGCTGGCTTTGGGGTGCCCTTCCCTCCACGAAAGTCAGTCAGTACACCTGAGTCAAGAAACACTGCCATGAGGGAAAAATGGCAAGTTGGGCTTCTCACGCTTATGCTGAGAGAATGACGAGGTCGCCAGTCATCTGCATCGCACATCCGCGCCCACTCTGGGGCCCGCCCGCGGAGCCCAGCTCTCGGACTGGCTGTAAACCACCCACGGCAGGTGTGGGCAGTGTGGCTGTGAGTACACAACCAGCTGGGACACTAGCACCCAGCACGTGGTTGGGGTCAAGGTGCATGGAGGGTGCAGGGGTTCCTGGGACAGCCAGCCCTTCCTTCCGGGCCCCATGACACACGGATTCCCTTTCCAGAGCTTCCTGGGCTCTGAAGAGGCAGCAACGCTCAGGAGGCTGGGCAGGTGCCGGACCGGAGCCGGAGTCAGGCCAAGGGTTCTGCACAGGCCCTCCCCCATCCTGACCCTGCGTGCCCACCTCTCAAGGCAAGGCGTCCTTTGTCCCTCGCTGAGTGTGGGACAGGACGGGGCTCACCAGATGGCCCTCGGCTCCTCCGGTCCGCATGCTTCAGTGCAGAGATAATCCCTTCCTATGACCTCAGGCAGCCGAGCAGCTCTGCTGGAGCGCAGCCCGCCCCTCTGAGTCAGCCCGGGGCTTTGGCAGCAGGGCTGTGGCGGATCCTGGGATTGGGGGGTTCATGGGTTAGTTTTCACATTTTCTTCTTCTCAAGGGACTTTCCTCTTCTCGTCCTCCACAATGCCGTGTTCTGGTGAGCGTCAGGGCAGGAACTGAGTGTCCACAGGAAAGGCATCTTTTGAGGGACATGGTGGCAGCGAGAAAGGGTGACTTTGGTGAGTGAGCAGAGGGGCACAGCAGAGGGCCTGCGCCTCTCCTGGGCTCTGCCTCTCCTTCGCGCACAGACTGCAGACTGGGTGATGAGCCCCCAGGCACATCCTGTCCCCGCTAAAAGCCTGCACAACCCTCATAGTCCCTGGTGCCCGGGCCCCAGGGCGCCTTCCTCGCCCCACCCCTGCCCGGTCCAGTAGCCTCCTGGGGCCACACCACCAATTCTGGCAAGAGGGAGAGCAAGCCCTGGAGAAAGGGCTTGCTGGGGCCACAGCCCAGGGGGACAGCCCCATCCAAACCCTGAAGCTCGGTTCCTCTAGGGAGGGGCCTCGGCAGGGAGGCTGGGCAGGCCCGGCACCAGCAGAGGGAGGTGCCAGCCGAAGTGGTTGAGGTGAAGGACGGCAGGTGGACAGGCTTCAGCGTCCCACCGGGATCAGAGGCTGCGGGGGCCTCGGCTCTATTCACACACACTCCTGCACAGGGCTGCCCCTTGCGTGTGTGTGTATACCCCACACACGTGCACACACACCTAACACACTATGCACACATGCGCACACTCCAGCACACATGCGGTGCACACCCCACACTCACAGCCTGAGTCCTCACTGACCCTGACTCTGGCCTGGAAGCTGGGCTCGGCCTGTCCCTGCGGCTGCGCAGTGGGCCCACACTCCCCTTCCCCGCTGCTCACTCCAGGTCCCCGTGCCGGAATGTCGTCTAGTGATGTGTCTGTGTCTGTCCAGTGGGGAAGGGTCTGGACCTTCGCCCCAGAGCCCCAGTGGCCCCGCATCTCGGGGCATGTGAACGAGCCTGAGACACCCTTGGTGGGCAGGCTGCGGTTCTGCGTGCCTGCTGTCCTGAGCACTGAGGGTGGGTCTGCTACATCCTCCCTCCAGGGGTCCTGGGGACCAGCGACAGCTGGGGCTCTGCTGTGAGGGACACAGCACCTGGGCTCTGAGCACGGCAGGCAGCGCTCATGGGGGACAGACCCTCCCCAGTCCCGCCCTCCAGGCCTCTATCCACCTCTCCCCCAAGACAGTGACCGGCTCCTTCCAGTCCTGGGGTGCAGTGTCCAGGCCTGGCCTGTCTGAGCAGGATGACAGTCCAGCTTTCCTGTTGGGATGCTGGGGGAGGGGCTGCTTTCAGAGGTGTGGGCCACGTCAAAGGAGCCAACCCCAGGATGAGTCCAGGACCAGCCTGGGGCCCGGAGCAGTGGGGAGACACCATGTCACCCAGCAGAGGGAAGTGGAGAGAAGCATGTGGTCTGTCAGTGTCCCCTGCCCCTGCTGCTTCCCACTACCCCCGAGACCTGGCTGTGGGTCAGGCTCCCAGAGCGGGAGAGAGTCGCCCTCGGGCCCGGCTGGGCCAGCACGCCCAACAGCGAGGGAAGGCCTCCCCTCAGGACCCACTCCAAGCCTGGAAAGTCTGAGCAGGCGCTGGCTGCCCCTGCAGTCCTGTGGCCGCACGGCCCGTTTCCAGCCTTGACGGTGGCCTACTTTCTGCCAGGCACATGGAAATGTGGGTCAGCGTTTACTCGCCGGGCCTGGGGCCTGGGTAAACAGAAGGAAGCACGAGAGCCTGCGGGTGCCTGGTGGGCCCCACCCCACCTCACTGGCGCCCCTGCCCTTGCCACCGCCTGCGCGCTACAAAGCAGGCAGGGAAGGCCCTGCACCCACGGCTTCATCCTCCAGGGTGTTGGCACCCTGAGCTGCCCCAGGCCCCCGGATTCTCCACAGAGCTCCAGGGGCCTCACTCCTGAAGGGCTGTGCGCCCGAATCCCGGAGGGCGCCCTGGCGTCATGCCTGCTGCAGCCCCTACTGCAGCCCACGGGCAGCAGAGCCCGGCCGTCAGAGCCCCTGGCCGTCAGAGCCCGCAGCCATAAGAGCCCCCAGCCACCAGTGCCGGCGCTGAGGGCTGCACTCCACGAAGCCCTCTTCCCCCGCACCGCCATCGGAATTCCCGAAGGCTGTCTTCACACAGAAGTAGCCCTAGTTCTGAGTGGTTTAGAGAAAGGCTCAGCCTCCAGCCACCTATAGTGAGAAGGGACAAGGGAGGGGCCTCCAGCACCGTCCCATCTGGCCAGCGAAACCGGTCAGGCCCCTGCACAGGGCTGCGCCTTACACATGTGCATGTATATACACTATGCGTGTGCACTGCCTGAAGTGCCACACGCACATACACACACTAGCACGCACGCCATGAACAGCCCACACGCCCCGCCTGAGCCCCAGCTGACACCTCACTCAGCTTCCTCTGTTGCTGGTGCCTTGTCCCCAGACCCAGGACGTCGGTGCCGGCACCTGTTGTTACACAGTTGCAGACCTCATCCAAACTTCGGTGGCATTCCCACCTGTGTTCCTCTGTTGCAGGACCCCCTGCAGAACCCCATGCTGCGGTCGGTCACCTCTCTTTAGACCCTGGGCAGTTGGAAGGCTGCTGGCCAGGTCCCGTGTTTGGGTCCGTCTGCTGACCCCGGTGCCTGCAGTGAGGCTAGTCTGGGCAGGCATCCTATGGGAGGGGGACAGTTGTCCTTTTCAGGTCATGCTGCGGCCGTGCCCATCGCTGACATGTTGACTGCTGCATGAAGGCCTGCTGATGAGGCCTCAAGGTTGGCCACCTGGCCTGGAGCTGGCTGGGGGGAAACACTATGCCAGGTACCTCGCCAGGCACAGACCCTGCGGATATAAATCAGACTTGTGGGTGGACCGGTTTCTCTGGCCATTCTGTGAAATGAGCAAGGCCCGGCTTCCCTGGGTCTTCAGGGGGTGACTCTGTCCCAGCTCCTTTCTCCCAGTTCTACCCCGCTTCGGGGGTCCTGCCCTCACGGGGAAAGGATCAGCAGTCAGAACACCTGATGTCCCCAATGTCCCCGGCTATAGCCACTGGCCAGGCCCCGTGCATCTGTGGGTGACAAGGGCCAAGGGTTCTAGCTCAGCCCCTCGTCAGCTGTCCGAGGGTGCAGCCCGCCCTGTGCAAGCAGAGCCGAACGGCGGACGCGCCGGGATCCAGCCGCCCTGCATGCCCATCACTGAAGACAGTAGATTTTACCCATGCTGTGGTCTGAACTGGGGCCCTATGACTAACTGGAGAAGAGGTAGATTTAGGGGTGTTCTCCCACCCAGGCAGCTCGTGGAGGCTGCCCACCCCCGACCCCGACATGCCTTCGGCCTTCTCGTCATACGCAGAAGGGGGCCTGGCACGCAGCAAGAGCTGGTCAGGTGTCTGGAAGACGCCGCTGTCGCTTACTGGGTGCAGGGTGCACACCCATGGGACGCCAAGTGCTCTGGGGCCGAAGAGCCTGGGGGAGTGCAGCTCCTGGCTCACTGGCCACGTGACCCAGGAGGCTGCTGGCCTCTGGGCCTCGGCTTGTCCCCAGTGCAGCAGAGTCCAACGGGCCAGGTGGGCCCCGTCTCGATTCTCTCATCACTGGTACCCCATGCAGGCGGCCGGGTGAACGAATGGGGTGAGCGGCTGCGCTCTGACGCAGCTTCACTGACCAGTGTCTCAAGAGCCCCTGCAAGCACGTGCGAGGGCTGGAGTGGGCGGGGACGCGAGGGCCCGCAGATGGCTCCCAGTGCGGCCACCCACATGCTCCACGCCGGCCCTGGCCCTCTTCCTCACCTCACAGGCCCACGAAGCCTCCTGGGTGGATGGCACAGCCCGGCCAGGGAAAAGTTACGTGCTTGCTGAAAGAAAGCGCATGTCACTCCAAGAGAAAACACACTGACAAGGCCTGGAGTTCTCATCTGCAACCCTGGCAGCAGAGGACAGTGCGGTGTCATCCACAGGTCATCCAGGGAGGACAACCCCCCGAAAGTCGTCACTCTGAGCATATGTCATCCATGTACCCCATCCAAGGGGAATACCAGAAAAAAATGAGCGAACTGGCCGGGAACTGGAGCAGAGGCCACAAGATTGGCGTCGACGAGACTGAGGGAAGAGCCGTGCGTAGGCGGCGGCGCGCAGTGGCCACGGGCGGAGCGAATGCGTGACATGTGAGTCACGCACCATTCCGCGTGGGAGCCGCACCCATGAAGCTGAGTGAGAGGTGAAAAGGGCTGCCGAGCGCCCGCCGGCAGCTCCCACCGCCTCTTCACAGTCAGGCTGCCGAGACACAGGCCGGCGTGGGCGCAGACGTAGACCCTCACGACCTTCACGACCGAGGACAGAGTATTTTCCATAAGGCCACAATGTGCACCTGGCCGCAAAGAGATTAATGAAAATGATTTTATTATAATCCAACGAAACTTAAAATAGCAAAAAAGGTCACACACATACCCCCAATCTTAACACTCAGAAACTAAGAAATGCATTCCTAGGTAACCCTCACATAAAACAGGAAATCGAATCTGAACACGCGAGCTTTCTGGAAAGCCACAAAAATGTAAACACGTCTCAGTGGAGCTAGAAGCTCACCCGACACAGCACTCGGCCACTCGGCGGCAAGAACGACAGTGAGGGATTGTGACCCATCTTAGGAAATCAGAACAAGAACGAGAAAACACATTTTAAAAAGTGGAAAGAGGGAATGATGAAGATAAACCTAGAAATTAAGTAGAAAACAAGCAAGTAAAAAGAAGAAATGATAAAGCATTTTTTTCTAAAAGAAAATAAACGCGAAACCCCTTGCCCTGCGGAGAACACTGATTAAGGAACCTCTGGAGCCCACACAAGCAGGAACCGCAGAGGACAGCGGGGGCAGAGGGGGACAGGCACACAGCCTGCGAAGCTGGGACAGCTGTTAGGAAACCTGGAGCAACAGGTTATTTTTCTGGTGAATATAAATTACCAAAATAACTTCAAGTAAGGGAAAGCATGAGCAGGAAAGACGAGGCACTGGAAAGACGATTAGGGGTGACCGAATGAAGGAAAGCACCGGGAACAGGCAGGCACAGCTGCGGGCAACTCAGCCCCAAGCTGGGAGCATAGTGACTCCAGTGTGATTTTAACTTTTCCAAGACAAATAAAAAGATGAAAAACTGGAATTCATCTCGTGAAACCAGTATAATTTAATAGAAAAACCTGATACAGTACCACAAAAAAAGAAAGAAAACTATAGACAAATGTCGCTTATAGGTGAAGATAAAGAGAAGACTAGCAAAGAGAAGCCTCTGAAGCACCTGCGGGTCACGCTGCGGGACGCGGCAGGTCCGGGCCAGGCTCACGGGTGGCTCGGTGACTGACTTAAGTCATTGCAAATTAGCACAGAACATTCAGAGAACCAAATCAGTGAACAATGACAAGAAATGTGACAAAATTCAGCAATCGTTATTAATAACACGAATTAAAATAGATTAAGAAATTCAAAGTCTGCACACACAGTGGCAAAGATCTTTCTACACGGAGAGACACAGAACTGTCCCCAGGCCTGTGGGGAGCAGCTGTGGCACTGGCCGTGTCTGCCAGGATATCCTTGGAGGGTCTGGCAAACGCGAGAAGACAAACAAGTGACATAACGTTAAGAAAAAAACAGATAAAGTTGTATGTGCTAACGACATGATTACAAACCTACAGACTTCCCTTTATCCTAGTTTAAAAAGCTAAAATTCAGTAAGAAAGCGTGACACAAGGCGAGTGTGCAAAAGTGAGTAGCCTTTCACTCCTCGAGCAGTAGGGACCCGGAAGGGCAGTGAGGACGCTGTTCTAGCTGCAGTGAAGGCCAGGAGCACAGTCCCTGCGCCTGCGCGGTGGGCGAGCTGCTCGCTCCCACAGCTCAAGACGCCTCTCCCTCACCTGCAGCCTCCTGCCCTCCACCTGGGGCGGGGAGGGCAGTGGAAAGGCCCCGATCGGCCCCTGGAGGGTGAAGAGCGGAGAAAGTGGCGGCCCCTTTCCCCAGGGCCACATCTTGGAAGAGGCCCGTGTCCCTCCGTTCGTGCTCTCTTGGGGGAAGGCCACCATGCTGGGTGAGCGCCGAATCAAGTCAGACTCGGCTACAGGGCAGGAGGGGTCTTCCCAAAAAGCACAGAGCAGGTCAGGGAGGGACACCTTTCTGGGACGCCCTTCAAAGGAGCTCCAACCCAATTCCATCCCATCTCGGGGTTGACAAGTGTTTGGGTTTCACCACGAGTGCGGGCTGTGGATTTTCAAGACCACTGCAGAGGTGGGTGAGGGGCGCGAGCCTCCTGCTCTGTCGCAGGAATGTAAAATGGTGCAGCTGCTGTGAGAACTGTGCAGGTTCCTCAAAGATGTAATAGTAGAAGCACCGCAAGACCTAGAACAATCTATAACAGAACCACTCACTCCTGGCGCCCGCCCACAGGAGCGAGCGCGGGGTCTCGGGGAGGGGGCTGCACGCCGTGCTCACAGCAGCGTGTTCGCTGCCCGAACGTGGACGCGACCCGAGCGTCCGTGAACGCACGAGGGTGAGCCGTCGTGGGCCGTCCTCGCGGTGGAAGGCGACTCGGCCTCAGAGAGGAAGGAAACCCTGGCAGGCCTGCGACATGGATGGACCGGGAGGACATTACTCTCAGCCCTCAAGTCACAAAGGACAAATGCTGTATAACTCCACTTACACGAGGTCCCTAGAGTCGCCCCATTCATAAAGCAGGACGGCGGTCGTCAGGAGTGGAGGGTAGGGGACAGGGAGTGAGTGTTCGGTGGGGACAGGGTGTTAGATACACAGGATGAAGAGCTGAGAATGGTGCTGAGGCCGCGCGACGAGGCAAATGTGTCTAATGCCACTGAGCTGTCCGCTTAAAAATAGTGAAGACGGTAGAAACAGACGAGCAAACAAAAACACCTCATAACTTGCTGTTCTTCTATTCTTAGCAAGGTTTAGCCAATTTTTTTCTTTTTTTTTTAAAGTGCAAACAAACAAAAAACCCACGACCTTTGCAAAGACTGCCTCAAGCCCTCGGCGGGCTCTCATGGCACGGCCAGTCCTGAGTCTTGTCCTTCCCTTACGTCGTCCAGCGGCCAGGGGACCTAACTGATTACACCACCCACTGGTGGGACAGCTGGTTTCCTTATGTGTCACGTCACTCAGTCGCAGAACCCGTTGACGAGGCTTCAGTGAGGGCCGACCGTGCTGAGGAGGTCTGCTCTACCACCTCTGCCTGTGTTCTCCTAGCTGTCACGAAGGAGGACATTCTCAAACGCCCCACTCTGCCATGTTTGCTGAGGCCCTGGCTTCTGGATTCGGATGAAGACACCATGGTAAATGTGACTGGACAAACAGGCCTGTGTTCGTGGGAGGCCGACTGTCGCACCAAGGTGGACAAACCTGCATTTGTGGCCAGACAGGAGCACACATCCTCCCAAACTGTAGCCCAGCTGTGGCCCAGCCTCCAGGAAAGTGGGGCTAGCAGTCTTGGTGACGCTCGGCCAGAGCTTGGGCTCTCTGATGCCCCTACGAGCCAGGCGTGTTGCCGGGGTCGTGCTGCAGGTGGTCCAGCAGGCAAGGCGCCACTAGCATTGCTCCAGGGGAAGAGCAGAAGGCGGCGGGGCTCCCTGCCCCGCACCCCCTCCTTCCCAGTCCTTCCAGCACTGCCGAGGCCGCCGAACTTAGCCCGGGACCTACGCTGCCCTGCCCAAGCAGGGTGCTCAGAGAACCCCTTGTCCTGAAGGGCGTTCGGAGGGGGGAGGCGGGCGGGCTCTGGGCGAGTGGTGCCAGCAGCTCGGCTTTGAAGCGCCTGGGAGCTCAGCGCAGTCTGCCCACTCTCCCAACAACTGTCGGCCTGTACTCCGGAGGCGAATCCTTGCCTGCCTGCCTGCACTGGACCGGCTCCCGATGGAAAACAAAGCCAGGTGGGACAGGTGTGACCAGGTGCTCCTCTGGTCAAGGTGAAAGAAGCCCAGGCCCAGACACAGGGAGGAGGAGCTGAGAGGAGGGACAGTAAGTTAGGGGGCCGTGACTGGGGACTGTCGGCCTCCAAGACTGCAGCAGCTCTTGGCGAGCTGTGTGTGCAGAGGCTGTGGTGTCTGGAAGGAACAACCCTTGGTAAATGTCTGGTGACTGGGTGAGTGAGCAGACAAATGTGTGCCTGTGTGATTGGCAGGGTCCCCCTCAGGAGCTAGACGCCAGGCCTGTACTTTGGCCTGCCCCCCAGCCCAAGTTGAGTCGGGCCTGTGCCACGCCCAGGGAGGGCCCTGAAGGAGCCCTTGTTGGCCAGGCCTAGAGGGCCCTCAGCCAGGACCCGGAGAGGTGACCAGACCTTCCCTGTACAACCGGAGCCCAGCACCTGGGGGCATCCTGGGTTCTGTGCCCCGTGGCAGGGCCACAGCTGAGGCCAGAGCTCAGCCAGCACTCCCTGCCCTCGGCAGCTCACAAACTCTGACTCCTCGAGACCCACCCCGTCGGGAGGGACTCTACAGCTGCCTAAAGGCCACTTTTGGGCTAAAGACACTACTTAAAACTGCAGACCTCCTGGGAGGGGGGCTCATCAGTGCTCGTCCTGTGCTTAGACTAGTCTGAGCTACAGCAGGCTGGGGTCAGGGGAGGGGATGCCCACTGTGGCTATGGTCAGGGGGTGGGGAGCAGTCAGGGAGCATGGAGTAGGGTCCTGGCCTGCAGCCACACTCTCGAGCCTCATTCCCCTAAAACCACCTCGAGGGCGACTGACCACAGACTTACAGGAAGGGACCCTGGCATTAGTGTCAGCCAGTTAACCGAGCACTCACTGAGTGACAGAAAATCTACTGGAAGTATTCTGTCCACCTCCTGCCCCTCCTCCTGCAGACTTGGGGAGCAGGGCTTTTGTCTATTGAGGGCACTTCTGTGTCCCCAGCACTGAGGTCCAGAAGGTGCTTGATATCTGTTAATGAATGAATTCACCTTGGGCAGGTGCTTGGGGGTCCCCACCTAGTGCACAGAGGAACCCTCTGTTCGTAGGCAGTTGCCTTGAAGA
The DNA here is from genome assembly GCF_000151845.1 of Pteropus vampyrus. NCBI lineage: Eukaryota > Metazoa > Chordata > Mammalia > Chiroptera > Pteropodidae > Pteropus > Pteropus vampyrus. Next base: position 282,564 of record NW_011889034.1, on the reverse strand, counting down.
GTGTTTCCCCGATGCTCCGTGGCTTGATCCCCGGCAGGAGGCAGATGTAGCACCCTGGTCTGCAGAAGGGGCGCCGGAGGGTCAGAGCATTGTCTGGGACTCACGGTGTAAGCAGCTCCCAACTGGCCAGGCTCCTTGCCCAAGCCCCAGTCCAGCCCAAAGGGCCACAGGTCACCTGTCCCAGAACCTCTGTGTTCCTTCTGAGCACAGCAAAGAATTGGGTCCTGTCCCCCATCCCGTTGTGTCCCAAGAATCCCCTCGGGCTGATCAAGAGGGAGCACACTCCACCAAAGGCAGCACCCCTCCCAGGCCAGGCCTGCCCCGCCCCAGGTCTCCTGGCCTTTGTCCCCACTGGACACACACCCCAGGCGCCACCTTTCCGCGTGGCATTGGGGGCTGGGAGCGCAGCCTCGGATGACACTGGGCGGCGTCGTTGCAGGGCAAGCCCTGAGGCCACCAGAGCCGGACAACAGGTGAGAACGGCCTGCGCCTGGGCAGACCGTGGGGGAGCAGACAAGCGTTTCCTAACCAACGGGCCTGCGAAGATGTCCCCGGCCACGATGTCCTGCTTCTGTCCTCAAACAGGACTGGCTGCTCCTCCAAGGAGAACGAGACATAAGAGCTGGTACGCGCCACCTGCCATTCCACCCATGCTCCCTCGCACGCGTGTGACCACGCCGATCCCGGACGGTGCAGCCCTCCCTCACCACGTCGCGGGGACTGCACGCGGGGACTGCACGCGGCGACTGACACACACACTCACACCCATCGGATGGCGCCGAGGCCCAGCACAGCTGGCCAGGCAGTGTGGCTAGACTGGAGAGCCAGGCCCCGCCCTCCCGGGGGCTTCCTTCTGAGAAACACAGTTGCTTTTCATGAAACGCCCTGTGTCTGCACAGAAGACCCAGGCGGCCCCTCCTCGCAGACCCGCAAGTGGTCCCGTGGGCCCCTGTTGGTTACTTGAAATGCAGGGGGGATCATTTGTTTTCGTTTGCGTTCTATTATTGATTCTATTTATTTTCTCACTCTCTTTTTTCGAGCACGTAAAACATTAACAAGGTTCCAAAAACCAGAGTGCTTCCTGTTTACGCTTGTAAGACCCCTGCAGTTCTGAGGACTGTCCCACCTTCTCCCCAGTTCCCAGACCTCGTGACTCGAGTTCTAAAAACATGTTCCAGCCGGTGAGTGGCAATAAACTTCAGAATCTGTCAGCACGTCCTGTGTGCGCCGGCATCCTTGTGGGGTGGGGGTGGCTGCCTCCCCACCCTGAGGGAGGGGACGCTTCCTCGAGGCCCCCTCTCAGCTCTGGGAGGCGAGGAGGTGTCCCAGGCCTCGCTTCGCCAGCCGGCACCGCACCAGGCTGTGGCTTGGCTGCGGAGCGCTGGCTGCCCCGCCACCCCCACCGCTGGCTTTGGCACCACCTCCAGGGAGACACTAGGAAGGGCTTGATGGGAAAGCAGAGCAGGAGGGAGCGAGAGGAGGGAGGGGGCGGGGGGAGGAAAAGACAAAGAAAGGGGTGCGGCGAGTGAAGAGTGACCTCAGCTGGAGGGGCCTCTGCTGGCTTCAGAGGCAGCACGGCAGCGCTGAGGGAAGTCATCTCCCCTGCGTCCCATCCGCCCTCTCTGCCGGCCGGGGTGCCATCCTACGGAGGACCCGGGGTGCCATCCTACGCATAAGTTGGAGCTTGGGTTCTGGCTGAGACGGCCTGCTGCCACAGCCCGGCTGCCTGTCTTCCTGCTACTTCTGCTGGGTGAGTATCCCTTGTACCTCTGTCCCTCACCCCAGAGTCGCCCCAGACCCCTGGTGTTTTCCCGGGGGAACCTGAAGCACCCAGAGGGCAGCCCGAGCCGGCCCTGTGGTCCTCAGAGCGAGTCTACAGATACAGAGTTCACCCTCGAGGCTCTGGGTGCCCTCGGCCGGCAGTGCCGGGGGCGTGGAATCGGGGATGCCATGCCTGTGCGAGCCGGGTGGAAGCTCCCGGTGCCAGCGCTCTAAGCCTGCCAGGCAGCCTGGGGATCCTGCAGACACGCCTGCAAATCCAGCTGTAACCTGACCGGTTCCGCTTTCCTGCGCAGGGCTCGGGCCAAGCCTGAGCCGAGAGGTGGAGCCCAGAGGAATGTTCAGGGGCTGTCCCTCGTCCCTTCCCCTCCCTGCACACCCCGCAGGGCAGGGTGTCTGCGCTGGTAATGCCAGCATGTGGCGCGCTCCCTCATCTCCTAGGTGATGGAAACCCCAACCCTGACCACCAGCAGCGCCCTCTGGGCTCTCCTTCTGGCCACACTCGGCTCTGCGGCCGGCCAGCCACTGGGGGGAGACACCGTGTG
>NW_011889034.1:264057-279452 GCF_000151845.1 Pteropus vampyrus | reverse complement strand
GACCTGTGTGATGGGGACCACTGGAGGGAGGAGGTCTCCATGGACCTCTACCCACACGATGCCGGAACAGACAGTGGCTTCACCTTCTCCTCCCCCAACTTTGCGACCATCCCACAGGACACGGTGACCGAGGTGAGGGTATGACGGCCCTTAGAGAAGGTGTGATGGCACTGGCCATTTGGGACAGCTCTTGCTGCCCAGCTGTGCCCATTGTTTAGATGGCACCTGTCGGGTCCCAGTGAGCAGGGGTGCAGCTACCCGAGAAGACAAGGAGCTGGTGGCGCTGCAGGTGGGGAGGGAGGGCAGGAGCAAGGAGGGGCCTGAAGGAGGCCAGGCCTCCCTGGTCCATTTCCCAGGCCGCGGGCCCAGCACCCCAAGGAGCCACAGAGGCCTCACTGGGCTGTGTCACTCAGAAGCAGCCCAGGTTTGAGTCTGTTTTCTGTGCAACTCTGCTGGACCCCATCCCGGCTCCATCTGGGGCCACGCACACAGCAGGTGCAGGTGGGCTGCTGCATCCTCGGCCAGTGCTGACGCCCCCTCCCACCACTCCCCAGATAACATCCTCCTCCCCCAGCCACCCGGCCAACTCCTTCTACTACCCGCGGCTGAAGACCCTGCCCCCCATCGCCAGGGTGACCCTGGTGCGGCTCCGGCAGAGCCCCAGGGCCTTCATCCCGCCCGCCATGGACCTGGCAGGCAATGACATCCTGGACAGCCTCTCAGGTAAGCTGGGCTCCCGCCCCACCGCGTGGCCGACCACCACGTTCCCTGACCTCAACAGTCTTGATTCTGGGGCCAAGCGCTCAGGCTTATGGAAGCTGAACGTCCACCACTGGAGTGTGGGGGCAGATTTGTGTGTCACACGGGGACTTGCTCCGCCCTCACTGCGACAGGCAACTGTGGATCTTGAGCCTTCTGTGCCGGCTTTCACCCTCAGACTAACCCCAAAGGTGACTGTCCGCCCTGGAGAAAGAGAAAGCGATACACAGAGGCCAGAAATGCCCAAGTGTCTGTGAAGTGGCAGTGACAACACCTTGACATCTGCCACTCTCCTGGAGGCGAAGCTGGTTGCCACATGACCCCATGAAGGGCGACAGACAGTCCAGGGACAAGGCCACGTTGTCCACCTCTATGGCACTCCCCCACGGCAACTCCAATTTGCAGCTGAGGTCACCCAATTCTAAGCCAGGCTGCTGGGTGTGACATCCCCACCACCAGGCCAAACCAGACCAGGCCATCAAGGCTACCAGGGACACTAGGGGTCCAGGAAGGGAATCAAACCAGGGAGAGGCTGCTGGTGCTCAGTCAGCCAGGCACCATGCTCAGGGCCACACGACTCTGCGTCTCTGAGTGACTTCAAAAATGAGTTCAAGACCACGAGGGCTCTGGGGTCGGAATGTTTGGTACAAAATAACACGGGTCCGGGGGGTTCAGAACGTTCGAGAAGGATGACGCAGGTTCTGGGGATCGGAGCGTTTGGCACAAGATGACACGGGTCCAGAAGGTTCAGACACTCAGGAAGGATGACCCAGATACTAGAGATCAGAGCGTTTGGCACAAGATGACATGGGTTCAAAGGGTTCAGAACATTCGGGAAGGATGACGCAGATTCTGGCGGTCAGAGCGTTTGGCACGAAGACGTGGGTGCTGAGAGATTTGGTAGCTGATTGATTCAAACTCAAAACTGAAGACTGAACCCTTGCCCAACATTTGTGAGTGAGAGCTCACATGTCCACAGCCCAGAAATGAGGTATGGAATAACCCCAGCCCCGTCAGAGGTGTGCACGTGGCCCATGTCACAACTGACAGGAAGGTCACCTCAACAGTGGGTCCCTCTGTACCCTCCCCAGCAAAGGGGTTGGTGGGGTGTCAGCGGAGGTGACAGGGAACCTGTGTGTCGGGTGCTAGCTGAGCATGGGGGCCACACTCCCACTGTGGTCAGCTCCAAAACACGTCAGGAGATCTAGACTCTCAGCGTGTGCCCCCTGAAGGACGTTTCCCAACAGGGGCAGTCCCCACTCTCTCCTCTGGGAATACAGCTAAGAGTCTCTCGGGGCTCCCACCACCATGGTGCCAGAGTCAGTCCCAAAGCCCCGGCTCTCAGCAGAGAAACATGACGTCAAGTCAGTTCAGTGGCTTTTTAGGTGCATTGGTGGCATCTTCTTGCAACCGACTCTGAACCGTGCTGAGAACAGCTAGTATTTCCTCTGCACGCCACGGTCTGGAGCTGGTCTGGGGGTGAACCGCCCTGGGGCTCCTCCCGCTCCCCCACCACACACTCATGGGTCTCCCCTGTGCTTGGTCCAGTTCCAGAAACGCCACTGGACTGTGAGGTCTCCCTGTGGTCCTCCTGGGGGCTGTGTGGAGGTCCATGCGGGAAGCTGGGAGCCAAGAGCAGGACACGCTATATCCGCGTGCAGCCCGCCAACCACGGGGCGCCCTGCCCGGAGCTGGAGGAGGAAGCGGAGTGCATCCCTGACAACTGTGTGTGAGCCCTGCCTGGTGGCCCCGGCCCAGTCTCTGGGGTTGGGGCCACACAGCGAGCGGGCTCAGTGGGCAACGCTGTCATCACCTCTCTGAGCTCCGCTGCTGACAGACGCCTCTGCACAGACGTGCCTTGGGCCGTGAGCAGCCGCCTCCTTGCTGCAAGTTCTCCCTCGCGGCCCCCACGTCCGAGGCCTGCCCGCTCGTGGAGGCTCAGTCTGCGCTAAGTCACACCGGTGCCATTTTCACTGTGTGGCGCATTGTCCTCCATGCAGAGGACGTACACACAGCGCCCGGCTGGTCGGTGCTGCAGGAGAGCCAGGCGCCCAGGCCCAGGCGTCCCAGACTGCTCGCGGCTGAGGAATGCCTCCGACCTGGTGCCTGGGCAGCTGCTGGCCCCGCAGCCCCGCACCCGCACCTGCTCCTCAGAGCGAGGCTGCCACACGGCGCTTACTGCTCCTGGCACCTGACCAGGTAGCACAGCAAGAGACAAGTAAACGGGGGCAGGCTGGGACACTTCACCTGTCATTGTCACGTTACCAATCTGTGCACCTGAATAAAGACAATCTGTTTCTTGACATCGGTGGCTGTGGCCTCGCATTTCCCAGATAGGCGCTGGGCGAGGGCAGGACAAGCAGACACAGGCCACTTACCCATCTCTGGAGTACTGCCTTGCCCCGGACTTCACAAAAGGGCACATGGCAAGAAACAGAATAACGTAAAAATGGTGTTCAGACCCACTGCACACATGCAGCACGTACAATGGCTGACAGGACGATGACAGGCACGAAGAGGAGCAGGACTATGTCCCCTCCCCCAGGCCACTGACCATCAAGGTCCCTGACCTTAGGGAGATGCCCCTGAGGGCTCAGTGCTTCTGGCACTGGTCTGAGATCAAGGGTTCACGACCTCGTGCTACCAGAATGCATCATTCAGGGGTTCTAGGCCGAGGCTAGGCTCAGCCCCTGGAGAACAGTGGGGGACGGGGAGCCTTGCATTCTAAGAAACACTCTCACACCATCTTCCCCCTGCTGGGACTCCTGGAGAATCAGGTCCCACTGGCCCCTCTCCTTGCACCCACCCACTGCAAAGGCACAGCCTTTCTTACACTTGGCTCTGCGTAGAAGAGAAAAAATTAGCCTTGAAAATTCCTGAATATAAGCCCATGCTCATAGGGGCATGAGATGTGAAAAATCCTACTTAAAAGTTTCGCTTAAAAAATCCTGGGCCGGTAACGTCCTGAGGCAACTGGAAGAAATGAGCACAAATCCTCCCTGGAGACCACACCGGGGTCTCAGGACTCAAAGAATTCCCACCGTAACATGAACTCACAAATCAAAACCCATCAAACACACGGGAAAACCAGTAGGACACCTCTAAGTCAGAGGAAATAGCAGACTACAAGATCAGACCCAAAAAGCCGCCGGTGTTGGGATTACTACGTATAGGATGTGATCGAGCATGTTGACCATGTTCCCAAGCCTGAGTGCAAAACTCAGAAGTAGACCTCAATGCTGAGCGCACGGCCAGATTACAGATGGACCACACACTCTGGTCAAATGGCAGAGGCCGGCAGACCGGATTCAAAACCACCTGCTCCTTACAGGACATGTAAAATCCCGTAAGGACACTAAAAGACTGGGGCAAGATACTGCGGTGGAGACCCCTGTGGACAACCATGACTGCCTTCCCCTCCTTAAGGGAGCAAGCGGTGGGCGGGGCCCTGGGCAGGGGGAGAAACGACAAGTATCATTTGGGGCCAGAATATTTACTGCTCGTGTGAGATGCTCCAAACCCCAAAGCACATGTCAACAAAGAGAGGCTTTTGAGAAGCCACCAGAGGCCGACATACTGAGGACACCCACCCTGGAGAGGATCTGGGATCTACAGTCGACCTGGAAACAACCTTTGCTGTATTAAAGCACTGACATTAGAGAGACAAACGCTGGAAGCCAGCCACCGAGGACCCCGTGCTAGACGCGAGCGCTCCGGTTCTGGAGAAGGGGGTGGAGGACGCTGCTGCCGGCGCTGGTGCTGGGGTGGCGATATGACGGTGGTGACGGTGGTGATGATGACAGTGACGACGATGTCGTGACGGTGGCGATGATACCGATAACGGTAATAGTGGTGATGGCGATGGTGGGGCCGGACACTCTTTCAGGAAGGCAGCTGGGTCCGCCCTCACTGATGAGCCCACCTCTGAGCAGAAGAGGCGGGTGTGGTGTCATGGCAAGGCTTTGAGTGAGAAATAACAAGTCGTCAGTGTACGACGTAAAGAGTACACTGGTCGTTTTGACAGCAGAGTGGGGCGCGGGGCGGCGGGGGAAGGGATGGGCTCGGAGTCACGAACACGGAGGAAAGGGAGGTTTGTCCACAGAGATATGGGGGAAGTGGGAGGAGATGGCCAAATGCTGGGTTCACTCTGATGTACGGGCAATACAGACACTCACAGACTGGGGTCTCGCATGACTCCGGAGAGGTCTCCGTTGGTTCTGTTCGCAGTATTAACTTCAAGAAGGCTTGGGCCCAGCTGGGTCAGCCCAGGGGAAGGGAGGGAATGAGTGAGGACAGGTCACTGCTGAGGCTCCTGTTCGTTCTGTGGTGCTGGCGTGTACTGAACAGGGGAGGGACACCGGGCCAAACGAAGCTGTCCACACATCGACGTTGATAGCTGCAGGCCTCTCGTGCAGGTGAGAAATGTGTGTGCTGGGTTTTCAGGGGGCTACGGAGGGCCCAGCAGGTGGCAGGACCCAGAGCCGGGGTGTCAAGGAGGCGGCGGAAGTGCCAGCAGGGCACCTGCTGGAGGAACGGTCAGCAACACCAAGCAAGTAACGCGGACCGCGGCCGAGCCGCTGCTGGCGGTGGGGGGAAGGAGGCAGAGGGCAGGACGCTGGTAAGAGATTGGGGGGGGCTCCTAGCAGAGATGGTGGGCCGAATTCCCACATCCAGCCCCACTCCTGCCCAACTCCACTAAACCATAGAAAAGGATGTTCAGAGGGCATCACTCAGATGCCGGCCTTGGGCATGAGGTGTGCCCAGGTGCCTTAAGGGCACATCTTCCACCATGCAGTATAACTAAACCCTACGTTCTGGATGAAAATGCCACCTGAGACACTGCCCTTCTCAGAAGACGTGGCAAGAACTCTCACTTCCTCCTGCTCCCCAAAATGAGCAAACAAAAACCCTGAACTGGGGCTGGAGCGGAGCAAAGCTGGGCTGAGGCCAACATGGGTGAGCAGCTGGGAAAGGCAGGGCTCCTGAGGCTGCTGCTGAGCGAGGCTCTCAAGAACAGCGGCGTCCCCTGACATCAGGGGAGAGCGGAAGCAGTTCCCTCTGGAGGAAGCTTTTCCAACTGCCAGTGTGGGTCTCAGGCCTCCCCCAATCCAAATCAAGCAGTGAGTGCAACCGCAAATACTAGTTAATCAAAAAACAAGTCACTGTGATTGACTGAAAGTCAGCGGGAAACACCCTGTAGATTCAGACACCTAAGATAGCGACATTGTCAGAAACAATATAGAACAGGTACAACAAAAACGACCAATCAACGCGGGGTGACTAGAAACAGACAGACACGGTTGGAAAAGAAGACCACGTGGACGGACAGACTCAGTCCGTCGGTGAGGGAGCGAGACTGGACACAGCTGGAGGGAGAGGCAGTGAAACGGGGACGTCGCTGAGGACGTCACCCAGAATGCGGCGCAGAGAGACGAAGAGGTGGGAAACGTCAAGAAGATACGAAAGATAATGTAAGAAGTTTTAAAACGTTTTAAATCCAACACTCCGAAGGCTATAATGAGGATAAAGGAGAAGAGAATATTTAAAAAGAAAATAGTGCCAAGTTATAGAACTGACTAAAATAAAAAGGTAGCTTCAGAACCAGAAAACACAATATACCCCAGACAGGACAGAAAGAAGCCACCCGTCCCCACGCATGTGACAGGAAGCTGCTGAGCAACACAAGAGGACTGTCCAAAGACCCAGAGGAAGAGGACAGATCACTCAGAAAGCAGCGTCTATTAGAACGACGGCAGTTTCTCATCAGCAGCCAAGGGAGTCAGAAGGTGGTCAAATGGCACTTTCGACATGTTGAGACAAACTAAGTGTCCGCCCAGAGTCGTGAACTCAACACCACCTTTCAAGAATGAGGGCTTTTACACATGTTCAGATTAACAAAAACTGAGGTTTAGCACCAAGAGAACTACACTGAAGGAACTTCTAGGAGGTGTGGTTCAGAACCAAGTGTCCCCTAGCTCTGTCTTCTGGAAAGCGTAGAGGCGGTGACAGCCCAGTAGACACAAACACCCTTCACACGACGCTTTCACGTTAAAGGCGTTAAAAGACAAGGGAGACAGCGGAGGCGGCAGCGCCTGGGAGGTCAGACGCGTCTCCCACCCGGACGGCCATCGCAGGCACAGCCTGTCTGATGAAATCATTCGGGGACTCTGGAGTCTGTGGAAGGCTTGCAACTTCAGGGGAAGCCGTGGAGGGTAAATCGCAGGTCAATTGTGATCCGTTTCAGCTAAGCAGCAGCTGCCATCCCCCACTCCAGCCACGGGGCGGGCGGCTGCGCACGTGGTCCTGGAGAAGCCTACGTGCAGTCCGCAGGGACCAGGGTGGGCAAAGAGGGCCTTTCCTGCAAACATCAGGGATCTGCGAGCTGGTGGGCGACAGCTGCTTCTAACAACAGACATGCAGACAAACAGGTAGGGAGCGTCACTGTGGCCGCTCCCCGCTTGTTGCAAGCCCCGCCCCTCCCAGCTGAAGTGACTTCCAGAGGGTGAAAAGAGCTGGCACCCTTTCTCTCCACTCCCCCTTAATTCTTCCCCTTCTTCCCTTTTGGAAGCGAAACATTTAAGACAAGGACGTTCAAAAACAACTGCACATACAAGGAAAACTAGAAGTGACTGTGCGTGCCCAGGGAACATTCAGAAAAGACTGAGAAGACTGTTGTCACTCAGATGTCTGACACCGAGATGACTACAACAATCACAAAACATAATACAATCGCAAACACCAGGAAAGGGGAGCTCATTTCCAGACTTACGTTATTAGACCCAAATGTCCAATGTTCAACAAATAATCACAAGGCTCCAAAAGAAAAGTACGGGCTCTCCCAAGGAAAACACAGATTAACGAACTGTGTTTTTTTAAAAGATGCTCTAAGATAATGGTGCAAAGTCCAGTTGTTTCCATGATGCAGTGATGTGGCCTCTTGATCAGGTGAGATGGCACCACTAGGGGGAGCCGGGTGAAGGGCACAGGGGACCTCTCTGTATTGTTTCTACAACCTTCTGTGTCAATAAATATTTCAAAATAAAAGGTTTTAAAAATACATCGGATGCCAGAACTGAAAGGACCCAGTGGATCACACTTGGCGACTGTAATTCCTTTTTCACGAGGAAGCTGAGACTTGGGTTCATTCAGGGCATGGCCTCAGCTAAGCCGAAGCTCTTGCCGCCACCTCTGTGTCCGGCACGCTTTTCTTGACAACCCTGCACCGCCCCCCGCCCCCCGCACACACCCATGCCCCCCCTGCTACACCCGCTTCTCTCATTTCTCGCCGTAGGACAGTCTTCCCTTTCTACCCCCCACCTCCAGCCAAGCGGTGAAGACCACCAGAAGATGGCCGTTGGAGCCTGGCCGCTGGGTATCAGCTGGACTCGGCACTTGGCGGTTCCCTCCAGGCCCTGCGCCATCATTCATCCATTAAAACACTCGAAATCCTTTCAAAGGAACCCATCAGAAGGCGTTCCAACGTCAACATGCTTGGAAAGGCCCCAAGGTCCAGGTGCCTCTTGTTCCCTAGGACTTGCTGCAGTCACCTGCCCAAGTGTAGCCACCATATGCCGCTTCTCACAAAAATCAATTTACAAACTCATTCAATGAAATACACTCAAACAGCAGTATCACTTGCGACTGATTCATTTCAAAGGAAGCTCTACCAGGAGCAGCTCAAGCAACAGAAATGCAAATGTCAACTTTTCTTTTAAGTTTTTGTTTTTCACTTTCAACTGCTTTTTATTTCCACGTGGGGGAACGTGAGGAGAAATGCATCATAGAAGACATTCCAAGTGACACGCTGATAACAGGTAGGTGAGATGCACTGCTGACTGCTGAACCCAGGACCTCCTTGTGCTGCCCCCTGGATGTGTGTGTGGTCTGGCAGGGCTATGGTGCTGTATGGTTTTCTCCTGAGATAGTTCGTCAAGTCGCGCTGGCCCCATGCAAAATAGCCTCGAGTCAACTGCACAGTTCGTAAGATAGGAAAGCGAAAAACACCAGACTCCAAGCCCAGTTTGTTTTTCCGGCTGTCAGGTTTCCTTCGGTGAAACATTCTGATGCCATGAATCACCTAACTGTGGCATTCTCAGAAGACACGTGAGGGCTCTAGACGGGCCCAGGAAAATGGACAGAACAGCTCATGATGACGTGTCTTCTGAACCGCAGCCTCCCACAGGGAGTGGTGCTGGGGGCATGTGCGTGCAGACCCAAGGCAGCCACCTGTGGAAACTGCTGCCATTGCAGTGGCTTCTGCCACCAAGCATGCCCCACACAGTGGGCCTCACTGGCCGGTGGAGGGAGAAGCGAGCACCAGGGTCTTTGAGGGTCACAGAAAATCCAGTTTGATGTTCAAGATCAAGTCAGAATCCACACCAAATTTCCTGATTTTAATGCAAAAAAGAACAAAAAGGAGCAGGATCCAAATCTAGGAGTTCTCTTAATCGGTGCCCTTGTCCAGTTCAACCTTACGTTGAACTCTGCCCAATCTCCTGTCAGTTGACCTTGGCCGTCACACTGAAGTATTCTATTGCAGAGACTAACCCATCCCGCTAAAGAAGAGACTGACACGTGAGACAGAGTTTGGAACAAGTAGAACAGAGAGAAGGTACACGGAGAACTGGGCGGCGTCAGAGCCTCACTGCTCTCATGGTCACTGTGGAAGAAGCTGTGTTTGGGTCTGTGGAGTGTGACCAAGTCAGGCCCGGTCCAGGTCCCAGCTCTGCCACCTAATAACTGTGTACGAGCTCCTTAACCTCTCTGCATTATCTGTCGAACGGGAGAAACATAATGATACTTATTTCTCTTGGCTGTGATGATGACAGCATTAATATTTGTCAAGCGTGTAGGACCCACCGCACACACGCATGCACTGTTTGTGGGTGTCCCCAACCCCACTCCCTCCAACTCCCAGCTGAATGGCTCTGCAGCAGGTGGCTGTTTCCCATCAGCTGTGAATTTCTCAACCTGCATCTGAAGGGGTGGGGGAGGAAGAAAAGGGACAAGAGCAGCCTGCCCACACACCTGCTGTCTTGTGGTCCTCCAGCTGGATGGACTTGGCCAAGGACATGCTCGTGGCAGGAAGCCCGAGGACCACCTGACCCACTCCAGGGTCTGCGGCCGGGGCACACACAGCCGGTGTCCTACAGCTGTGTGGAGGGCAGCCTTGGTCTAGCCGGCCCCTCGTCCCGAGTCAGGAGCCTCTTTCGATCCTTGTCCCCCGTGGACATTGCCGTCCACCCCCTTCCTTGTCCTGCTCTGGTCCCTCCTTACCTCTAACTGCCCCCTCGCCCATCTTCTCAAGCCTCCATCTCTGTCCTCCCCACTCGGTGGTCTCCGTAGCCATCACCCCCTTACAACGGTCTAGGTGAAGAGCTCAGCTTCTAACGTCGAGTGCAACCACAGGGGAATGTGGAAACATGTCAGGTCACGAGTTTTACCTTTTCTTTAAAAGAGGGACGTGGTTCTTTAGTGCAGCGGTGAGCACGTCTGCTTTACATGCAGAAGGTCCGGGGTTCGCGCCCCAGTGGAGCCACGGTCCATGGTCTATGGCTATGCCAACCTGAACAAGCCCGACGTCTGACCTCGGAAGCTAAGCAGGGTCGGGCCTCGTTAGTACTTGGATGGGAGACCACCTAGGAAGACCAGGTGCTCTAGGCACAAATGATAATAATAAATTTTTTTTAAAAAGAGAGAGAACGTGGTCCTAAAGTCTCAGGATGTAATAGAGAAAAAAGGAAAAAGGGCAAGAAAGAAGGGCTAAAGGAACAAGGAATTAACACAAGGAAAACGAACAGTGAGACTGTCGGCTTAAACCCAACGACGTGTTATATCACATTAAGTGTAAATGGACAAAACTCCAATGAAAAGACAAAGGTTGTCTAACTGGATTTAAAAACAAAGCAACTGTATGCTGTTTCCCAATGGAACGCTGTATAAGAACAGGCTGAAAGTGAAAGAACAGAAAGACATAGCGTGAAAATACGAACCAAAGGAAAGCTGCTGTAGAGTCGACTTTAAGAAAACGGATATTACTAAAGAGACACACAAATCGCCAATGCTGTGTTTAGTAACAGAAAGACGTTTGGGTGAGTTTCCTACCTGACTCTTATGAGCTTTTTAAAAAGGAATTTGACAGACCATCAATTAAGTCTCTATTCTTACCATTATTTTCCTTTAACTGTAATCAGATTTTTAATCAGCCCATTACTTTGATGTGCCAAATAATGTAACAGCGTGCCCCAAAATACAATTCTTAAACATTTCTTTTAAAAATCCCTTTTGCGAGAGGGTTTCGTGCCACGTTTCCCGCACGCGTCTGTGTGCGTGCCGCGCTGCCAGCCCCTGGACCTGGAGCAGCCCAGGCTGCCTGCACCCAGGGACCAGGCTGCGCTTCCACCGTCTCTGACCCGCCAGCGCCACGCCGCCTGTGACACTCGATGTTCACTGAGCGTACTGGGGCACGACTGCTCGAGTCGAACAGTGCTGGGGTGAGAAGTGCTGCCCAGAACACGCTTGTCTTTACTTTTAGCTTCCACCGAAGTGAAACAAATTCTCAGTTTTCCCAGGTATCTATGGGAACCTGAGACCACGTCTGATATGCCTAGTCCAGGAAGAGCACACACCGCTGTCTCGTCTCTTCATAGCTCTAAGGTCCAATGGTGTCCAATGAAATACACTCATCGAGAAAGTTCCAGAGAGAGACCTCAGAGCCAGTCGTCAAAATCTATCTAAGTGCGACTTTGTGATTTGGGGACTAAAGACAGACTGCAGGAATTGAAGGCCTTGGCCGACCGCCCTCCCCTGCCGAGGCGGCACAGAGCCCTGTGGCTGGTGCCTGTGGGCTGTTTCCTGATCTGTTAACTGGAGCTGCACCTGCCCGGAGCAGCACCTGGCGCGGCCACGTCCCTTCCCACCCTCTTGGCCTCCACCTCCAACCTTGTCCACTAGGCCTCCTGGTGTCTGCCCTAAGCGACCCGGAGAAGCAGGTGCGGCTGCGATGCTGGCTCAGCTCCATCCCCCACATGAAGGAAACTGCCTGAGAAGCAGAGAACAGGCATTCCTAGCTGCAGGCAGAGGGCAACAGGAAACAGGGCCTGGGCACCTGAGGAGCACGGGCTGGCCAGACGCAGGATGAGCACCTGCCCCAAACTTGCCCGGAAGCTTCAAAGTCAAATACGATCTGTACTTTATGCTGTTTCTCCTAATACAGAACACCTTCTTAGCGGTGGTTTCTAGTAGTAAAGTCCCGCTTGTCTTGAATGGAAAAAGGGAGCAAGGTCCTTCAGGGGACATGGAAGAGGAGCAGGAAGGGAACTCTGGGGGCGGGGCGTAGTGAGAGTTAGGGCTGCCGGCCCGGTGAGTTTAAAAGCATGGCAGGGCTCCGGTGACACTTTTAAACGAGGCTGTTGGTCCCTTCTAAGAGGCAGGCACTGAGGAAGGGCGAGGTGCCATGGAGCGTGGTGATCGAGATGTGGGAGCCTGCTCACTAGAGACAACGGTGGGGACTCGGGGCCCTTGCTCCTGCTGGCCCCTTCCAAAGGCCCCCAGACGTGACTCTTGCACTCTGCCAAGTACCAGGCCCGTTGCTGCTTTTTCTTCGGAGCATGAACTCATCAGACACTAGGAGAGAGGAGGAGGTAAATGGGTGTTATCATTCACCGCTCCGCGGGGGGCAGCACCCACTCGCATGTGTCCTCGTGGCAGGCTGCACTGCTCCTTGGGTGTCCAAGGTTGGGTGCTCTCTGGAGTGACTCTGAGACCAGGATTCAAGCGCAACTGCTTCATCAAGGCACTCCCAGGAGCCAGGGGAAATGGGCGGGGAAGGTGAGATCTCAGGCGAGGCCCAGACCTCGAATAAAGATCATCCTGCAGACTCAACCCAGCACCTCCGCTCTTGAACAGGTGCCCAGAAGAGTGGAAGCAAGGACTCCGATGTGTGCACAGCCATGTTTGCAGCAGCATCACTCACAACTGCCAAAAGGTGAAACCCAGTGTCCACCAACAGACGAACAGGTAAACCAAACATGGTCTACACATACAATGAAATATGCCCAGCCTTAAAAAGAAAGGATGTCGTGACACACGCTACAATGTGGATGGGCCTTGTGGACACTATGCTCAGTGGAAGAAGCCAGACACAAAAGGACCAATCTCGTATGGCTCCACTTACATGAGGTTCCTAGAACAGGAGAATTCGAAGAGCAAAAGGGAGAGCTTGCGAGGAGCTGGGGAGAGGGGGCTGAAGAGGAACTGCTTCCGTGGGGACAGTTTCTGTTTAGGATGAAAACTTCTGGAAACGGATGGTGGTGACTGCACAACAATGTCAACGTCCTTAGCGCACCTGAATTGCACGCTTAAAAATGGTTAAAACGTTCAGTTTTGTTACTTATGTTTTACCGTTTGTCCCACCTTCTGGCAAAAGAGCTTACCACTGACTGGCTTCAGGTCGGGGTAGGTCAAAGGTCACAGCAAAGCATGTGATGTGGGGCATCCACAGTGTTCCACACAACTGTGTGAATGCTTCATGGCAGCTGCTCCTCCCCGGCCACGGCAAAGCGCTGCCGTGTGCAGAGGGTCGCTCGCTCCTGCTGACACCTCGCCTGCAGCTACCATGGCTGTCAACGCCACTGCTTCAGGAGAAGTGTCTGCACTGCCAATCACTCATCTTTGGTGGAAACCTGGGTGCCCGACAGCAGTGTGAAACGGCACCAGTGGGGCGCAGGGTGGACAAATGAGCACAGAGTAGCAGGTGCCTCACTGGGGTGCCGCCAAGGAGCCGGCAGCCGGTGGAAAGGCGCCCCGCCCCATCAGTCACAGGGGGCACACAGCGAAGCCCAGAGAGACGCACATGCCCAGCCAATGCAGTGGAAAGACACAGCGGCAAGTGCAGCCTTTGCACACCCAGGCCGCACGCCCCCACCATCAGTATCTGCTGGAGTTGAGCACGGGACACTGTCCCAGGTCATCGGCAAGTTGCCAACAGAAGTGCAGACATGGGTCCACGTGGCGGCACTATTTGTGATGGCCGAACACTGGACCGTGTCCAGCGCCCATGGACGAATGTAAAATAAGAGTCGCCTCTGCGGAGTGGAGTGGTGAGCAGCCATGGCGGTGGGTGCCCCCCACCCCCGCACGTGACAGCACAGATAGGCCTCATAGACGCGTGGGGGCTGGAAACCGACACGGAACTGCACGTGCTTATATCAGGTTCCAAGACAGAAAGAAAGGGTGTCTTTAGAAGGCGGGGTGGTGGCCACCCCCGGCGGGTTAGTGAGTGGCACAGGCGCATTCGGGGTGCGGATCGTGTTTAGAGCCGGTTGTGGTACCCGGTTGAGCTACACACACCAATGGTGTGTGCGGTGCATTGTGTGTGAATGTGCCGCCTGTCAGCCACATAGCCCCGCCCTGCCCCCTGCGTGGAAGCTCAAAAGGGTTCACAGGCAGTAAGGAGACCACGGCCCTCGGGGAACCGGAGCATTCTAGCAGAGGTCCCGCCATGTTCGCAGCTACTCCAAAGCAACTGCCTTCTGAGCCCGGGTCCCCCCAGGGGCCAACGAGCAGACGGGCTTTGAACCAGCACGCCGCAGGCCCACCTGTCACACCACAGGCTTGCCTGCCGCTCCGCAAACACCGGGCACCCAGGCGGAATCTGCAAAGCTCAGCGCTTAGCCATGGACAGCCGACGCTGGACCTCTGTCAGCTCTTCAAACAGACCCCGATCCAGGTTACAGAAGAATGTTTAAGGACACAGAAAGATGGGCACAAAAAATTAGGTAGAAAAATCAAGTTATAGACAGTATGTACACAGTATGATCTCATTTTTACAAAATATATAATATGTGCTTAGGGAAAAGAGTGGAAAGATAATACTGAATACAGCACATTTCTAAAGCACATTTTTATTTCTTAAAATCCCTACAATTAATGCATTTGATTTTCCTAATACCAACCCAAATGGCCATGGATCCAGCCTCAAGGACTCAGGGTCAGGAGCAGAAGGGACAACCACACCAGGGTCACAGGGCAGTGCTGAGTGCCTGAATGGGGCGTGCACAGGGCACAGAGTGACAAGGGGAGGCGCATCCAAGCGGCTGGGACAGGGCGTCTGTGTGCTTGGGGCCACTGGCCTGTGTGGCGCCCGGGTCTCAGCCAGTGTCCACTGAGTGAACACCCAGGAGGCAAGGCCCCCGGGATGCATGGCCAGCCACAAGCTGTGATCTGAAGCACAGGTGAAGTCCCCAGCTGGGATGGGGGGGGCGGGGGGTAGGGGCTGGTCTGCAGTGAGGGCACCAGGCCTCGATTTGGGGACTAAACTAAGTTTCCATTCTGCTCCATCTTGTAGTGTCTGGTGGATCCAGGTAAGTCATGTCACCCAGGGCTTCGGGCTCGCCATCTGTGAGTGGGTGCTATTACTCAACTCTATGGGGGCGGGAGTCAGTGAGAACCGACAGAAAATACGACACGTTAGAGCCCGTGATGGCGTCAGGAATCATTTATCACGTGCTTACATCGCACTCACAATGGGCTGAGACGTGTGTTGACCAGTTTACAAATATTTACACACTCTTCTTACCCTGAGAGATATACTTTTCCTACCCTGGTTTTACCAGTGGGGAAACTGAGGCACACAG
>NW_011889034.1:247449-264007 GCF_000151845.1 Pteropus vampyrus | reverse complement strand
TGCCGCCTGTCAGCCACATAGCCCCGCCCTGCCCCCTGCGTGGAAGCTCAAAAGGGTTCACAGGCAGTAAGGAGACCACGGCCCTCGGGGAACCGGAGCATTCTAGCAGAGGTCCCGCCATGTTCGCAGCTACTCCAAAGCAACTGCCTTCTGAGCCCGGGTCCCCCCAGGGGCCAACGAGCAGACGGGCTTTGAACCAGCACGCCGCAGGCCCACCTGTCACACCGCAGGCTTGCCTGCCGCTCCGCAAACACCGGGCACCCAGGCGGAATCTGCAAAGCTCAGCGCTTAGCCATGGACAGCCGACGCTGGACCTCTGTCAGCTCTTCAAACAGACCCCGATCCAGGTTACAGAAGAATGTTTAAGGACACAGAAAGATGGGCACAAAAAATTAGGTAGAAAAATCAAGTTATAGACAGTATGTACACAGTATGATCTCATTTTTACAAAATATATAATATGTGCTTAGGGAAAAGAGTGGAAAGATAATACTGAATACAGCACATTTCTAAAGCACATTTTTATTTCTTAAAATCCCTACAATTAATGCATTTGATTTTCCTAATACCAACCCAAATGGCCATGGATCCAGCCTCAAGGACTCAGGGTCAGGAGCAGAAGGGACAACCACACCAGGGTCACAGGGCAGTGCTGAGTGCCTGAATGGGGCGTGCACAGGGCACAGAGTGACAAGGGGAGGCGCATCCAAGCGGCTGGGACAGGGCGTCTGTGTGCTTGGGGCCACTGGCCTGTGTGGCGCCCGGGTCTCAGCCAGTGTCCACTGAGTGAACACCCAGGAGGCAAGGCCCCCGGGATGCATGGCCAGCCACAAGCTGTGATCTGAAGCACAGGTGAAGTCCCCAGCTGGGATGGGGGGGGCGGGGGGTAGGGGCTGGTCTGCAGTGAGGGCACCAGGCCTCGATTTGGGGACTAAACTAAGTTTCCATTCTGCTCCATCTTGTAGTGTCTGGTGGATCCAGGTAAGTCATGTCACCCAGGGCTTCGGGCTCGCCATCTGTGAGTGGGTGCTATTACTCAACTCTATGGGGGCGGGAGTCAGTGAGAACCGACAGAAAATACGACACGTTAGAGCCCGTGATGGCGTCAGGAATCATTTATCACGTGCTTACATCGCACTCACAATGGGCTGAGACGTGTGTTGACCAGTTTACAAATATTTACACACTCTTCTTACCCTGAGAGATATACTTTTCCTACCCTGGTTTTACCAGTGGGGAAACTGAGGCACACAGGTCAGTCTTGCCCAAGTGTCCCCTTCCTAGCCAGAAAACCCTGCCACTGTCTAGACATGTGGTAGCAAGTGGGTAAAGGCAGCCTGTCCCTGCTCTGTCCATGTGCCCGTGTCACCTGGACTACTCAATCCGCTCCTTAGCGTCGGCTCCCCCCGACTCTGCCCGAGAGCAACACTTCCCTTCTGCCATCTGGTGGTAGTCAAGGGGCATGACACTTCCCTCCCAGATCACCTCCGACTAGGGGGCGAGGCGGGTGCTCAGGGCGTGCTCAGGGCTGGGGGATCACGGTGTGTTTTAACTGTGGGCCCAAGGCATTTGTTCAAACCCCTTATTGAACACATACAGGGGCCGTTTTCACTCATCCCACGATTCCTTATGCAGTCTCCACCACGGAGCCAAGTACCGGCCTCTGCTTACCGCCAGGCCCCAGCGCCCATGAAAGAGGACATAGCATGTCCCCAGCACTCCAGCCTCAAACAGGGTGCAGACAGGGAAAGAGCACCAGAACAGCTGGCACACTGACGAGGGCATGGTGTGGCAAGTGTGGGAGAATGACAAGAGCCAAGTCCCAGGGCAGTGGGAAGGTGGCCACTGGCAGAACAGACACCCTGACCCTCCCAACCTGAGGCAGCAGAAGGGAAGCGAGCCGCGAAGGGTCAGGACATGGGTTGGAGGAAGACGCTGTGTCCACAGGAGGCGCAGGAGCCACCGAGGGGAGGGGCACGACAGGACCAGCTGTGTGGAGACCGGGAACGAAAGAGACTTCCAGGTATATTTGAGAAGCGACCAGTTCCTGTGGCTATGTGCTTTTCTCCAGAACATTCGGCTGCTTCAGCCAAGGTGCCTGGTCAGGGTGAGCTGGTGGGCACTCCGAGTGTCCGGCTGTCATTGGCGGTGTTCTCCAGTGTCGGGTCGGTCCCGCTGGGCAATGGTGCTGCCTGTCCTGTCTGTCTGTCTCCCGGTTCTGTGGGTTACTACTGGTGAGGGTTGCAGTCCCAACTGTGACCGTAGGTTTGTCTACTTCTCCTTCCAGTCGTTCTACTGCATGTGTTCCGAATCTCTGTTGTCTGAGGCATTTAGGATGGCGATGTCTTCCTCGGGAACTGACCCCTTTATCATTATGGAAGGGCCCTCTTTGTCCTTGGTAATTTTCTCTGCTCCAAAGTCTGCTTCATCTGATCTTTATAAAGCCACTCGAGCTTTCTTTTGATGGGCGAGAGAATGGTATATCTTTTTTATCCTTTTACTTTTAACCTACCTATAGCATTATATCCGAAGTAACTTTTTTTCGTAGACTACGTGACGGTTGGCCAGTAAACAGCCCATTCTGCCCATGTGTGCCCCGTCTCTGCCTGGGCCGTTTGCGCGTAGTTACTGAGATGTCAGGGTTTGTCTGGCACTTTGTTTTCTCTTAGCTCCCTCTGGTTTCGTTCCCATTTTCCATTCCCCGCCTTCCTATGAGTCACTTGAACGTTTCGTAATATTCCATTTTGCATTATCTGTCGTGTTTCTGTCTCTGTGTGGTTCTTGCTGGCCGCCCCCTGGATACAGCACACACACCTGACTTACCAGTCTAGGAGGACCAGCGTCTCACTGTTCCAAGGGGCAGGGAGAAACCTTGCCACCACGTAAGTCCCTTTGCCACCCGCCCTTTATGACATAATTGTCTTAAATATTACATCTACGTATTTTGAGAATCATATTTTTTTGCTTTCAATAGTCCAACATTTAAGAACTGTAAAACTACTTTAAAAGAGAGAACGCTCTAGTGGTTTCCCTAGTGGTCACCTTCCCTGACATGCCAGGGTTCCCTGCTACCGTCTTCTCTCTGTTCGAAGGACTTCCTTTAGCTATTATTTTAGTTTCCCTTATTCTAAGAATATTGCGCCTTCATTCTGAAGGGGGTTTGGTGGGCGCAGAGTTCCGCTTGACAATTCTTTTCTTTCAACACTTGAAAAACGTGCCTTCTGGACTCCATGTTTCTGATGAAAAATCTGACCTTCGAATTGTTTCTCCTGTTAGCAATGCATCGTTTTGCTCTATTTTCCATATTTTTTTTGTCTTTAGTTTTGAGAAATTTGATGATGATATATCTAATGATAGATTTGGGGAGTTTATCCTGTTCAGAGTTTACTCAGCTTCTTCAATCTTTGGGTTTTTCTCTTTCAACAAATGTGGGGCATTTTCAGCCATCACTGCTTCCGATGTTCATTCGGTCCTCGCTTTACTGAGCTTTGCTTTACCGCACTTCAGAGACATTGCATTTCTTACAAATTGAAGTCAAGACCCTCCACCAGCAAAAAGATTACAACTCACTGAAGGCTCAGATGATGGTTAACATTTTTTGGCAATAAAGTATTTTCAGTTACGGAATATACATTTAGATATAACACCAAATATGCGTATTCATACTTTACAGATCACAGCATAGTGTACACGTAACTTTCACATGCACTCAGAACCAAACAATTCATGTGACTTGCTTTCCTGTGACACGTGCTTTACTGCGGTGGTCTGAAGCCGAGCCCACAAGGTCTCTGAGGCACGACTGTACCTTCTTCTCTCCTCTGGACTCGCAAAGGTAGACCTTTGATTACTGTCCCCCAAGTACATGAAGCTGTTTGGGGCTCTTTTTTTCAATCCATTTTCTTCCTATTGAACAGATTTGACTATTTCTATTGATCCAATTTCAAGTTCAATGACTCCTCTGTCATCTCCATTCTTTTGGGTCTATTTGGTGAGTTTTCAATTTCAAATATTATATTTTTCCTAATCTAATGTCTTTTTTTTTTTTTTGTATCTTATGCCCTTTTGCCGACTTCTTCTTCTTCCATCATTTCAAAGGTGTTCTTGTGGATGCACTTTTATGATGGTTGCTTTAAAATTCTCGTCAGGTAATTCCAACGTCTATACCATTCGGTGTTGGTGTCTGCTAATGTCTTTTCTCATTCAAGTTGACACGTTGCTGGTTCTCGGTATGGTGGGTAATTTTGTAATATATTCTGGATGTTTTGAGTATTTTGTCTCTGGTTCCTATTTAAACAATGTTTCAGCAGGCGGTCGGCCCATTTAGACTCAGGACACACCCTGACGGTAATTTCTTTTCCTGAACCTTGGCACCACTGCTCTGGTCCACCCTGTAGCACGCTACGCAGAGGCCAACCTGAAAGCTGGGCCGAAAGCCACACCAAAGCTTCTGCCACACGATTCTGGTGGGTTCCATGCCTGGGCTGCTCGGCAGTGTGCCCAGGACTTTAGATGCAGCCCTGAAGACCGCTCTCTCCAGTTCCCTCCTCGCTGTGAGCCCCCAGCTCTCCGGTGCAGTGCGGGTGCAAGTCTCTCGGGACTGCGGGACTGCTCGTCTGCACAGCCTCAGCGGGGAGGCGTGTAGTTCCCTCGCAGGGAGCAGGGCAGGTGGACGCAAGGGGGCACCGTCCTGCAGGACTACCTGCCTTGGGTCCTTTGGCTCCAGAGGCTGTTCCTGAGCGAGGTCGTCGCCCTGCCCGCTCTGGCTGTGGCTGTGGCTGTGGCTCTGTGGTTGCAGGTCGCTCTCGCTCCCTGGCGAGGACGTGTGAGTGGGGGCAACACACAGGGAACCCACTGCTGAGTCGTGCTGAGTCAGGAGGCCCTTAGCCAGCCACCTTTTTCTCCACCACCCAGGGTCTTCTGACAGTGGCCAGGGTTTCAGTCGTAATTAGCAGGAGGAATAAGATAGAACAGACTGTCTGTCTTTCCCAGAACCACCAATGTACTTTTTAAAGAGCTTCTTGAGACAGACCATTCTAAGTACAGAATACATGTTATATGTAGTCAGCAAACTTCTGAAGGGAAGAGGCCACTATTCGAAAGATGGCTAAGGCTGCTGTCGCCCAAGGTGCAGGCTTGAGAGTCTGCTGCAGCCTTCCATCCCAGGAAGCGTCCTCCCCCAGTGTCCCCCGGGGGCCCTCTCTTGCCCCACGGTCAGCTGAGGGGGCAGTCCCCGTCTCGGGCCGCTGTCAGGGAGGCGGTTTGCACTGGGCGCAGCTCTGCTCTGGAAGCAGATGCCTCGGCGCCAACTCTGCCTCTACGACTCATCACCAGGTCACTTTGGACTGTGACTCTCTGAGACTCAGTGCCCAACTTGTAAAATAGAGATAATGCTACAGAAGGCACACTTTGCACAGCCTCCACCACTAGCACATGGTCCCAGCCAGCCTGACTGCACCAGCAGTGTCCCCCTTCCGCCCTTAACCCTTCCCCACTCCTTTCTCCACCCAACAAAACGTCAACGTGAAAACCACGTCACTTCACTCCTCCAACCAGCTGCTTCCCCAAATCCTCACGACAAACCTGCAGGCGCCCGTGGCCTGGCTCCCGCGGCACCTTCCGCCTCGTCTCCTCCCACCCTGTCCCGGCTGACCCTTCGACACGAGCAGGCGCCTGCCCCAGGCCCTCTGCGCGTGCTCTTGCATGGACGCCCCCGCCCCAGGCGGGGTTGGCATCACGCGTGCTGAGGGGAAGGTGCGACGCTGCCTGGGTTAGAGTCTTGACTCTGCCACTTGCTAGATATGTGACCTTGAGCAAATATTTTTCTATGCTTTGGTTTCATCCTATGTAAAGTCACCATAGAAAGAGTGTCAACCTCCATAATGTTATCCTTAAAATTCAGATTATGTGTGTAAATGCCTTAGACTGGTGTTTGGCACATGATCAGCACTGAATGCGATATATGTAGATATAATTTACATATATCGTATAGTTTTTACTCCCCTGCTCCTTCAGGTCTCTGCTCCAATGTCAGCAAAGCCCCTGACCCCTACGTGACGCTCGAGACCCCCAGCGCTGCTACCTGCTGCTCCTGGCATTAACGCCTTCGACAAAATATATATATCTGCTTGTCTACTTTGGTCTGTAGGAAAGCTCCATGGGGACAAAGACACTGTCTATTTTGTCACCTCTGTCCTCAGCTCTTAGAGCAGTGCTGCCGAGGAGGTGCTCACGGACGAATGACCGGGTGAATGAATGAATGAAGTGCTTTCCTAAGAGGTCATTTTGAGGATAAACAAGGTGATGCACATACGCGTTTTACACAGTACCTGACACACGTCAGGTACCGTTAGCCATTTTTCATTCTCGTGTCTTTGAAGGGACAAGGAGGAAGGTGGGCCATGTGATACTTATAATGTCCTGATGCAGAAAGCGGGGGCCCTTCCAGCCCTCCAAACTTTAGCAGGAGCCTCTGGAGCCAGTGAAAGGGCGGGCTCGACGTGACGGCAAGGGAAGGACTTGTGCCGAGTTCAGGAGGGACTGCAGAAGCTGAGGGCGGGAGAACCGGGGTGTCAAGGAGGCCCCGGCCCTGGCCCACGCCTGCTCTGTCTGCTTCCACAGTCCTCACAGCTCTGAGACTTTGGGGGCGCATGAGCTGTCTGTCTCCCCTTTCCCGAGTAGGGAACTGAGGCTCAGAGCGTGAAGTACTGGCAGACGAGAGCGAGACGGGACCGTGGGCTCTGCCTACCGTTCCGGTCTCTGCCTCCGCTCCGTGACGGGTCACCAGGCGCACGCTGTTCGGACCGAGTCTGCTGTGATTCGGGTGCACTGCGAAACCGTGCAGCGGTCAGTAATCACAGAGAGCTATTCCTTACAGGCATTTCCTAATAAACGCCTTACACTTTTGAAACAGGGACTTTCAAGATACAGCGATGGGACCTGGGCAGACATGATTTCCTTGAATCTGCTCCTGGCCTGGGGCTGTTTGTGACTGTTACAACTTACAGTGATGAGGTAAATCATTCTCTTTTTGTTACTAAAATCTGACATCTGCTAAAATCCATGGGTGAGGTGCCCCCACCACCTTGCTATCTGTGCGTGAGTGCCCAGTAAGCAGTGCTCACTGTTCCCAGCGTGCAGGGCCCAGGACTAAGGCCTGGCACGATGACACAGGCACCTGCCTGCCTCCCATGCACCGCGTCAGGCTGACGGCACAGACGCCAGATGCAGGTTAAACCACCCACCCCGAGGTCTGCTGGTCTTGTTGGAAAGAGGGGACCCACAGCCACGGCGTCCCTACGGTTCTGCAGGGGCCAGGCTTCATCTTCCCTACTCGTGCCACAGCGCCTCCCCACCCCAAACCGCAGAGAGCCAGACAGGGCGCCACCCCTCTGTCCTTTCTCAGGACAGGCAGCCTCAGAGTCTGTCCGGTGTCCCTGGGAGTTGGCAAAGGAACAGGAGGGGCACTACAGGCAGATGGGAAGATGTGGGTTTCGGAGCAAAACCAGGCTGAAGTGCAGACTGTCCTCTACAAGGTGCATCCTGGGCAGGTCACTTGCCTGCTTTGATCCTGTCTACCCTCTAGACAGTGGACGTAGCAGATGTCCACACGGACCACGCCAGCTCGAGGCACTTCAACGTGCCCAGCCCATGACGCAGACATGGGGGTGGGAACTCGAGGTGTCCTGGGACGCACGGAGCCACAGAGTGGTGGCGCAGCAGAGCCCTGTGGGACAGAACAGGCATCTCTGGTGACGAGAGAGGGTGCCTGGTGCAGGGAGACCAACATCCCTATCCTTGCCAAAATCTGGGCAGGTCACAGGCCTGACGCCATTCATGGAGCTGGACTACTGGACACGCGATTCCTGCCTGTTGTCACAGTCTCCTCTTTGTGCACTTGGCACCTCCCTGACAAGAGCTCCCTGGGACCCTTTTCCCAAGTCCAGCCACCTGTCAGGACAGCCTCCTTCCCCTCCTGTGCTTCTCGCCCAGCGACATCAAAGCCCAGGTCTCTCGTTCTTCCCCAGTAGCCCTTCATGGGCAATTAGGAAAGGTCTCCGTATTTTATTCAACCCAGGACCCAAACTTTAGTTGGGCTAAAAATAGTCACAGAAAAATCTGTTCACTGTTAAGACAGAGAAGGTTTTTTTCTGCAAAAACAAAATTGCCTGAAACAACACTCATTTCTAGGAGAAGAGAGAGAGATTTTCATTAATTTTGCAAACATCCAACAGATTTTACCATGGGCCAACACACGCCCAGCCCTCCTCCCGGCCTGGGAGAGACCCCCTCTCGCCCACAGCCCTTTTTCCGGAAGGCCTTCTCCATTGGGAAGTAAGATGAAACAGCTCTGGTTCCAGAATCTCTAAGAGTCCTGTCGGCACACAGGGCTCTGACCGCTCCCGTGTGGGCCAGCGTGTCTGGGGGCGTGGGACACTGTAAGTCACACCCCCCGCATCATGTATCCACTCCTATGCATGTGATTGACAGCCCAAGGGAACAACGTGGCTGGTAGAGTGGGCAGGGCAGACTATATTAGCAGCACGTATGTACCACACCAGCGTATGCATTTTGGATCTGTTTCCCATTATGCCCTGTCCAATATTCC
Organism: Pteropus vampyrus; assembly: GCF_000151845.1. NCBI lineage: Eukaryota > Metazoa > Chordata > Mammalia > Chiroptera > Pteropodidae > Pteropus > Pteropus vampyrus. Next base: position 255,399 of record NW_011889034.1, on the reverse strand, counting down.
CATCCCACTTCACAGGAGAAAAACTGTGCTTCCGAGAGGTTACACAGCACACGAGAGCTCACCAGCGAGTGGTGACGCGGAGATTTAAACTTAAGTATGTTTTTTTCCCCAATGCATCAAACCAGCAGCCATTCAAAACACGTTTGCTCACTTGAGAATCCACTGGAAGTAGACTATGTGAACCGTGATATGAAACTAAAGCTCAGAAATTAATAAGTAATAAACAGTCACTGCATATTTTTACAGGTCTTTGTTATTCATTCAAAATTAGAATTCAGTTGTAAAATCTGACTCTTGAATGCATTCTTACTGAATAAAATTTCTCTATCAGCAGTCTGTTAAAAGGAATTAAGTATGTGGCAAGATACTTTAATTCTCTGCAAATCAAAATTGAACAACTTAAAGAATGTGTATTGCATTTTCCTCTGCGTAGTACACTTCTGTCAATGACTTCATAGCAATCACAGCGTCCCCCACTTTCAGCACCAGATGGTGCCTTTGTCACACTCAGTGAACCTCCGCTGACACACTGGCACTGAAGTCCCTGGTTGACACTAGAGTTCACTCCCACTGTACATTCGATGGGTTTCCACTGTAGTATCATACAGAGTAGATACTGCCCTAAAAATCCTTGGTGCTCCACCTGCTCATCCCTCCCCACTCTACCTCCCTAACGACTGGCAACCACTGATCATGTTACTGTCTCCATATCTGGCATTTTCCATTGTCTCACATAGCTGGAATTATACAGTGTGTAGCCTTTTCAGATTGGCTTCTGTCACCTAGTAATATGCATTTAAGGTTCCTCCATGTCTTTTCGTGCCTTGAGCTTTATTTTTTACATTTTTTTCCAGTTTTATTGAGATATAAATGATGTATAACAAATATTAGTTTAAGGTATACGACATAATGATTCAATATATGTATCTATTGTGAAGTGATTATCACAATAAGTTTAGATAACATCCATCACTTCATATAATTACAAATTTTTTTCTCATGAGAGCTTGTTTCTTTTTATAGTTGAATAAATACTCCATTGTCTGGAAGGACCACAGTGTATTTATCCATTCACCTGCAGAAGGACACCTTAATTGCTTCGAATTTTGTCAATTATGAATAAAACTGCTATAAACATCCATGTGCAGGTTTTTCATGTATACATAACTTTCCATCTTATTTGGGTAAATAACCAGTATATTTGCTGGATCATATGGCAAGAGCAGCCAGCCAAACTGTCTTCCAGAGTGACTGTGCCATTCTGCGTTCCCACCAGCCATGTGTGAGAGGTCCTGTTGTCCACATCCCTGCCAGCACTTGGTGTTGGCAGTGTTCTGAATTTTCACTGTCATAGGTGGGAAGTGGTATCTCATTTTTAATTTACAATTCTCTAATGATATATGAGGGCATCTTTTCATGTGCTTATTTGCCCTCTGTATATCTTTTTTTAATGAGCTGTCTACTCAGAATTTTTGCCCATGTTTTAATTGATGTGTTCGTCTTCCTATTGTGGTTTTCAGAGTTCTTTGTATGCTTTGGATAACAGTCCTTGATCAGTGTGTCTTTTTTTTTCCCCTCTCCGACCTATGGACGTTGCCGTTTCCCCTTAAGAACTAGATCTCTGAATGTGGGGCGTCCTCTCCCACATGCTTGTGGCGCGCACCCGGGGCCTGGCGCACCTGGGGTATGGTCCGTGGCTCTATCTAGGGCGCGATCCCAGGGCCTTCTGCATGTAAAGTAGACATGCTAACCACTACACTGTGGAGCCACCCCTGATCAGTGTGTCTTTTGTGAATATTTTTCCATCAGTGGCTTGTCTTCTTAGTCTCTTGGCAGTGCCTCTTGCAGAGCAGAAGTTTTTCATTTTAATCAAGCCCAGCCTCTCAATTACTTCTTTCATGGATCGTGCCTTTGGTGTTGTATGTAAGAAGTGATAACCAAACCCAAGGTCACCTAGATTTTCTCCTATGTTATCTTCTAGGAGTTCTATCATTTTGTACTCTACATTTAGATCTATGATGCATTTTGAGTTAATTTTTGCAAAAGGTGTAAGGTCTGTGTCCGTATTCACTTTTTTGCACGTGGACGTCCAATTGTTCCAGCGTCAGTTATTGAAAAGACTGTCTTCGTAACTGTCTGGACGGGGAGACGTATTCCTGGTGCTTTCTACTCCATCCTCACAGAATCCTCTGCTAGTTCACAATGCTTTCAGATTTCTCTTGAGATGTCTTCCTTGATCCATGTGTTATTTAGACATGTTTCCAATATCTGAATATTGGGGTCTCCCAGCTATCTTCCTGATACTGGTTTCTGGTTTGACTCCACTGTGTCTGAGAGCAGACACCCCACGTTTCTGTTATTTCCAATGTGTTAAGGAGTGTCATGGCCCACAGTGCAGTGGCTGTTCCAAATGACCTTGAGAAGGGTGTGTCATCTGCTGCCGATGGGTGAAGTGGTCTGTAGATGTCATTCTGCCCAGTGATCGATGGTGCTATTGGGTTCGACCATGTCCATACTGATTTCCTGTCTGCTGGCCCTGTACTCTGGCAGAGGAGATCCGACGTCTCCAGCCACAGGGGTGGGCTCTTCTCCCTCTCGGGCAGTTCTGTTGTTTCTGCCTCATGTAGTTTGATGCTCTATCGTTAGGTGCTTTCACACTGAGGGTTGTTTTGTGTTCCGGGGCAACATGTCTCTATCGCTAGGTAATGCCCCGTGATGCTGCTCACCCTGACAGCTTCCCTTGTTCTGAAGTTAAAATAGTTGCTCCAGCTTTCTTCTGATCAACATTAGCTTAAAGTTAGCACATCCACCTGTTCATTCCTTGACTTTTAATCATTCTGTGTCTTTATTTAAAGGAGCTCCTATAGTTGAGTCTTGTTTTCGGACCCACTCCGGCAATCTGTCTCTGAACACGCACCAGACCACTGGCACTCAAAGTGATCGCTGACAGAGTCTGGTCAACATCTGCCACGTTCGTTACTGTTTTCTAGTCACTGCCCTGGTCTTTGTTCTCATTTTTGTCTTCCACTCTTTTTCCATCTTTTGTGTTTGAATTGACTACTTTATGATTCTATTTCATCCCCTTTCTTAGTATCTCGGTTATGCTTCCTTTCTCAATTTTTTTTTTAGTGGCTACTCTAGAGTTTGCAATATACACTTACAGTTAATGCAAGTCCACTTTCAAACAACATCCGACCACTTCACAGGCAGACTAAGTGCTTTATAACAAAGTACTCCTAATTCTTTCCACCCAACCCTTGCATCCTTGCTGTCATTCATTTCGCCCGTAAGCAAACTATAATCATCAAATACGTTGTTGCTATTATTTCGAACAGGCTGTTATGTATTAGATCAGTAAAGAAAAATACAATTTTTAATGATACCTCCTCTTATTCTTCTTCCAAGGCTCTCTCGTTATGTGCATCCGGGTTGCTGACCTACGTTGTTTTCTTTCTCTCTGAGGAACTTCCTTTAACATACTCGCGAGGCAGGTCTACCAGTGACAAAGTCCCTCAACTGTCTGAGAAAACCTCTATTTCTCCTTCACTTCTGAAGGAGAATATTGCAAGCTATAGAATCCTAGGTGGCCATTTTTTCTCTCAGGACTTTGTCACACCCCTCTCAGCTTGCTCACGTGATTCTCAGAGGCCAGCTGTGGTTCTCTCCTCTGAGAACCACACAGCTCCTCACAGCTAAGGGTTCCCCCTAGGCTTCTCTCAGGACGTTTTACCTCTGACGCCTGGAGTTTCGATGTAATACACATAGGTATCGCTCTTCCGGCATTTATCCTTGTTCTCTGGGCTTCCTGGTGTGTGGCTTGTCTGACACTAATTTGGGGAAAGTTCTGTCATTGTTGCTGTAAAGGCTTTTTCTGCTCCTTTGTCTCTCTCTTCTCCTTCCAGGATCCCCCTCATGCATGTTACGCCTTCTGCAGCCGTCCCACAGTTCTTGAACATTTGTGCCTTTTTTTCGGTCTTTGTTCTCTTTGCTTTTCAGTTTTGGAAGTGGACGCTGATAATCCGAGACCTCAGAGATTCCTTCCTCGGACGTGTCCTCCACTAATCAGCCCATCAAAGGCTTTCTTCATTTCTGCTATGGTGTTTCTATCTCTAGCAGTCTTTCTGATTCGTTCTTAGGCTTTCCATCCTTCTGTTTACACCGTCCAACTGTTCTAGCGTGTCCTTGCCTACTTTTTACATTAGAGCCCCTAGCATAATAATCATAGTTTCTCTAAATTCCTGTTCTGATCATTCAAATATCCTGGCATGTCTGAATCTGATTCTGATGCTAGTTCTGTCTCTTCAAACTGCATCTTCTTGCCTTTTAAGTATACCTCGAAATTCTTGTTGTTGCTGGAAGCCCGATGTGATGTACTGGGTAAAAGAAACCCAGTACTGGTTCCCACAGAGGTTCTTCCATGGCAGGTGTGCTCTTTGTATTTGCTTGTTGTATGTCTCTCCAATTTGGTGGGGGGAGGGGGGGGCAGGGCAGTGGTTTGCCCTGTGACCACCATTATCTGACAGATCTAAGAGAATTGACTGTCTTTCTCGTCACCTTTTCACTTCTTGTTAAGAGAGAGTGACAACTTCCAAGCTCCTTATATGCCAGACCGGAATCCCTATACCTGTTTTTAAAATTCCAAACAATATAGAAATAGACAAAAACCAAAGTCCCCCAACAAATATAACCACCTAATAGTTTAGTAAGTATTCTTCAGAATCTTATTCCTCTAAGTATACAGAAACATACATACGCATGTAAGCTTTTACCAATGATATTCTTTACAAAAAGAGGGCCCTATAAAACCGCTATACCAGAGGATATGGTGGACACCTCCAATGCATAACATTCGCTTTTATTACTGCGTAATGCTCCTTTATTTGGCTTTGCCTAGATTTAATCAATCCTTCAACATAAAAATCCTTTTACATATAACTTTGTCTACCTGTGCACATCTATGGAATAAATTTCTAAAGGTAGAACTACTGGTCATTGGTTATATACATTTTAATTTTTAATACATATTGCCAAACTCCTCTCTAGAACGGTTGATCAATTTATATCCCCCAACAGTGTTTGGAGACGGTATTTCTCAACACTGTCCCTGGGTACTTTTAAACCTTTGCCAACCTGGTAACAAACAAGGAATATCTCACTGTGGTTTGTATTTTTTTTTATTTTTAGTACTAGCAAGTCTGAATATCTTTCATGTTTACTGGCCATTTAATTTCTTCTTTAGGAATTGCACAATTCTTAATTGCACAATCTTTACTAGATTATATAAGGAAGATATGTTTCTAAGAATGGCAAGTAGAAACTAACCTTAAACTGTGGAAATCCTCAATCCTAGGTATTATTGTCAAAGTTATATGGCCCGCAAGGAACGTTCTACTTTACTTCGCATTCACCTGGCGAACACATCATTTGCCTAGAATCCAATTCCACAAGGCTGGTGTCATTTGGAGGGAGTAAGCTGGTGAGTACCCACCTCTGCATCCTTGTGGACGAACACAGCACCGGCACTATCCGGGCGTGACATCAGTATGCAGAGCCATGACACCCAGACTGGCTACAAACTCATTAGAGCCTAGCACCCAGATCTCAGCGCTGCGAGCGGGGAGCGGGGAGCGGGGCTGGAGAGCTGGGAAGGGGCTTGAAGGAGCACCACGAAGGTGATTAAAGGGCTTGACAAATGAGAACTGTGAGGGGAGGTTAAAAGAACTGTGATTACTCAAGCTTGAAAACAAGTGAAAGCTGAGGGTGAATTCATAATGGAATCCCAATAAATAAAACTCTGCACGGTAGATGGTGATTGGCTATTTTTTGAATGTGCTGAGAACAAACGAAGAGAATTTGTACTTCAGCATGAGAAACTCAGCAGTATGGAAAGAAAACTTCCCTGAGAGTAATCAGACCTCTCAGCACCAAACGTGTTTGCCTGACAGTAAATCTGATGTGCGGGAAGGTACAAGCACCCTTCAGATCAGTAGGCCACCGTTCGGTGCATTATTATCACAATGAAAATTACTGAGTACCACAGGGAACAGGGTGGCAGTAAGGGAAAAGGCGGCTGGAGAACGAAGTGCGGCCCGCTTCTGACCAAGGGGTGGAGGGCACGAAGGGGAGGGATACTGAGGATGTAAAGAGGGAAACCTGTTTTTAAAGCATGCTTCTTCCTTTCCTCTATTTGCACAGCGGATCCACTTAGATATTCGGGTTGGAGAACATGACCTTGATGCAGCCATTGCTCAAGCGAAGGACAAAGTTAATGAAGTTAGCTTCAAGCTTGAACATCTAATTGAGCAAATTGAGCAAGTAGTCAAAGAACAAAACTATCAAAGGGTCAGTTTGCCTATTCAGCTCATTTTATATCTTCCTGCCAGGAACATAATTCTCCGTACAAGGCCCCTGAACCAAGGACAAAAAAACCTGCCTGTTCTCTGGTCTTTGTCTCTGAGCCACACCATTTGGACGGGCAGGGTGAAGGACAAGAGTGGTCCGCTGGACCAGGAGCTGCTCCAGGAGGGGCGGGGCTCACTCACCGTTGGGGTGTGAGCTTCCGAATGAACAAATGAGGGCTTCCAAACACAGCTCAAGTATGAGGACACTCAGAATGCCCACCTTCTAAATCACGACTCCGTTCCTGTGGCATTCTGTTTTCTGGGTCACTGCACTCAGTGGACTCCAGTCAGACGTGGGCTCTAATCTGCTCCACCGCTCCCTAACCTTGAGTCTTCTCTAGGATTCAGTTTCCTCACCTGGAAACTAAAATGAGGACAGGTGTGCTTGGCACAGGGCCCAGCTTAAAGCAAAATAAGAATTCAAACGACAAAAGTCCACAGCTGTTGGATAAAGCTCACTTTGCCAATGGTGACAGATGTAAAAAATCAGCAGTCAAATACTTGACATTTTACACCAAAATACAAAAATATCTGTCACCAGGTTGATCCTCACACCTTGCCTTTGGCTAACAACACACCTGTCTTAGAAAAGCAGAGACGGCACTGGGTACAAGATACTAATTGGGAACATTAAATGCCTCCACCAAATATAGCACCATCCCCTCAAATTCACGGGTTAAGTACTTTAAGAAACTAAACCTGCCTATTTCTCTTCTGCATAGGACCGTGAAGAAAATTTTCGAATGACCAGTGAAGACATAAATAGCAATGTTTTATGGTGGGCTTTTGCACAAACATTAATCTTTATCTCAGTTGGAATTTTCCAAATGAAGTACCTGAAAGACTTCTTTATATCTAAGAAGCTTGTTTAAAATGTTAATAAAGACAAATAACTACCTGCTAATTTGCTTAATCTTTGAGTCACCTAAATCAAAATACATCCATAAATGTGTATAGGCGAACTTCAAACAACATTGTTCCGTTCAACATCGTTTTGTTTCAATTTTCATGAGGAAAAAAGTGGACTTCCAGCCAGCGCCACTGTTAGTGTGGAGCGTGCACGTCCCCCCAACGTCCACATGGATTTTGGTGTTTAACATTAGCAGTGTTTTGGGTCTTTACTTAGTAGTTTGGTCATGTTTCTGTGACCAGAAACGTGCTAAGAACTTAACTCCTGTTGATAAGGATGAACCTGGGGTAAATTGGTTTCCTTACACATCATTTTGCTTAAAGTCATCGTTTCCAAAATCATATTGATATTAAGTGAAGGCTTACTGTACTTTCATGATTGCAGACATCAGAGGTTGCAACTAATCTTACAGCATTATAACACTGGTAAAATATTGCTTTAACAATGTAGCTCGTGAGTTTGATAGGATAAGCACATCATCCAGTTCTTACTTCAAAGTTGGTATAAATCAGAAGTTGGTATAAATCAGCGCTGTCCAACAGAAATAAAATGTGAGCTACATATGTAAATTGTTTTCTAGTTGCCACATTAAAAAGGTTTTTTAAAGAGGATAAAATCAATCCTACTGATACATATTTT
>NW_011889034.1:244232-246104 GCF_000151845.1 Pteropus vampyrus | reverse complement strand
CCCGGAAGCCCCGTCGCTGCCTCGCGTGGGCGTCGCGTGGCCTGGGCGTTGCGGCGACAGCGGCGGACGCGCGCGACATGGCCAGCTGGGTGTTCTGCAATCGCTGCTTCCAGCCGCCCCACCCGACGCTGAGCTTCAGCCTGACCAGCTGCGGCCACGTGTACTGCGATGTCTGCCTGGGCAAAGGTGGGCAGGGTGGGCGGACGTCTGCAGGAAGAGAGGGAGGGACCGCCGTCCGTGTGTCTGTGCTGGGGGAGCCCGCAGGCGAGGGTCAGGCTGGGGGGCGTGCCCCCGGGGCGCAGCCGAGGAGGCCGCGAACCGGGCTCTGTGGCGTGGGGGGAGGGTGAGGCAGGTCCTGAGGGGGGTTCCCTTCTCCGTCCAAGCTGCAAGGGGGGTCGTTCCACATAAGGAGTGGGGGGAACACCCAGAAGACTGGAGGGTGCCCAGCCGGGTGGCAGAGTCAGCACTGTTGGAATCCACGAATCTGAGGCCACTTCTCGTGCGGCGATGGTTTTCCTGGATCTCATTTGCAAAGACAGCTGGGTGTGGGCCGAGTGTGGGCCGGGTGTGCTGCCCGTGCTGCCCCGCTCACCGGTGGACCTGCGCTCTGGGCCGATTAGGGAAGAACGGAAGCTCGGAGTGGGGAGGAGGTGCAGAGCCCGGGACTAGGGTCTCTGCTGCCCCTACGCAAGGAGCTGGCACCAGGGCGGTGGACAGTGGGAGGGGGCTCTGAGTTTCCTGGTGGCACTGGGCGCTTTGGGGTGCAGGCCGTGGCGTGGGAGAAGGTGCCAATGTGGGGGGCAGAAGGCTGATGTTAGCGCCAGACCCACGGAGGTGCAGGTTTCCATGGTGATAGCTAGAGTTTCAGAGAGAGGAAAATGGAAAAATAAGTCCTCCAGTCGCTGTGGATGTGGGGCAAAGACGTATTAACCTTTCATTCTTGAGTCCTAACATTGTCTTGCTGTAGCAGGAGCTCAGCAAATACTTCTAAAATGTTTGCCCAGTGAGTGGATGGGTGAGGTGTCCTTAGTGTTGCAGAAGTAAGCACGAGGGGGCAAAACAAAGCTTATTTTATCTGTTGGGGGGGCTATTTTCAAAGTAAGGTATCTCTATGGAATCTAATTGTAAGACATATCGGGGATAGATTTAAGTGTAAGTATTGTTGATCTTTATGGTCACTATTTTGGGGCATATTTGCAAAGCAGGAACAAAAGGATTGTTGTATAAATTTTTTTCGACTGTATTCATACCCGCGGTCTCCTCTACTGTCTGACTGTGAAAAACGTAAGTGCTATAATCCTGTATGTTTTTTTGAAGAAGCGTTATAATCTAAAGTCTTCATGTATATGTGTTTAAAAGTACTACTTACAATAATGTAGTAAAATTTGCTTTTCTTTCATAGGTAAAAAGGATGAATGCTTGATTTGTAAAGTTCCTTGTCATACGGTTTTACTTTCAAAACATGTAAGTTGAAGTCTGTAGTACCTGAATATTGATCACAGTGTTTCCTTTTAAACTTGAGATTTAATTTTTAGTCATTTACGTTCTCTAATATTTTTGTTCATTTTACTAGGTCACCTGGAAGATTTTACAAGATTTCTGAGTAGTCAAAGTACAATTAGGGTTTGATTTTGAACACTTCACACAACTTTCATTCTTAAGTGTAGATTGACCTGTTCGTAAGTCTGCTGTGCTGTGTTCTCAGAAATGAAAATGGGTCGAACAGATTTTTTCTATACAATACAAGCTCCTTAACAAGATGATAGAGTTTAGTTTTTCTTCAGGGTTATATCTAGTTAAAAGGTTTAGAGAAAAGTAAGTTTAAAATTGATTACTATTGCAGTAGGCTTAAAATAAGGCCTTTTGCTCTGT
>NW_011889034.1:235779-240732 GCF_000151845.1 Pteropus vampyrus | reverse complement strand
TGGCAATTGTCCATGTCCTCCGGGTGTCTGACAAGTGTAGATCTTGTCCTCTGTGAGTACACTTTGAGAGAGGAACGTTGCTGAAAACGCAGAGGTCCTTCCTGACCCTTTTTCTCTCACACCGCATTCTAGCCCATCAGGAACGTCTGTGGGCTCTTCAGCAGTCCCCTCACGGTCCTGTCTCTCCCTGTCCCCCCAGCCCCTCCCCCAGGGAATCTTCCACCTCCAGCTCCCCTCGCTTCTCACCCTGCAGCCCAAGGGAGTTGCCTCCACATGGGCCACAGGTCCCAACCTGCCAGGAATAAAATCCCAGCCCCCTCCATGGCTCTGTGGCTTGGCCTCTGGTGGACATCTGGTCCCCAGGCCAGCAGCTCTGACCTGCCGCAGCTCCTGGAGCCTGGCCCTTGCGTGTTGTCTCCCTCCCCCACTGCCCTCAGGTCTCTGCTGCGGTCCTGTGTCGTGTGGCTTCTTTGACCCTTGACGCCGGGGCACGGTGGGTACACATGCTCTTTGCCTGTTCTGGGGTGTCCCTGCCGCCCTGGGGTCGTTTTCTGAGTTCCTTTTGTCATGTCCTTTACTGAGGCGTGTTGGTGAGAAATTCTCAAATTATCAAAAGGTCTGCCTTCATCATGAGGCATATTTTCACCGGGTCGAGAATTCTGTATTGAAAAGGAATGCTTTCTGCGGCTTGAGTAATGTCGCTATCTGCTTATCCTTGGGTTTTCACAGTTTATCTGTTGTGTGTACAGTTATCCTGCTGGGCTTCATGGAGACATGACAATCTGTCCAGTGACGTCAGTTGTTGGATGAGAGGTTCTTGGCCATTCTGCTCCATACACTCAGTCCCACTTGGGGTCTCTGTCCCTGTAGAATGAAGTCACACCTGCCTGTCCCACTCAGGGCCTCTCGCGAGAAGAGTGACTGATGCCCGCTCACCAAGGCAGGGCGCCTTGTTCATCAGTGACAGCATTTCCCATTGCTTCCAGCCATGCTTGTTGGGGGCGCTCTCCCATTTTCTGTTGCCTGGGGAAGAGGCTCCGATGTGTGGGTCATCTACCTGGGCGGCAGGTTGGGTGGTGCAGGGCAGGGCTTGGGTGTCTGGCGCCCCTGCGCCTGTAGTGGCCAGGTCCTCACGGCTGCGTGGACGCTCCCTCTGAGGCCTGGGAGTGGGTCCTGGGGCCACTTCACCTGCCAGCCCACTCTGCCCTCTCCAGGCACCCCTGTAAGGCCTTGGCCCTTCAAGGGGGCATTCCTCATTCCTGCCAGGGATCTACTTCCCCCTAAATTTAGTTTTACTGTCATTCCCATGGAGTTTGGGGAGCACAGGCAAGTTAAACAGATGCTTGTGTCACACTCTCAGTTCTGAAGCAAAGACCAGACTGCGGGGGGCACGAGGCCCTCCCACGTCGCCTCAGCCTGGCGCGTGTCCCCACGGGGCCTGCTGGGTTCTTACCCTTCCGCGTCTGGTTCAGGGCAGCTCCTCCCACATCCACACGGGACACCCGTCACCTTCCCTCCGCCAGAGCCTTCCTCACTGGGGTGGGTCTCTCCTGACAGCTGAGGACTTGTGGCCCGGAGGGCTCCGCCAGCTGCCAGGCCACGCCACCCTGCCATCCTCTGTGGCGGCGGTACTGCCCTCACCCCGTAACCCTGGGCAGCCAGGAGGTGGGCGTCCCTCCAGAGCCCTTGGAGACAGTTGGGGAGGCGCTGGCCGTCCATGGCCCCGAGGTGCACTCTGGCGGGTGAGCATATGTGAGGCGGCAGACGAGACGGCGCTTGCTTTCTCTCCCAGACAGACGCGAGCATCCAGGCCCTCTTCGCGGGCATAGACAGTCTGTGCAGGAAGTACTCCAGGGAGACCTCCCAGGTGAGCGTGACATGGGGGCCCACCGTGCGCCAGGTGTGGGAGCGGTCCCTGCCCACCGCGTGGTGGCAGGTGCCTCCTGCCCCCGCGCCATCTTCACTGTGGTGACGCCATTGGCTCTGCTCTGTTGCTGCTGCTTGTGTCCTTGCCCTGGTTGACCCACGGTGTCATTTGATTAGGATGCCCCACTTCAAGGCGGACCTTAGAATCTTGGGTTTGGATGCGCCTCCAGGGTTGGGGTGTCTGCATCTGGCAGCAGCTGCCTCTGACACTGTCCTTTCCTGAGGGTCACCGGGCCACGGCGTGTGACTCCCGAGCCCTCCCACTCAGGCACACTCGCCCCGACCCCAGCCTGGCAGGCTGTGAACCCGAGTCGCCCAGTCCTCCCTGCCCGCCGCCTGGACGTCCGGGAAGCTCCTGGGAGGGGAGGGGCCCTGCCGCTTCCATTCCCGCTGCGGCCCGCGGCCCGAGGCCGAGGGACAGCACTGCTCACCCCAGCTGTCCTCAGCTTGTTAGCTGGTCCGTCTGAAAGCCAAGACCGCCCCGTTCTCTGGGAGGCTGCTCCCTGGCTCAGCACCCATGGTGTCATGGCTGTCCCCTGTCATCCTGGAGGCCCCAAAGGGATGCATGGATGCCCTAGGACACAGCGTCGGCACAAAGCGGTTGTCAGGCAGGACCGACTTCACAGTGGGACCCTCTCTCAGGCCAAGTCCAATGGGGCCCGGAAGCTGGCATGTTCGTGAGCTGGGGCACGTCCTCCCCCACGACCTTCGGGACCACAGACAGCCTCACGCCTGGAGCGGTGTTGCCGAGAAAGGGGCCTGTCAGAAAGGGCCCCGGGCTCCCTGGGGAGAAGGCATGGCAGGCCGGTCCCGCGTCTCAGACCACGAGCCCCACGCAGAGTGAGGGCCGTGCAGCCGGCTGCGGGTGAACCCCGTCCCCTGGGCCGCATCGTCTCGGCTCTCCCAGGTGCCAAGCAGGGATTCCAGACACCTCGTGGCCAGGGAAATCGCAGTTTGTCATTTACGTCAACATATTGGCTTTACCATTATGTTTAAGTAGTGTTTTAAGTTCTTCTTGGTATGAACTCCCAGTAGGGTAAACGCTGACAAAGGAGGCCCACGTAAGACAAGCTCTCTGGGGCCTCAGTAACCTCAAGCCAGCTGAGGCCAAAACTGTGAGCCCAGTGCCCGTCAGCCCTCACATCCTTGGGAAGGAGCAGAGGTCGGGAGGCTGTGGAGAGGGTGTCGGTCACACCTGCCCAGTCCACATCCTAGAGATGGCCGTGACCACACAGGAGGCACTGGGGACCCTCTGGGTCAGCATTCTCCTTTCCACGGGTGCTTTTCTCACTTCGGTGTTGGGAAACGACCCTGCTCTGAAATGTCACCGCCTGCTGTTTGTCGCTCATGCTCTCAGGAGCCAGTCCAGCCTGTGTGCACTGCCATCATGCAAGGTGGGCACCTACGAACGCGGACGCAGCTGGAACCTAGGCTCAGTCACTGGCTCTGGGAAGCTCTCGGCTCCGCCGGTCTGTCCCGTCCCACCCATCCCAGCCCTGGTCCATATAGTAGTTTCATGGGGTCCTCGCTGGCACCGTTTGGTCAGGAGGCCATCCCGTGTTGCCAGGGGTATGGTGCTCTGTGATCGGCCCACATGGGTCACGTCCCTCCCATGGCCAGGGTCCAGAGCATCACCGAAGGCTCACGGGAGGGGACAGAGCGGCCTTCGGTGTCCTGCCGCTGTCTGTGGAACATGCGACCCTCACGGCATTTCATTCGAGCGCGCCTGCTGCGCTCGTCCCCCAGGGCCTGCTCCCCGCACAGGCGGTGCCCATGTCCGGGTGGGCGGGCCGCGGGCCACGGGTGTGGAGAACACAGAGCGTGGCCGTGAGCCGGTTTCAGCAGCTGACATCTGTTATCGTCTCAGGTTTCAGAATTTCAAGAAAATCACCGGAAGAGACTGTTAGGCTTCTACAAAGAAAAGGTAAAGCCAGTTGCTTTTTTGCTGCGTCAAGCGTTAACCTGATTTCACGTCAGACTTGTCACCCAATGCCGTGTCTCAAGGCAGAGGGCCACTGGGTGACATCTGTCCTGTGGCCCCTTGGTCCCTTGTACAGTGCCTGTCAGCCAAGTTGCTGCTGGGGCCCAGCTGTGTTCACTGGGCCAGCTTTATCTCGGAGCCTCATCCTGACCCAGGGTGTTCCCCAGACTCATGGGGCACTTGATGAACTCTCATGTGCTCTGGCTGGTCCTTAAACAAGGAAGCTCGAAATGCCTGTTAGTTGCCCTATAAACACCCTCCTCCCTTGATTTCCAAACTAAAGAAGGATAACGAAGCTTCGCTGGGAACAGACATCAGAGCTTCGGCTCTGCCTCGGATTAGGCCTTCCAGAGGGACGGCAGACGCAGGGCGGAGGCGGGAGGGCACAGGGTCGAGGTCAGCCCAGAGGGGCTGGGGGCCACCCTCCAGTGGCTACACCCCACAGACACAACCCATGGGATACACCGCGCAGATCACGCGCCACAGGCCACGCCCCACGGGCCGTGCTTGCCTGGCCGGGAGGGATCGGGGCTGCAGAGCCCGGGTGGCAGCTTGAACTTCGGTCGGCTGCACCGTTGTTTGTTCCGTAAAACCTCTGAGCATTATGGAGTAAGTGGGGTAGGCAGCCTGGCCTCGAAGCCACAGATCTTTGAATTCCCCTCGAGTGTGGAAGCCGCCTGGGACCTATCCTGCGGCCCCTGCCACCTCTCTGTGTGGCCATGGAAGGTGTAAGTGCGGCACAGGCCCTTGGGCCCAGCCAGCGAGGTGCTTGGTGCCTCCTGCCATCTCCCTTGGTCACGTGCCCCAGGCCGTGGGTCTGCACAGAGGTGGATGAGCCTGAGGAGGTGAGTCCCAGCCCAGCCCGGCCCGGTGGGCAGTGTCCGCAGGGCTGTCCAATGTGTTCCGCCTGGCCACAGCCCTATCTGCCCCCTCCCAGGCTCCTGGCCCCGCCTCTTGTGTCTTCCCTGTTTGCCGTCACAGCAGACCGAGGGGGGCGGGTGGCATTAACCACGTCTGCAGAGGCAAGCATGGGGTGGAGGATGTCG
>NW_011889034.1:232113-232566 GCF_000151845.1 Pteropus vampyrus | reverse complement strand
TCTAAGCTGGAAGATTCCCTCAGGAAGTCCATGCTGCGGATGGAGAAGCTGCAGAGGTAGGCCCCCCGGCTGCAGAGTTGGGTCCCCCAGCACACATGCGAGGCTCCACTGGCCCACCTCCATGAGGTGTCATAGCAAGGGAGCAGAAGGAAGCTCTGCATTCACCAGAAACGCTGTCAAAGCAGAAACGTGGTGGGAAGCTGAGGGGGAAACGGAGACAGAGAAAGAAAAGGTACAAAAGCTCTGGGGGTCCGCGTGGGGGCCGCAGCTCCTGGGCGACGGAGGGGCCGCCCCGGCCAGAGCCTACGTGGTGCGAGAGGGCGCTGGCGGCAGCCCGGGCCACGTAAGATGGCAGCACAGACACGGTGCGCCATGCGGCCCGCCGCGCCCGCGGTTCTGGAGCACACGGTGCCGGTCCTGCTGCGCCTGTGAGGCTGGAGGCTCAGGGGTCCC
>NW_011889034.1:226686-230963 GCF_000151845.1 Pteropus vampyrus | reverse complement strand
CGCGTGGGGGCCGCGGCTCCTGGGCGACGGAGGGGCCGCCCCGGCCAGAGCCTACGTGGTGCGAGAGGGCGCTGGCGGCAGCCCGGGCCATGTAAGATGGCAGCGTAGACACGGTGCGCCATGCGGCCCGCCGCGCCCGCGGTTCTGGAGCACACGGTGCCGGTCCTGCTGCGCCTGTGAGGCTGGAGGCTCAGGGGTCCCGGTGTGGTGGACGGCGCTCGCCGTGTGGGTCACCGGTGCACGCGGCCCGCTGGGCCCTCGACTCTGAGACTCTGAGACCGTTAAATCATGTGCAGCCCCACTCTGCTCAGCTCTCCTGCTCACACTCGGTCAAGCTCTTTTGACCGCTCTGTTTAAGACTTCTGGAACATTCCTGGTCACTTTTACTGCTGCGTTGCCTGCTGACTTTTGTGCCTCACCGGCAGTTTATTTCCTAGACCTGAAATCCTCAGGCGGCCAAACCTGTGTATTTTTCTCGGCTCTTGATCGAGATGGAGCATTTGTGGCCTGCTGGCGAGTGGTGCCAGGTCCTCACGGATCCTCACGGGGGCTCACCTGGGCGCACCTGGCGTGGCCTGTGTTCTCCTGTGGGGAGGAGCCTGTGCACTGCCCTGGCCGGGCTCCCTTCCCCAGACCACATCTGCCCCGTCCACTCCACCCATCTGGCCAAGCGTAGGTCCCACGGTGCAGGTGTCACTGCCACCCATTGTCACAGGCTGTCTTTGGGGGAGACCTGCTTCTGTGGAGCCGTTTGTGGGCAGGAGGGCGCGCCCTGCGGGGCAGCTGAGCCACAGCACTGCCCAGCGGTCAGTCCCTGCTGTGTCCTCACGGTTAGCCACAGGCTGAATGCCTGTCCTGGGGGCGGGGTCCAGGGAGAGCACTGGCTGTGGGAAGTAACGTTTTGTGATTTAATGAAATTTTTTTTCATCTGTTTAGTACAAGATCATTGAAAGAAACGACCTTCAGCACAGTAAAAAACCCAGTGCTGAGTACGTGAGGTCAGGCCCGCGAGGGAGGGTGGGGTGGGTGCCACAGGCACGCGGGGTGCGCTGACACTGGGCTGTCCCACCACAGCCCCTGCGGCCAGGCCCGATGGACAGCTGCTCCTGCCCCCTGCGTCCGGAGCCTCTGGAAGGTGTGTGTGGCGGCAGGGCTGGTCGGGGACTTTGTGGACGTGGCGTGGCTGGGCGACATTTCTAAGCGGCACATACCCTTCTTTGACATCCTACATTCACCGCTTCCCTTTGCCCTCCAATTCCCCAGATCCTGGACACTCAGCAATACCTGGCATAGGCCCCCGGGGCTCACCCCTCCCACTCTTGGCCGACCTCACAGGCC
Source organism: Pteropus vampyrus (assembly GCF_000151845.1). Lineage (NCBI taxonomy): Eukaryota > Metazoa > Chordata > Mammalia > Chiroptera > Pteropodidae > Pteropus > Pteropus vampyrus. Next base: position 229,625 of record NW_011889034.1, on the reverse strand, counting down.
CCAGAACCAGGGCTGTGGTCCAGGCTAGCCGGTCACAGCTCTGTCCCCGGGGCTGCTTTAGGAGTGGCCATGTGACTGGGCTGGACCAGTGGCGTCACCCCAGACTCCTTCCTCTGCCATCAGGATGGTGACAGATGCAGCACAAGGGAAAGGACGGGGTGGCCCCTGTGCTGGCGGTCCCTAGGCTGCGGGTGCCTCCACCTTTGTTGTCTCCTGAAATGGCAGGAGTTGGGTCATGTGCAACGCAGAAGGTCCCGCATGTGCCCTCCCGGCAGCTCGGCCTCTGGCGTGGAGTGTGCAGCAGATGCGGTTGATCTGGTCTTCCTTCCCCCTTCGTCCTTTGTCCTTCTGCCTTTTCCTCCCGTGGGGACGCCCAGACCACGTCTCCTTATCAGCCTTTGGGCACTAAGTTAAGGAACGACATCTCCTGAGCTCAGACTATGAGCGTGTTGGCCGGGCAGCAGAGGGAACCGATGTGAGCCAGACGCCGCAGTCGCGAGGCTGGGCGGGACCCGGAGAGGCCCAGAGCCCGGCCAGCCGCTGTCACCAGAGGCCTCCGTGTTCCCTGGCGGTGTGGTTTTACAGATGGCGACAGTACGGGGTTTGAGAAGGGAAGTGACGGGTGGGACCAGCTGAGGAGATGTGGGCACGTCTGGTCTTGTTTGGGGTACACCCTGCTGCAGAGAGGCCCCAGTCCCAGTCGATGCGTCTCTCTGCTCATTTTACAGAGTGGAGCCCATGGACGTGGACCTTACCCCATCCCCAAGAAGGGTAAGCGCCCCCGTCCCTCCATGCTGCTAGTTTCCTGGACACGCGGCACCTGGTGTCTCCCGGCACTAGGAAACATCGCCATTCGTGTCACGACCTGATCGGCGCGAGGCGGGCAGCGTGCTGGCGTGTCCGGCACACGCCTCCCGTCCCAGGTCCCCAGGCGGCCTCCGGCCCCCAACACTGCCACTCTCAGTGCCCGGCACGCTCCAGCCCTGCGAACGGCACACCGCGCCGTCACTCACGTGGGTTTCCAGGGGACAGCCCTGTGCGCCAACAGGGTTTTAAACTTTCTGACGCCAGCCGAGGACTTCGTCTGCTTCTTTCGTTTTCTGATTATCGGAAGCGCTTAGTCCTCCGTCCACTCACTGCCGTGGGCACTGTAGGGGATACCCGTCCTCACAACCTCTGCGTCCCAGGCACACCCGGTCACCCAGCGGTGTGTCAGGCTGACTAGGAGCCATGTCCCCAGTGAGCGGGGAGACGTGCGCCAAGCAGCGCTTTGGAACGTCGTCAGCCCTTCTCTTTATGTTCGTAGCCGGAGATGGCCGCTGGCCCGGCCAGGATCTCTCTGATCAGCCCCCCGCAGGACGGACGCATGGGTAAGCCAGAGTTCTGACGGCCAGTGCCCGCTGGGAAGGGGCGCAGGGCTTACAGGTCGCCCGCCGGCCATCACCGTATCGCAGCCTCCAGGCGAGCGGGCGCAGGCAGCAGAGGCCTTTGAGCCATGTGTTCTCACTGGGACACACAGAGCCGTGCCTCGGGCACTCCAGGGAGACGGGCTTCGTGGTCCCAACAGTGGCGTCTTGCCCTCCGAGAAGTCAAGTGTTTGTAGTTTAAGTTTTTCCACTGGAAATCTGTTTCAGACGCATCCAGTAGCAATGCTTTGCTGCGCTGAAATCGCGGGGTGCAGGAGGCGCACGGGTCAGGAGGACCAGGGGGCTGCGCAAGCGGAGCTGTGGGGGTGGGGACGTCTCCTTCCCTAACGCGGCCTGGCCTTCATGTTTGACTGTCCCGCAGGCAGCGTCTCCCGCAGCAGCCCTCAGCACCTCAGCCTGCCGCCCACGGCGCAGGCTCTCAGGTAGGTCTGCTTAGCTCCTCAAAGGCGCCAGGAATGGGGCACAAGCAACAAAACGTCCCACGGCCCAGCTCCCCGGGAGGGCCCTCAGCGGTTCAGTGCTGCTTCCAGCCTCTTCCACGCACTGGGAAGTCGCACTGCGTGGGCCACTTGGTATCTCCTTTCTGAAGCTAAACTAGAACTGGGACCTGAGAGCCCTGGAGTGGCCGTGGCGTTCGGGCGCAGGGACAGCGGGGTCCGCAGGCCGGCCGGGCTGGCAGATGTGTGCAGAACGTTGTGGGCAGTCAGTACACGGGCCTGTCTGTCCCTCCAAGGCCACTTACAGAGGAGAGGTAGGGCGGGTTCAGGTGTGGGCCACTGTGTGCAACCCTTGACTAGACCCCAGCCCACTACCCCATGCCGCCGCCTCCCGCTGCGTGCGGGAGCACATGGGCCACCTCTGCATGGACCCCTTTACTGAGCACCAGAAGTCAGGTGGCCCCTCACCCCCACCTAACGCCCCTTAATGGCTTCTGATGCCAAAGGTCAAGTCCACACCTGACAGCCTGGCATCCAGCCAGAGGCCTCCAGCACCCGCAGCTCACCCAGAGCCACACCTGTGCCCACCACCGCTCGATTCCCGAGGCTGTCCCCACCCACTGCCTGAGCAGCCTGTTCCCGTGACAAAGCTGTGACACCTCTCCTCCCCGCCTCCCCGGGGGAGCCGGCCCTCCCTGCTCGGGCCCCCTGATTGTAACCTTTGCCCTTGTCGGCATCGGCACAGAGCGGGGGTGTCCAGTGGGACCATCCACTGGCAGGCAGCCCTCCTTGCAGGCCCTGCTCTTGGTCCTCAGAGCCCAGGGATGGCCTCCCGCCTGCAGCTGCCCCTCCGGGCCATCCGGGCACAACACGAGACCCTCCTCCTGGACACCCGGGATGTGTTTTTGAGTCAACACGTGGCCTTTAAAACTAAAAATCCGTCCGTGGTTGAATTTTCGCATTGCCAAAGTCCTTCGAAGCATTGGTGATTGTGTTTGTTGCATTCACTGCTAGAATCTCAGCACTGCAGATGCCCTGCCACGGGCCGTCCCAGCGTCTGGCCCCCCAGGCAGCC
>NW_011889034.1:219144-224281 GCF_000151845.1 Pteropus vampyrus | reverse complement strand
AGGGCCTGGACGTGCATGGCAGCCTCTCTCTGGTCGTCTCGGGACCTCAGTTTCTTGTCTGCAACCTTCCCATCACCTGTGTCTCACAGAGAACACGCTGGCATAGCACAGCCGCCACACCGAGCACCAGATGCCACTTCTCGGGCTTCGTCATTTTCTTGCAGCATCTGTGCAGTCGTGAGCCCAGTCCCCATGTCGGGCCGTGTCCTTGGCTTCAGCACAGGCGAGGCTCCTCACCTCCAGAAGGGCCAGTGTGAAGCTCCTCGTCGTGGCTCTTTCTTCGCTAAGCCTCTGAGTTTCGAGGGGCGAGCATGTATAGACAAGAGCTGCTGCAGACCCCGTGGGGCTGCAGGCGATGCCCGCGGGGGGCCGTGAGGTGGGGAGTCTCCCTCTGGCCGTGATGGCCACCCACGAGCAAGTCCATGCTCCTCAGGAAAATAATGACCTCTCTTTCAGATTGACCAAACTTTGCTCCCTTGTCATGTTTGCTATTATTAACTGCTGTTAATGTGTGAATGCAGGGGCGAAACGGAGCTCTGAGTGCAGCTGGTGACAGTCCCTGACAAGCACAGGTCGGCTCCTGCGGGTCACAGGAGGGGTTCAATTCAAACCCCTCCCACGGGACGCCTGCGGGGCTCCGGCCTGGGCACCAGAGGGCGCTGGACCGCACGCGCAGCGTCCGTACTAGCGTCAGGCCGTGGGAGGAACCCCAAGGCGGGATGGTGACCTCGAGGTTCAGCTCCCACGAGCGGAGCCGGCTGCAGAACGCCCCGCGGCACCGGTGGAGTGGGGCGGGGACACACAGTGCAGGGACGGCGCCGGGGCGCCAGGCCGCTACGCGCCCACGAACTGTCCCATCGCGCGATCCGACAGAAGCTCAGACGACGCGCTGCTCGGGGCAGGGTCCGGCACACGCAGGGCAGGGCGGGGCCTAACGGCACCCCGCGGGGGTCGGCGCGCTGCCTGCCGCCTGTCCGGGAGCCCGATTCGCTTCAACGCGCAGCACCCACTTTATCCCCTCTAGAGGCTTTTATTTTAATTGCAAATGATATCTATTCCTTCCAGCCCCAAGACCCAGCGAGGGGGAGCAGTCCCCTCACACCGCCACGCCTGGGGATGGTCCAGCTTAGGGGACACGTCCCCATTCCCCGCCAGACCGCAGCTCAGCGCCTCCCAGCCCCTGCTCGGTGGGGTCAGACCCCTCACCTTGGCGTGATGGGCACAGGACCACACTGGTAGGTCCAAGTGTGGAGCGAGCGACGTGGCCCCTACTGCCCCGTCTCCCTGTCTCTGCGCCCCGTCCTCAGCATGCCTACGGCGAGGCACAGGGACAGGGACAGGGCTCAGCTAAGGAGGCCTCAAGTCCCTGACCCAGAGTAAGCAGGGGTGTCAGAGCCCCTGAGGGGCAAGACCCAGGCAGACGGCCCTAGGAGGGGGCCGGGCTGGGAGAGCAGGCACATTTCGGGGGTTGTGAGGTCCAGGGGCCCTGACACGGGATGATGGATGTGGTCAGAGGCACGAGGGAGCGCGTCTGCAGCCACCCGGAGGACCCATCTCTGCAGGACGCCCGGTGCTCGGCCCTTCCCAGGCCCTTCGGTTCCTGACCGACCTGAACCCACCAGCAGAGCGGGAGTGTGGGCCGGTGGCCAGCACAGCGCAGTCCCCAGCATATACACGTGGCCACTCAGAGCACAGAGGTCCCTTTACACACCACAGGTGTGACGTGAAGGGCGGTTTTGAGCGAGAGCTGTCGGGAGGAGGAAGTTCCTAACATTCTTAGGTGGTAGACCTGCATCTCTGCACACTGGCCCTGTGTCCTGCAGGACGGAGCCGCCCCAGGTGCTGGGGGGAGGAGGGCGCGTGCCCCTCTTGGGACCCAGCCCTGGTCAGGCTGGCAGAAGACAGCACCCAGCAAGTCGGGCACTGTGGCCCGAAGGCTCACGGCCTTCCCTCCAGAGCTCGTTAGACGTCAACAGCCTGGTGCCACCCTTGGCCAGTTGACAGCTCCCTGAGTGTCCCGCTCAGCTCTGTACTCAAGGTCCCTGCCACTGTTTGTGCGAGTCAGCGCCCAAAATGCAGGAGAGGCCCCGGAGTGGGGTGGCCACTGCTGCAGATGCACTCCCTGCCACAGCCGTCACCCCTGTGGCCCAGAAACCACACACCACTCTGTGAGGGGCACCCAGGACCCGCGCAGGGTCCACCCGTCAGCCTCTGGTCTCGACCTTCAGTTGGAAGGAGTCTCGCACTGGAGGAACACTGCAGGGTGACGTGGAGGCCGAGAACTCCACAGGCATAACAGCAGACAGGTGTCCATGTGCTGCACGGGCTGCACACGCACTGCACACATCTGCACACACGATCGCTCTCCTGCACAGGCTGTACACACACTGCACACGTGCTGCACACACACTGTACACACGCTGCACACGCACTGCACACATCTGCACACATGATCGCTGTCATGCACAGGCTGCACATGTACTGCACACGGGCTGCACACATCTGCAGACGCGGTCACTCATGCACAGGCTGTACATGCACTGCACACGTGCTGCACATGTGCTGCACACGGACTGCACACGCGCTGCACACGCACTACTCACGGGCTGCACATGCTGCACGCACAATGCTCATGGGCTGCACATGTGCTGCACACAGGCTGAACACACACCACTCACGGCTGCACACGCACGGCACACATGCTCACTCTCACGCACGTTTCTCCTGAACCACGACACGTCGGCCTGCTTTCCAGGGGAGAGGTTCACATTCTGGCTTCACGTGCTGTTTCCACATGGCCACTCTCCTGTCATCGTGGCTGGGGCCTGCTGTGTCCACAGAGGACAATGCAGATGGTGGGTGGTGGGCGGGGCCTCCCGTACCGGCTGAGGGACCTTGGGAGCCCCTATGGGAGAGAAAAGGCCCAGCTGCAGAAGCACAGTGGCTGACCAGAGTCGGGGGCTCTGGAAACCGTGTAAATTCATTCTCGGAAAATGTGTTTCTCCAGTTGTAGAAACACTGTAGTGTGGCCTTGACCCACATCTGCCTGGTCCAGCTGTGTCACTGGTGACTCGAGGCCCCGCAGGGGGTTGGCTGACTCAGGAGAGTGACAGCGACGTGAGTCATCATGACGCCAGAGTCTTTGGAGGGGTCCAGACTTGGACTGAGAGTGTTGGAGTTGGCCAGGACTGGGCTGGCAAGTGCAGCCTTGTGGCTGCAGTCAGGGACACTGAGGCCCAAAGCCACACTGAGCCGAGCGAGGGTGGAGCATGCTCCCCGTGCAGCCTGCCCCCCAGGTGAGACTCCCCCTGCCCTCGGCGTCCAGACGCGGCACGGGATGTGGCGGTGTCCCCTAGCCTCTCAGGACAGGGTGGCACTGCGGGTGGGTGGAAGGAGGGAGGAGGACGTCGTGTCCGTCCCGACCGGGTCTCCAGCCAGGGGTGTGAGCAGGACCCTGGGTAAGGGCCCTCCTGAGCCCACGGCGACCACGGTCTGCGTCTCCGCAGAGGGGTGACGCCCCCATCTGTCCCTTTTCACTTCACTTTCATGCTTCTGGGTTTTGCGGTTTTAAGTCTTAGACCTAACTTGTCAGGAAGACACTCGGCCTCAGGACTCCCCAAGCCGAGACCCTAGTGGTCACACGGAGCCGGTGGACGCGAGCAAGGCGTCCTCGCCCTCAGCTGCTCGCTGTGGTGGGTCCCGCCAGGCAGAGGCGCATCTTCCGTGCTTCTGACGCTCACTGTCGCCCACGCGGGGGACGTGTTCCCTGCCAGGGCTACAGGAGGAGTGTCCTGGCGCCGCCCAGGGCTGGGACTTGGCTTTAGAATTCTCCACAGAACCACCCTTCACGGGAGACGGCAGTAGGACCTGGTGGAAAAGGAAGACCCCCCCAGGGTTGAGAAACTGGAGAGCCGGGTCCTCCAGAGGCATCTCCAGCTCCTGCCTCAGGGAACCCGCAACTGGGAGCCAGCAGGGGGCGCTCCTGGGCGGGCGGGGTGCGGGCTTGGAGCCGCCAGCCCCTCCTCTCCACGGGGCGGCCTTCCAAGCACGAAGAACCCAAATCCGGCCCTTGGAAGCGTTTCCAGATGTTTTTGGCATCAGAAAGAGCCTCCGTGAACCTGGGACATGGCCGGGCGGGGCGGGGGTCCAGGCTTACCCACTGGGCACCTTTGTCATCCGGTGTGTCAGTGCCCTGCACCGGGAATGTTCTCAGCCTTCTAAAGAAAGCAGGCAGGCCGGGGACACCTGACGTGGGGGACACGCAGGGACAAGGGCAGCCGACTTCTGCTCCTCTTGGCCCCTCTCCAGGGACTCCGCCCACCAGGGCCCAGCATAGCCCGCCCCTCCCAGGGCCGGCAGAGAGGGGCCAGGACCCCGGATCCTTCCCAGTGCCCTGGCCCTGGGTGTGAGGGAGGGGAGGAGCATGCCCACAATCATGCCCTGCACGTTCACACTCAAGCACGCATCTCCGCGCACACCTGCAGCGCCAGACCGCAGCCTCACATAGCCGCCCCCCTCTGTGCAACCCCGAGACCCAGAAAGCCTGGGTTTGTCCCTTGCTGCCTTCCGCCTGCTGGCGAGGCCTGGTCCAGGCTGGACACGGCTGGGACGAGTGTGCACCCCGGGCTCAGGACTCAGAGCAGGGGCTGGAGGCAGTGGCTGCGGACGGCGGAGCACCGATCTCCGCGGGGAGAGGGAAGCGCGGCCTTCACATTCTGCCCACGCTGGACGGGCAGACGGCCGCTCAAGACAGAGCACCCTCTGTGGCAGCTGGCTCGGTTTCCCCACCTCCCTGGGACCTTGGCCTGCACCCTAAGTTCCACTGAGGGGCCAGGGGGCAGTGCCCCTCGGCCAGGCTGACAGAGTGTCCTCCCAGGACTGCGGGCCATCCAGGCACCCCGGGACCCCACTGGCCTCCGTCAGCCCAGCCAGGCGCCGGCGCTCAGCCCACCGACCACCTCACTAGCAAGAACTCAGGAAACCGAGAACATTTGTGATTTTGTAAAAGCTCAGCCAACATTCAAAACGGGGCTGATTTTCCAGTGGAAAGTGTAACGTGAGCCCTTCCCACTCACCACAGACGCCACAGTGAGGCCGGCGCCGGGCTCAGCAGCCACGCCGGGCCAGCTCCCGCGCC
>NW_011889034.1:213940-217439 GCF_000151845.1 Pteropus vampyrus | reverse complement strand
AGTGGCTCCCCAGAAATGGGGCGAGGTCCTTTATCCTGAGTGTGCGATTCCTAGCCACCCTGGCCAGGCATCGGGAGGCCCCATCGGATGGGAGGGACAGCCCTGGGCCTGCACCAGGCGACCAGCTGGGACCTGCTCAGAGAACCTCCAGGGTAAGCCCCAGGCTCAGGGCAGAGGGCGGGCTGGGGGCTTGGAGGGCACCAGAAGGCAGCGCCCCACCCCCGCCTGGGGACCTGGTGCCATAACTCTAGCTGACCAGGCCTGGCTTTGGAGAGCCGGGCCCCCTCTGAGGAGCCACTCCAGGGGCCCGAGGTGGCAGGATGGCCGGGCCCCGGATGAGACACCATGCACGGATCGGCTGCGGTCTGAAGCCTGGACTTGGGGGCAGGGGTTAGGAGCACCTGGTACCCCAGCCCATCCAGACCAGCAGGAGGCCGGTGAGGAGCCAGGGCAAGGCCAAGTGGGCGGGGCACCCCAAAACCAGAAGAAAACCCCTCCTTGGGCATGAAGGTAAGTCGTTTGAGTCCTGCCTGCCCAGGTCAAGACCCTAGCCTTCCCGGCACACAGTTCGAGGTTGCGGGCCGTTTGTGTGAGCCTGAGCAGCCCTGAGCAGTGGTGGTTGGCATAGCCACCACACACACGCACACGCACCCTCCCCGGGCACGAAGTCCCCAACCCCTCGAGTGGGCCAGGGGCCAGGCTCCGAGGCCTTGCCCTGCTGGTGTCTGGTAGAGGGACATGCAGGCTGCTCACCACCCCAGCCCTCCCCGGGGCGCCACGCTCAGGGCCCACCTGGCTGAGCCTGAATCTCAGGGGTGTGGGAGTAGCCCCCAGTCTTGCTCTGTGGTGGGCCCTCCTGCCTCCCAGGACCCCCCACTTCTGGGTGGGCTTCAGGCCCCAGGCCGGCCTGGGAGGCATCTGCCCGGAGGGGGTCTCTGCCCTCCAGGGTCAATGTCGGGCCCTCTCAGAGGGATAAGAAAGGGACTTCGGGGTCACCCCGGGCCTCACACAGGCTCGGGTGGAGCAGAGGTGCGTCGAGGGGGAGGTATCGCTGTGAGGGCCAGGCCAGGACCCCCCCGGAGACCTTACCAGGCAGGGTGGCCTGAAAGATGCTGTGGCGGGCATAGAGTATCGAGCCACGCACAGCCACATGCCCCACACACGCTTTTGCACACGCACACTTGGACTTGGCGCTCACGGGCACACACTCCCACCGGTGGCCCTCAGGCCCTTGCACAGGATGGGGCACAGGGGACGGCTCTCCAAGGGAGGATCTGCCGGACGCTTGACCCTTCAGGGCCAATGTCCCCATCCGCAGGTGAGGGGTAAGTTGGCGGCCGCAGGGGTGGGTAGAAAAGCCCTCCGGCCGTGTCTGGGGGACTCTGAGCAGCGGGAGGAGCAGGGCGGGGCATGGGCCCCCCACTGTCCAGTCAGATCCCTGCTGCCCGCCCCCGGCCAGGAAAGACGCAGGCACTTGTGTGGGGCAGGGGTGGGGGCAGGGCCACAGATGGGGGTCCCCTCTGCTGTCGGTGCAGTCTGCCCAGGGTCTGTGCCCAGCCTGCTCAGGCCATGGCCCTGCCCAGTTGCCCAAAGGGTGGGCACAGGAGGGGCCGTGGGCAGGGCCTGGGGAGGTGGACAGGGGCCGGCTCCTGGGGAGGCGGGCATGGGCTTCCAGGCCCCAGGCGCTGGATCCCGCCTCGCACCCCTGGTGGATGCTGGTCCGGAACTCGGGCGGGCAGCCCTCCCCGCCCCGGAGTGGGCCCCTGCAGCTCCTCTGCTGGGCCCTGGCGTCCGCTGGGCCCTGGCGGCGAGGCCTGCCGGCGGGCGGCCCCCTCATTTCCTCTTGGCCCGCAGGCTCCGGGCGGCCTGGGAACAAAGGGTGGATTGTGCCCGCTCTGGGCCCGCTCCCACCCGGCACTCCCCTGCTGGCCCCGTGGGCGATGTTTGTGTTTGCAGCCAAGCAAGGATCCTCTGGCCAGCTTGCAAGGGCCTGCGAGCCGCAGCCCTGAGCACCAGCCGCCGGCCTGGGGGCTCGGGGCCTGTCCCAGGCCGAGCTGGTCTGCCATCGTCCCCAGAGGCTGCTTCTGCAGGGTCTGCCTAACGAGTCCCTCTGTGCAGAACTGCCTGCCACTGGCCTGTGGCTCACGGCTGTCTAGGCCAGGCCCCTGTGTCCTGTGACGCCGCCACCATCTGCCCATGCTGCTGGGCCAGGAGCAAAGACCACCCCGCAGTCCACCTGTGGCCAGGCCTCCCGACATCACTGGGCATCTGGGGGTGCCCCATGCTCAGTGTTGCTTTGGGGGTGCTGAAGGGGGCCCCACCGAGCACTGAACGAGCCCACGGATGGGGGACAGATGAACCAAGGCAGATGCCACCTCGTTTCCCGGCTGCAGCCCCCCGGCAAGCAGTACGGTCCCATACTGGGACACTGACAGGGACGGGACACACTGCCAGCCGGCAGCTCAGAGCAGGCCCTGGTGACATCTGCGCCTCACCGGAGGAGCCAGAGGTGCTGGCCCCGGGCAGGCAGGTGGGGGCGCCACACTCCCAGCAGGGACGGGCGCGAGCTCAGCCCGGCAGGGCCTTGGCGGGTCCCAGAGCAGCCCCGGTGTGCCCCCCGCCCCGCAGAGGACGCCCAGAGCCTCGCCCGCCTCCCCACCCCCTCTGCTGGTTCAGCTCCGGCCGCCACCGTCAAAGGAGCTTTGTGGCCGCCAAGCGGGCCGGTGCGACTGTCTTGGAGGGGCTCCAGGAGGGAACGGTGGGAGACGGCGGCCTGTGGAAAAACGTGGAGGAAAATAGAGGAAAAAGCCGTGGAGGGAGAAGGAATTCGCTTCGGCTCAGCCCGGCGCCGCCCTCCCCGGCCGGGCCTGGGTCCAGGCTGCGGTCCTCGGCGGCCCCCAGCCACTCCATGCCCTCCGGGGCCAGGCTGGGCCTCACCTCCTGTCCGTGCGGTCACCAGGGGCTCCTGCCAGCCCCGAGCCGGTGCCTCTTCCACGCCATGGATGAGGGGACCGGGGGCTGGGGGGCTGGGGGGCTCCCAGGACTCGCTGCACACATGCGGGTGGGATGTGCTGCAGCTGCAGACGGGGTGGGGGCGAGGCCGGGGTGCTCCCTCTGCGGCCGGGACCAGGAGGGCTGGGTGGTGACCCAGGACGCCCACCTTCACGCCCACAGGTCAGAAGGTCGCTGCGGGCATTGAGTACTACACTTTCTGCATGCCAGATGCTGGGCCCCCTGGTGAGGGGTGGGAGGAGTGGCTCCCCCAAGACGGTCCTTGTAGGTAGGGGCTGGCAGTGCCACCCAGGCTCATAGACAAGGCTCAAAGGAGGTGGAAGCCAGGCCGAGGGGTCTGTGGCCACCCTGAGCTTGCTTCCCCTGCCCAAGGCTAGGTAACCCCATGCTCTTGGAGGTGTAAACCCACCCCGAACCAGGTCCCCAGGGAATGGCTGAGGGGAGGGTCCCAGCCACGGAGTGGGCAGCTCCAGGCTCGGGGAGGTGG
>NW_011889034.1:206747-212755 GCF_000151845.1 Pteropus vampyrus | reverse complement strand
AGCCAGCTTCAGCATGCTCCACCCCCTGTAACAGGATGGGGGGCGAATCGGGAGGGCAGTGTGACCCTCACAGGGCTAAGCGGCCCGTGCTGGAGGGAGAGCTGCCGGGGGGGTCAGCCCCAGGCTGAGGAGTGGCCCGGCCAGGCTTGGGGGCAAGACGCCTGAGGGACTCTGCCAGGGCTGCTGGAAGGAGGGCCTGGCCAGGAGGGCGCAACTCAGGGTCTAGCCCAGACCAGAAGCCCGGCTTCAGGACCAGCGTCAGCTGGGAGGTGACCACGCCTGCTTCAAAGTGGCCTGTCACAGGGCAGGCAGCGGGGCCTGAGAAACACTGGCTCCCCCTCTGCTCCTTGAGGCCAGGCCCACTCAGCCAGCCTTCCGGTGGTCCCGCCTGCCTGCTGGGCCGGGTCTCCCAGGCCAGCTCTGCAGTGGCGTCGCCCAGGGCTCCTGAGCTCAGGCGGCACGGTGTGATGGCCTCAGGGCCCCCCATCAGCACCCCAGATGCGGCCCAGGGCAGGAACACGCCTCGGCCAGGTAGTTCTCTCTTGAGACAGTGTCTTGAGCCCTTAAAATAAACCTTGAGCCCTAGCACCTTGGGTCACCAGGGAATGTAGGGCTTGAGTTTCCATGTGGCTGAGACCCAAGGACCCCAGCAGAGCCCCTGGCCCCCAGCTTTTCCTAATCCCATTCTGGTGGCCCCCAGGTCTGTCCTGTGAGGGCCCTGTGCTCAACCAGGCCCCACTGGCCACGTGGGCCAGACACAGGGTGAGGTCAGCACAGAGCCCAGAGGGGGCCCCACCTCACCCCGCTGTCAGGCCCCGCCCTTGCCCCCAGGCCCTACCCCTCCGGGGCCCAGCAGTGCACCCAATGTGGCAGGGTACCAGTGAGTGCCCTGGCCTCCTGGGCCACCAGAAGCTTCTCACACCAGATGCTGGTGCCAGGTGTGGGGCAGGGGCTGCTTCCCCACAGCCCAGCCCAGCCCAGGAGGCCAGCTCTCCACGCAGGGCGTCCCCGAGTCTTCACGCCAGCTCCCGGCAGCCCCGCCTCACAGGCCCTTGTGTCCTTGTGCCCGGGGCCTGGGCAAGGTCATTAGTGGCAGGCCCAGGCCCTTGCAAGGCCCACGCAGCACCACCCAGCAGGCAGTGCGACCTGGCCGGCATCAACAGGTCCTTGAGCCTGTGCTGCGCACCTCCGGACAAGTCTGTGTCCCCACTGCATGTCTGTGTTCCTGTCCCCTCTCCTGTGTCCAGCATCCTGCATTCCTGTCTCATCCCCTGTCCTGGCCCCAGAACAAGGCTCTGATCTCCTGCCAGGTCCTCCTGACACTAGGCCCCTGGGGGTAGCGTTGTCCCACGTCCCCCTCATCCTCAGCCTCTCGTCACACTGCCCCGGCTCCGGGCATCGGCCTCAGGGCCCCCCCTCCAGGACAGCTGCGGGACGCCCGGCCTCCGATACCCCTTTGAAGCCAGGAGGGCTGGGCGGCCCCAGGGGAGCGGTCACACCCGAGGGTGTCAGAGCCCGGCCGCCCTTTCAACTTTGCCGGGCTTCAAGGGCGGCGGCTCCGCACGCCCAGCAGCTGGTCAGGGGGAGACCGCCGGCCGGCCCTGGGGCTGTGCCCTCCCAGCACCCCGCCCTCCTCCAAGGACACCAGGATTCCCCAGAAATGGGCCAGTATGGGGGTCACTGTGCCGATACAGTGAGATCCTCTCCGCTACCACCACCCCCCACTACCCAAAGGGCCCAGGCCCAGGCCCCAGCACCCCACAAAACCCCACAGAGCTGGGGAGAGGGCGGCTGCAGACCTGTTGGCCGCCAGGGCACCGGCGGCTGCCCACTGGCCTTTCGGCCTGTGACTGAGGGCTCGCTGGGGCCTGGCCTCAGTGTGCGTGGAGGGGCGACGTGGAGGGGCCGCTAGGAGGGGCAGGGGAAGCCTGCCAGCGAGGCCCAGCCCCAGGGCTCCTCCCTGTGAGCCGCTGGGCTCCGCCTCCCCTCGCCCCCCAACCCCCCGCCCCGCCGCCCCCAACCCCTGGCCCTTCCATGCCCACCTGCGCTCCCCTCTGCCCGCCCAGCACCCCAGAACCCGGCCGGTGTGCGACACTCTGCGCAGTCCGGGGAGTCCCGGGGCAGGGCGTCGGGACACAGACACGGGGGTCTGCTGGGGGGCGGGGATGGGCAGGGCCCTCAGCTGCCCTCGGTTCTGGGCGGCCCTGGGGAACCTCACGCAGACGCTCGACAGGTGGCGCCGTCCCGCACGAGGCACGTGCCTGCTCCGCTCTGCGCGCCCCGCTCCCATGGACCCTCAGCGGAGACGATGGGGACCCCGCTGACCCCTGCTGCCCTCGCACATGGGAAGGCAGGGAGTGCGGGGTGAGGGCTTCTCGCATGCGCCTCCGCCAAGCGGGGGGCCCTCGCCATCCGGGCTCCTGCACACAGGAGCGGGGAGGAGACCGGAGCCGAAATCAACGGGCGCCCACGTGGGCACGGAAATCACCCTAGGGTCGTGGAGGTGTGGAGCGGGGACAGCCCAGGGTCAGCGGAGTTGCAGGGGGCCACTGCTGGGTGCTGGGGACTAAGGACAAGGTCTGCAAGGTGCCACGGGGCTGCAGGCGCCCGCCCCTCCGGGCGGCTTTGCTTTGCCACTGCTGACGATGTGGGGAGTAGGGGCTCTGGCTGTGGGAGGGGCTCTGAGCCCCAGGGCAGTGGGGGGCTTGGTCTGAGGGGGCAGGGCAGCCTTGTGAAGGTGTGGCCTCTCTCTAGGCCCCCAGCAAGCCCAACATCCAACATGTCTGGAGTGACCAGCCCATCTCCTCAGGGCCCCTGAAAAGGCCTCAGGGGATGGGAGCCCAGCACCACCGCCTCAGTGAGAACCGGAGCCCAGGCCTCTCTCACCCATGGGAGTGTAGCCTGGGGGGGCGGCAGGTCATTAGCCCCCGACTCCCCTGGGGCTATTAGAACAGTGCCCACGTGGGCTCCTGGTGGACAGCACTGGACCTCAGGCCAAGGACACAGGCCAAGTTCGGGGTCTCTGTCTCCTTGGGAGGTGATGGGGACTGTGCTATCCAGGGTGCCTGCCCCTTGCTACTCCCTGGGGAGGGGGCAGCTCATCCCGTGACCTGAAGTTGGCCCACTGCCCACCACCCGAGGTCTTCCTCTGCCCACGGTCTCCCTGCAGCCCAAGGTCACCCCCCCAACCCCACCCCGACCTTAGACTGAAACCCAACCAGGCGTCAGTCCCAAGCCTGCCCTGTCTGGGCAGCATCTGTTTGGGTCACCAGCTGTGGGCTGGTGACTGCGGGCATCCTGCAGCAGCCGGGACCTGGGTCTCCCACAGCGTCCATTGCAGGTGGCCCTGCCCCAAGCCCCGTCTCTACCCATGGAGCCAGGACCACCCCAGTGGGGCCTCCCTCAAGGTCAGCCCTTGCCTCCTTGGGGACAGGAGTGGGGTCCACCCCGGGGAAGCCAGAGGGCGGGATGATGCTGAAGAGGACAGAGGCCTCCATCCTGCACTGCAAGGGGGTCCCGGTGGCGGAGGGGGCGGGGGACCGGGGGCCCAGCCCTGGGGACTCAGCTGGAGGGGGGTGTGGACTCGGCCCTCATCTTGGGGGCCCAGCACTGCCCGGGAAGGATGGTGGGTCCCCCAGCCGGCAGAGTCTGGCTTTGTCTCGTGAAGCCGAGACCCAGGGCCGGCTCGAGCAGTGCCCTGGACCCCGGCAAGGCCTTGCCCTTCCTGCCGGACGTTCCGAGCCTCTGGGGATGCAGCGTGCCTCGCGCCGGCAGCTTGGCCAGTCACACGAGTTACCGTCGTGCCTTTTCTTGAGAGGCGCCAGCAGCCCTGGGCCGGAGGCAGCCCCACCCTTGAGGGCCGGCCGAGCAAGTCGGAGCCGCAGTTTGTCTGGACAGTGAGGCCACGGCTGCACAACCCGGCGTGGCAGGTAGACTCTTCAGACGGTGCCCTGCAGGCTGCCTCAGCCCCTCAAGGCCATGCAGCTGAACCCTCAGAATGCTGAACCCCCAGAATGCAGGGTGGGGCAGACACAGGCCCTGAACTGAGGGCCACGGGTGCTGCACCAGAGGGGGACACCCACTGGGCCAGGATGCCAGCTGCAAGTGTGTGGGGCAGTGCTTCTGTCCAGGGCGCTGACGATGGCCCCGCGGACCCTGGCCCAGCCCAGAGCCTCGGGCCCAGCAATGGGACTCCAAGACCCTCTGTGCTCCTGGTTCTGGAACCCAAGACTCAGGCCCATATGCAGATACAGGTGCCCACACACACACCTGTGCACACACCTGTACAGGCAGGCCCACACATGTGCACACCCGTGTAGATGTGGGCACATACAAATGTGCACACACCTGTACACCAATACAGGCACACAGGCTCACATATGCACACCTATAGAGACACGAGCCCACACGCACATCTGCACACAAACACAGGGCCCCCCATACACACCTGCACACACAGGCAGACACCAGTTTAGAGGAAAAAGATGCACATTTTCTTGTTTAACAAAATAAATTAAATATACGAAGCCTCAGCTCAAACTCTATATAAAATCACAGAGGTCTGGGGCCACCTCGGGCAGTGGGGTGACAGGAGCCTGGCTCTGAGGTGGACACCCAGCATGGCCAGGTCTCTGTGGCCCAGCCCTCCTTTCATCATTAATATTATTATCTTAATTTCTTAAATATAAATATCAGGGCCCCCTGCCCCTTGGCAAGGGAGGGGGGCACAGAGGCGCCCCGGCTGGGCTCCGGCCTCTTGAGACAAGGCCCGAGACCGCTATGCCCGACTCCCAGCCCCGGACGCTGGTGGGTTCCTGGGCACCCGGGACAGGTGGTGGCAAAAATAGGCACCCACCTGCCAAGGCCTGGGCAGGGAGACGGGTGGCAGGCGTGGGGCAGGGTAGGGAGTTTGGGGTTTGCTAAGCCAGGGTGCCTCTCAGATCTCCTGCCAGGCCGGGGGTAATGACCGCCGGCCCCGTGCAACCCTCCACACAGGCCAAGGGCTTCACGCATCAACTGGCCCACCGCCACACGTGCTCTGCCAAGTTACAGACACAGGCCTCGCCCAAGGCTCTAAGTCTGGATGTGGGTGTGACTGTGTGTCTGCAGTATGTCCGTGTGTGGTGTGTGTTGTGTGTGTCGCACGCACACATCTGCGGCGTGTGCATGTCCAGGAGTGTGTGTGTGCCTCGCACAAGGTGCCCAGGCTGCTGGCCGCGCCTCTCGCCGGCGGCCCAGCTTCCTCCGTGGCCCTCTGCTCCCAGCCCGCTTGCTCCAGAAGGGGCTGCATCTAGCATTGGTAGTGGACATGCTGGTGCTGGTGCACCTTGCCCTCCACGTGCGTGTGCGTGTGCGTGTGCACATCCGTGTAGAGTTTGGGGTAAAGCTTGGGGCCGACAGCCGAGCCTGGGCCCAGCAGGTGCTGGGGGGCTGCTGGGGCGCCCAGCTCCTCACACAGCACCACGCCAGTGGTGCTGCTGAGGGCGGGTGGCACGGGCAGGTCCTTGTCCCCAGCACGGTCCCGGGCAGTCGCGGGTGCGCGGTGCGCAGGCACGGGAGGGCCAGGCGCGGGCGAGCACGGCTTCTTCTTGGCCTGGCAGAGCCAGAGCAGCACAGTGCCCAGGAGGAAGACGGCGCCCGCTGGGATGCCAATGACCACGGGCCACGGCAGGCTCGCGGCTGAGGACGAGGGGGCCACGGGCGGCCCTGGCGGCTTCGGGTCTGCAGGAGAGAGCGGGGGAGAGGGTGTGGGGGGACGTCGGCACGAGGCGGGCCCACGGGGGGCACCTTGGTCCCGGCCGGGGCGGGCGCCCACCTGGGAGCACGGTGAGGAAGGCGCTGCGGAAGCTGTAGCCCATGGTGTTGGCGCCCAGGCAGATGTACATGCCCGCGTCGTCCGGCCGCGCGCGGGTGACCAGCAGCTTGTTGAGGTAGGAGCCGTCCGGCCGGGACCACACGTCGCCCGTGGGCAGCACCACGAACTTCTGGCCGCCCACGTCGATGGTGGC
>NW_011889034.1:194593-205507 GCF_000151845.1 Pteropus vampyrus | reverse complement strand
CGCGCGGGTGACCAGCAGCTTGTTGAGGTAGGAGCCGTCCGGCCGGGACCACACGTCGCCCGTGGGCAGCACCACGAACTTCTGGCCGCCCACGTCGATGGTGGCATTGTAGCGGCCCTCGGTGCCATGCTCCACGCGCTTCAGCCACTGGACCACGGGCTTCACGTCACTGCGCACTCTGCACTGGAAGGAGGTCGTGCCCCCGAAGTCCACGGTGGTGTTCACGGGGTGCGTGCCCGTGAGCACGGGCTTGGAGCGCGTCCGCTCTGCGGGGACACAGCGTGTGGGCGCAGCCCCGGCCCGCGCCAGCCCCCGCCCCCGGCCCGGCACTCACGGATCACGTCCACCTTGTAGGTGGCGTTGATGGCGCCCGCGCGGTTCGACACGCGGCACGTGTACTTGCCGCTGTCCTCGGGCCGCAGGTTCTTCAGGCTCAGGGTCCACGTCTTCCTCCTGCGCTCGCCAGCCTCGGGGCGCACCAAGGCCTGGTCGTCCTTCATCCACGTGATGTCCGGCCGCGGGTGCCCGCTGGCCACGCACTTGAGGCGCACGGAGCTGCCCACGGGCCGTGCGATCACCCGGCGCCTCATCTTGGAGGGCTGCGTGAAGCGGGGCCGTGCTGCGGGCGGCAGCGAGGCGGTCAGCGGGGCTCTCGGAGGGCCGCCCCCCCCCCGCACCCACGGACGGTGACACGCGCACCCTGCTCACCCCACTGCTCGCCGGCTGGGTCCTCCTGGCCCCCCGAGGAGCCCTCACGCCCTGGGCCCTCCCTGGCCGGGCTGGTGTCCTCTGCAGAGGGGAAGGCACATGAGGGGGCCCCCGCAGCCCCCACCCAACCCCAGCTGGGAAAGCGCCAGCCGTGCAGGCAAGGCCAGGGGCGCACACCCACGTCTCAGTCCCAGAGACAGCTGGGCAGGGGACCCGGAGAGGCATGAGCGGGGCCAGAGCTGGCCCCCCACCCCGGCTCCGGGGGTCTGCAGGCTGGGGAGGCGGGGCGGGCACAGCCAGCAGCTGCAGTAACCCTAGCCCACATCAAGGGGCCGAGGGCTGGGTGAAGCGACATGGCTCGCATGCCGCCCCGTCACTGCCCCTTTGAAAGGACGTGGGGGTGCCGCGGCGTTCCCATTCCACACCCCGGAGGAGGGCCTGTGGGGGCGGGGCACGCTGAGGACGCCTGCCCCCACCCCACCCCCGGGACAGGACACCTGCATGGAGCCCAGGACCGAGGCCCAGTCCTCAGGCCGCCCCCGGTGAGCGGGAAGCAGGCGCCAGGCGCCCCCTCCGTGAGAAAGACCCACGCCTCACCCGTGGGGCAGGCCCGGTGCCAGCGCCTGGTACTAGTGAGTGGAGGGCGTGTCACTGGGGACACCACCCAGGCCCCAAGCCCGGGCCCCAGAGGCAGAAGAGAACACAAGGCCCTTTGCCTTTGCTCCCAGCGGTCCCTCTGAACTCAGAAACCTGAGCCTCAAAGTCACTGCCGACGCCGAGGCCACAGGCCTGCCCCGCTCACCCTCGCTGGGACCACTACCCTACGGCCCGGCACCCACCCCGGCTACCCCCCCCAGCTAGCCCTGGCTGTGGTCAGCAGAGCCTTTGGGCAGGAAGGGGCCCTGGAGTATAGGCCTGAGAGGAGGGGGCCAGGCTGGGGGTGGTGACAGAGGCCAGGCCCCTGTCCTGGGCTCAGAGGAGGTGACGGTGGCCAAGCGCAGACAGGGTGCTGTGGGCTGGGGGCCCTGGGGGGGTTGCGCCCGGCCGGCACTGACCCATCACGATGAGGGTGTAGTTGACGCTGAGGCTGCCGAAGCCGTTGGTGGCCTTGCACACGTAGGCGCCGGCGTCCTCCCTCTCCACCTCCTTCACCCGCAGCCCCTGAGGCAGCACACGGAAGCGGCTCCAGCCGCCGTGGATGGTGCGGCCGTCCTTGGTCCACATGGTCAGTGGCGGCGGGTCCCCCTCCACTGGGCACTGCAGCCGCACGGTGCGGCCCAGCCGGGCCACCTGCCGTGGGACCACCTTGTCCGCCATCCTCGGGGGGCCTGCGGGCGGGTCAGAGGGCTCCGTCAGGGAGATGGGGACCGGCAGGCGGTCAGCCGCCGAGGCGGCATGGGCACCAAAAGTCAGGGGGCCGCCCCCGCGGCCACCTGCCCAAGGCCCCTGCCCGGCAGCCGCGGCGGGGCCTGAGGCGCGGGCCCTGCTCCCAGACTGAGGTGGCCAGTGTTCACCGAGCCCACTGTGGGCCAGCCCCGCGTCCACTGAGTGCCCACCACACGCCACGGCCCAGAAACCAGAATGCCGGCTGCCCGGAGCAGCTCGCCCAGGAAGGGGCCTCCCAGGCCCCGCACAGGCCTGTGTGTCCGTGCGGCACGCACACGGGTACCGTGTCTGCGGCCCGTGCCTCTGCTGGCCTGTGTGCACGTGGGCTCCCGGGTAAGCACGGGTCTCTGTGTGTGTGGCTGCCTCTCCCTGCTGCCGGCCACACCCAACACGTGGCTTCACAGCGCTGGGGGAGCGGGCGTGACCACAAGGCCCTGGGGTCAGAGGGCGAGGCACTGGGGATGCTGGACCCAGGTGCGGGGTTCCCGTTCGGCCATGGTCCGTGCCCACTGCCCGCCCCCTCCCCAGCCTGTGTCCTCGGCTGAGGCCACGGAGCCCCTCAGCGGCCGGAAGGAACCCAGACCGAGTCTGTCGGCCTGGTGCCTCTGGACTCGAGGCAGGGACAGTGGAGTGTGCTGGGAAGGACACTGCAGGTGTCAGGAAGGACTGGGCCATCTCCCGGCCAGCACCGGCCAGCACTGGTGGCTGTGGCAGCCCCTGTACCACTGGACAAGCGTGGGGGTGCTGGGCTCTCAGGCACAGTCACCCCATCAACTGTACCCCCAGACCAGAAGAGGCAGCCATGGGCACCTGCCGCCCCTCCCGGGGGCCGGCTTCCGTGACCTCGCTCGCCAGCCACCAGGGAGGCGCGTCCACCCCACGCTGCAGCCACTCCAGGCGGGGAGGGCCGGCCTCCCGCACGCTGGCCTTGCAGCTGTCCCTGGGTGCTCTCGCACGGGCTGTGGGTGGCGTGTGTTTTTAATAACCAGCCAGTGTTTCCTCGATGTACGGCCGAGGCTGCAGCCGGGGCCCGAGAGCGTCCGGGCTCTGCCAGACCCACGGCGCTGGCTTCCCCTCGGCATCGCCCACCCCGGGCGCCCCCGGGCCCTCGCGGGGCGCCAAGCCCCTCGCCACTCATCCATGGTACTGGGGTCCAGGCGCCTCAGGACTCCCTGGTAGGGACAGGTCCCAGGTCCAGTCTCGGACTCCAGTGGTGTCACCCCAATCCTGCTGGGGGACTGGGGTGTGAGGGACAATGATACTGGGCACCTTCCCTCTAGGACCATGAACAAAAATGGGGGGCTGGAGGTCACGGGGGGCCCTCCCGGCCCACCCATTCTCACGCACTCTGCCAAGCCCACCCTGCCAAGATGCAAGCCCACTCCCCAGCCTTCCGGGACCCACGTCCTGCCTCTGCTCGGGTCCCCCACCCACCATGCCACTCCCAAAGTCCCCAGCCAGCCCCTCCTCACCAGCCTCCCACCCTCATCCCAAGAAGGGCTTTGAGACCACCTCTCCCCAGTCCCCAGATTGTCTCCAGGGCCCCCCAGACTCTCATCCACAGGGAGGGGCTGCAGGACCCACAGACAAGGGGCCTCCTGAGGCCCCCCCAGCCCAGCCAGGGTCCCAGCCTCACTCCCAGGCAGACCCTGTCTGCCACCTGTCACTGCCTGAAATCCCACCATTCACAGGGGCCTCCCAGGCTGCAGGACAAAGAGAACATCCCCCAAGCCCGCCAGCGCCCTGGGCCTCCCAGGCTGACACACACCTGGGCACACACGGACACATGCAGCTTCTCAGAAAGCACAGGGCGGGACAGCGCCTGGCCTGAGAGGCAGCGTCCTCCTGCTGAGGATCGTCAGCCCTAACGTCATCCAGGGGGCACAATCGGGGGTGAGTCCGACACCCCCCCAGGACCCGCCAGCCGCGCCGGAGTCTCCTCCGGCCCAACCCCAAGCCAGGCAGGAGAGCTGGAGCCACACGCGGGTGCAGGACTGGACCCCCCTCCGTCACTGCAGAGAGAAGGGACAGAGCCAAGTGCTGCCAGACGGCCGGAAGTGTGGCCCCGGGGCGGCCCCGTGAGCAGTGCTGGGGGACAGTCAGGCTGGAGCCAGCCTTATCCTAAAGCAAACAGCCCCTCCCCCACCCCTGCAGCCAGCCTAGGCCAGGCCAGGCCCCTGGGCGCCCCCACACCCGCCTCTGCAGACCCCGGCAACGGGAAGCCCGGACCCCACCCCCGGATTCCTGGGAATGCTGGCCGCCAGCTCAGCTGCCGACGCTCTGTACTTAGCATGGGAGACTCGAGCTCTCATTGCGCCACCTGGACAGGTGTCCAACCTGCCCACCAGGGAAACTGAGGCAAGGGCCGAGGCCGGCAGGCTCCGGGAGTCTGAAAGCTCCCAGCAGGGCCGTGGGGGCCCCGGCAGCGGCACCATGGCCCCCTCTGGGGGCCCCCCTCCAGGAAGGCTTGGACCCTGACATAGCCCGTGTCACAGCCCTGGGACGCCTCGGGCAGAGGCAGGACGCAGGCAGATGGGGGTAAGTGGTAAGCGGAAGCTGGGTCAGGGTCTCATCCCTCGATGGGGGTGGGGGGCAGGGAGGGAGTCACCACCCCTCTCCTGTCTCTTTCTCCCCCCTCTCCCCAGCTATGAAGGCCAGGTCAGGAACGGGGGTGCAGGAGGGGCTGGGGTGCGACCTGGAGGCCCTACACCCAGACCTTGGCCAAGCTGCTACGCTGAGCAGACCCTGTCACGCCATCCTCCAGACACTGTCCCCCTAGACCCATACGCCATCCCCCAGACACACCGGCTGTCCCTCAGCCTTTCACACACACACCCCCACCCCAGGACACCTCTGAGCACCTGAGACCCCCAGGCCCACCCCCTCGCCGCACCTGGCCAGGAACTCAGCTCCCCTGGGTTTAGTAAAACGAGATCCCTCTGTAAGTCCAGAGAGTGTCCCCCCGCCCCACCCCAATGGGCCGGGGGGAGGGTGCTGGGGTGGAGAGAGGGGTGACGCGTGGGAGACAGATGGGGACAGGCCGCCGGGGGGCCGCCCCACCCTTGGCACTGCGACTGGGGGCCTCCCCTCCTCCAGGGGCTCCCTGCCTCTTTCGGGGACGTCTGAGCAGCACACAAGTCCTCACTCTGCTCGCGGTCTGTCAGGGGCCCGGACACAGGGGCGTCAGCCTCCACCTCCTCTGCCCAAGGCAGTCTGTGGGCCCTGGCCTGCTGATCCCAAGCTCCCCTCAGGACGGCCGGCCCAGGCACCAGCCCCGCTCCAGGCCCCACGCGCAGGGACCAGCCAGGCCCAGCAGGGGCAGAGGCACTGCGGTCTCGGGCTCAGCCCAGAGCGGCCGCCCCAGCTGCTGACGCCCCAGCTGCTGACGCCCACCCCCAGCGGCCAGATACAGGCGGGAGCAAGTGGGCAGGAGGCGCACCTGGCCAGCTCCCCTGCAAAGCCCCAGAAATCTCCAGCCCGGAAGGAATCTTCTGGCCCAGGGTGGGTGGGTGTCAGGCTACTCATGCTGAGACGGTCTATGGGGTGAAGGGGCCCTCCAGGAGCCACTGATGCGGGGCACCCCTCCCAGAGTACTGAGTGACCTCGCGGTGGGGTGGTGGGGCTGGGCCAGTGGGCGGGGGGCCCATGTCCTCTCCACATGACAAGAACGTCCGGCACAGGAGCTGGGCCGGGGAGGCTCAGACACAGTGGCCCCCAGGGCCAGCACCCTTCCCAGGACGGCAAGGCCTTGGGGGAAGGACGGGGTGCCCCCAGGAGGGGCATAGGTGACAACCACAACAGGGTGAAGTGTCGTGAAAACACAAGCTCCTGGTCACCAGCCCCTGGGGGCTGGAACCGCAGGATCCCTGGGGGGCTGGTGGGACCCGCAGAACAGCTGTTTGCCCCAGAAAGCAGACCACTCTGGGCGTGGTAAAGGGAGAGCCTGAGCCACCACGCAAGCCAGCTGGCTGCAGTGTCCAGTCCCCTGCGGCCCAGCGGGCCCCCAGGCCTGCTTCATCTCCTGGAAGCCCCCGGGGTGGACCTTCAGCAGACCCCGGCCGCGGGGCCATCCTCCCTGCCATGCGGGCACAGAACGTCACCCCAACGGCACCACTGCCCTGGGCAGAATCTGTCAACAGCTGACAGGGACCAGGGCAGCACCCAGACCCACTGACACGGCGCCCACCCAGGGGGCTCCGCTGGATACCCAGAAGCCCCGCTCCACGTCCAGGTCTTGTGAGGTCCCCCAGACTCCGAGCTCATCCCTCCTCCACACTGCCCACTCCGGCCGCCTACCTCGCCTCACCTAGAACTCGGGTCCCCAGAGCTTGCTCTACCCCAGCAGTCACGGAGCTCGGAAGTCCCTTGTCCACTGAGGCCTCCCTCAAATGCCAGCGCCGGACCCAGGCCACCCAAGGGACTCCGCTCCCCATGAGCCCTGCTCCCGGTACCCACGTTGCCTTGGAAGTGTGACAAGGACATTCCCTGAGCATGGAACCCCCTGGGGAGGTTGGGCATTTAGGCAGAACTGATGCCGCATCTGCTATGAGGGCTCGCACATTACACACGGGGCACACGGGGCACTCCCAGGAGAGAGCCCCACACCCGCCCATACCATGGCCACAGCTCACAGCAGGCCTCTGAAGGGCAGGCTGGGGGCACACAGCCCTCAGGGGACGCACGTGTGGCCCAGTCCCCACCAGGGTCGAGCGGAGCACAGAAGGCGTGCAGAAGGCAGCCCTGAAGCCACCGATCAGTGGCCCTGGACAAGGAGACGCTCTGCAGGCCCAGCCCGGAGGGGCTCGGCACCGCGGGAGCCAGAGGGGGGTCACCGTGGAGGGTCAGGGCAGCCAAGCCCCGTCCTCCCGCCTGCCAGGCAGGCCCCGTCATTCACTCCTCAGCCCTCGGCCGCACAAGCTCGTGTAAATCTCCCACGAAATAAACTTACGGCAGGAAGAAAAGCAATTGCTTCCTGTCAGGATGAAGCCTGGGCTTCCGTAGCCCTCGGGCTGCCACCCTGCCGTGGGGACAGCTTCTGGGAGCCCCACTCCACGCTGGTTCTCCCTGGGGGGTGGGGTGGTCCCTGTCGGGGAGGGGGTGCAGGTCCCAGGACTCCTCCCCAGGGCCAGGGGCTGGGTGGGAAAGTCCCCCAGGACCCCCCCAAGACCCCTCCCCACACTCCCCAGCCAACCAGCCTCTTGGCCCAGCCCTGGCCTGACCCCACTCATGGCCCCCGTGCAGCTACATCAAGGCACCCGTGACCCCTGGACATCCACCCCAGCCAAGGTGAGCTGCCCCTCTGCCCACACAGACCCTCACCTGGAGGCCCTTCACCTCCTCGCCTGAGTAGCTCCCACCTCTCTCAGGCCCGCCCTGGCCTGGCCCCGTGATGCCCATGCCTTTCCCCCTGCCCCTGCCATCCTGGACCGTGGGCCCTGGGCTCAGCCCCACCCTGGAGCCCAGGCAAGGGCCCAGAGAGCACCCGGGGCTTAGCCAGGAGCACCCCGGGCTTAGCCAGGAGCACCCCATGACCAGCACTAGGAAGAGCAGAAGACGGGCTAGGTGGCCAGCGGCACGGGGGAGGGTGCCTGTGGGTCTCGGGGACAGTGGCCCCGGCACCCCTTCCCCTCCCACACTGAGACCTGCCCACAGAGACCACCACGGGGACACACCAGGCTGCAGTCCCCAGGAGACACACAGAATGGGCCCAGGGAGGCGAAGGTGGATGGCTTCAATGTGTGAGTAGCCCGCAGCAGGCCCAGCCAGCCTCCCCCACACGGCGGGCGGCAGAGTGGAGCTCGGCAAGCCGAGGCCAGGGCGCTGCTGGGAGAGCCCCGTTTCCCTGGCTGGGGCCCAGCGATTCCCGCACAGTGGAGGGGCTGCCTGGCCTCCAGGCCCAGCCAAAGGGGACTTTGTTCACAGCCCCCTCCTCCCCCCGAGGGCAGTGATTTATTCTCCCTTCCAGGAGCAGCCGGTGGTGGCTGGCCCACAACCCCACCTCGCAGTGCCCGGCCTGGCTCCCGCACATCCACCTCAGCCCCGCAGCGCTCTGGCCAGCCGCTGCCCGGCGGAGGTGGGGGCAGACGGCGGCCCCCTGCAGCCTGGCTGGAGGCCAGGTCAGCCAGCGCACACGCACACTGCTACCATCATCGATGGCCACACACCTTCCCACTGCCTCGCGCATCGGCAGACCCTCCCCGGCACAGCCCTGACGGCCGGTCGGCCCCGAGACTGTCCTCCCCACGAGACTAGGCGCCCACATGCTGGCCTGGGAGCAAGGTTCAGCCCACCCAGGGCACGCCGGCTGGTCCAGAGGACAGGGGAGTGACCTCAGGGGCTGGCTGCTCAGAGCCCACTCCACTGAGCCATCCCTGGAAAAGTTTGAACGTGGCACTTCTCAGAAAACCCTGAGACAACTTCGTATGAGTTATTTGTGAAAAGCATTTCGTTCCGAACCTCTTGAGCTCCCACTGTGAGAAATAAAATAGAAAGGGAAAAAGCCAAATCCGATCTTTTCTCAAATTTGAGAAAAACAGTTCAAGACAAACCCACCAAGATTGTGAAACTTTGGGAAAGGGGAACTTTAAAAACATGATCCGAGTCTAGGGGTGTGCCGGTTCCAGAAACTGTGACACCGCGGGACACGGCTTGCAGAAGGCCCCAACCCCCGCCCTGGTCTGCCAGCCTAAAGGAGGGCCACGCAGGGCCTGCTCCCTGGGGAGAGGGGGTAGGGGGCCCCAAGAAGCCAGCACAATCCAGGAAGAGCACCCCCACCCCCCAAAACCACAGAGGCCCTGCCCTTGGACAGCAGCACTCAGCTCCCCCACTGCTGCCAGGCCCACGCTGCAGAGCCAAGGCCCACGGGGCTGGACACCAGGCACAGCCCAAGGCCACAGCCAAGGGGCACAGAGCAGGGTGTGGGGCCTCTGGGGCCCCTCAGTGCCAACTGAGGCCCTGCTGTCCACTGCCATCCGCTGCCCGCTGCCATCCGCTGCCCGTTGCCATCTCCCACTCCACCTCAGGCTCCAGCCAATGACCAGGCAAGGACAGCAGCCTCCAGAGCCTCCCTGGCCAAATGGCTAGGGGACAGGCAGGTGTGGAGACAGGGCAGTCCAAATAAAAGAGGAATCAGGGTCTGGGTCGTCGGCCACAGGGGGACTTTGCTGGGCATGACCCAAGTGGCCGCATTGCCCAGGCCGTTGTCCAGCTCTGCCATGGCTAGGCAGCCCCCACCCTCAAGATGGCCGGCCAGTGCCGGGCCAGTCATTGCCCAGCAGGGCACATGGGAAGGGGGGGTACCTGGGCCGCCGCCCGCCACCCAACACTCGAATGTGGCCATATAAGGCTGGGTTGGGCTTGGTGCGCCCGCTGGGCGGCAGGGGAGGGTTGCGAAGCCTCAGAGGACTGGTGGACAGGGCAAGGACGATCCTGAGTGGTCAGCACACCGAAAGGGCTGGCCTGGGCACAGGTCCCGCCTAGCTGAGGGGAGGCCAGCAACAGACCATGGTGGGCAAGAGCCTGCAGGCGCCATCACCCACCAGCTGAAGATGCCCTCACCTGCTAGGGCTGGGGACTGGGGTTAGGGTCCCTCAGGAGGCATCCCAGGCCCACCCACACGACGTCAGATGTGTGAGCACCGGCCTGGCCTTGCTGTGGCACAGGCCAAGACACAGGGTGTGGCCTGCAGTAAGTGGTCCTTGGGGTCCGCCTTGAAACGGGCCCCGTGCCACCCAGTGCAGTGTCCTATGAGCCAGGGACGCCGTCCCCTGCTGCTGCTCTCTACCTCCCGGGGGACGGGCAGGCCTGGGGCACAGGGTTGGGTCATGAGTCCCAGATACCAAGAATATCCCCATGGTCCCCACACTCCACCCTGGCCACTATGGAGGCCTCTGCAGGTTCCCAGCAGCCTAATTGGGTCCAGTGTGCCCAAGCAGCCTACCCCAAGAATCAAGGTGACCAGCTGCCCTCAACTGCAGTTACTTGTGTGGATATGCATGTGGCAGTGTCCAGAGCCCACCCTGCTAGCAAGCCCACAGGTGCAGTAGGGGTGCCCTGAGGGTGAGGAGGGACCCTATGGGTGACCCAAGTGTAAGGAGGGCCCTGCAGGTGAGCTTGGGGTGCCCCAAGGTTGAGAGGGCACCCTGTGGGTGAACTTGGGGTGCTGCATGGGTGAGGGGGGTCCCATGGGTGAACTGGACTACCCTGTGGGCTACCTGGGGCGCCCCGCCGGTGAGGGGCCTTGAGCTCAGGGCCAGCAGGGGCGGGGCGCAGGCACGCGCCAGGCGGGCACTGGGGCAGGGTTGAGGGCCGGAGGGAAAGGGGCGGCGCTGGCGGAGGCCAGGGCGCCGGGCTGGGCGCCAGGACTCACCTCGGGCGGCGGCGGCCGGCGGGAGGGCCCCCAGCAGTAGCGGCGGCAGCAGCAGCAGCAGAAACGCGGGACTCGGCGTCATCTCGGCCGGTGCGGCCCTGAGGGGCGGTGCAGGCGGGGGTGGGGGGAGTCAGTGGCGCGCCCGGTGGGGGTCGCCACCCTCTGGTCTAAGGCCCCCGGCCGCAGGAGTCGGGGTGCGGGCCCGCGCTCCGGGCGCAGGAAGCGGCGGCGGGGAGACCGTGGGTATCAAAGCAGACAAAGGGTTTACACTAATTACCGCCTCCCGCCGCCCCCTCTCCAAGCACCGTCTGGATTCCTGGCGCTTGTAACTCGGGCCTGCCCGCGGGACACACAACACCGGCGGCCCCGCAGATAATCGCCTGCGCCATTAGCGGACAAATTTGCGCTAGGGGGGGCCACGTGGGGTGCCGGGCAGGGGCGGGGCGCGCAGG
>NW_011889034.1:189492-193852 GCF_000151845.1 Pteropus vampyrus | reverse complement strand
GCCCGGCCCCCGCCCAGGCCGCGCCCCCACCAGGCTCCGCGTACCGCCAGGTGTCCGCAGCCGCATCAGAGGCCCCAACTTCGGGGCGGCCCCCTCCCGGGCACCCCCAGAGCTGACCTCTGGCCAGCCCCGTTCGCTCGGCCAGGAGGGCAAACTGGCTGGCTTCGGGACGTTCCTGGGCCTCAGGGTCCAGCTCTGTGGAGCCGCTGGGAGCAGAGGGGAGATCCAAGATCCCGCTGAGGTCCCAAGCGGCTGCGGGGAGGGGCGGCGGGGGAGCAGGTCTCAGGTGATGTGGGGCACAGGCTTACCTGGTGCCCTTGACTGAGGGCAGGTATGGTCCCATTGCCCACTGGCAGGCTGCCAGCCTCTCACCGGATAGTGATAACACAAGGACATTAATAATGATAACGGTAGAGAACAATGCACCGAGCGCCTCCTTTAATCCTTACAACGCGGCAAGCGTCTGGCTGTCACCTGGTGCAGATGAGGAAATGCAGCCCAGAGAAGGCAGGTAGTTTACCACGGCCACGTCAGGGGCCCCTCACTTCAGGGCGCCCCCAGTCTTGGCATGTCCAGGACCGGAAGTGCTGCCGCGGAGGCCGGCTCTCGGCCATTCTCTCCGCACTGCCCACCTGCCTTTTCCCCCCGCTCAGCGCCCGGCACGCGCTGGTCCCCGCGGCCCCCGCAGCCCCCGCAGCCCCCGCTTCTGTCGCCAGTCTCTCTGAAGCGCACCCCCTCCTCTCCATCCTGCACTGCCAGGCCTGGCTCCCCCTGGCTTTCCCTCCACTGGGTCTTCACCTGAATCAAAAATCATTTTAAAGCACACGCTGATTCTGCTGTGGCTGCCTAGTGCCCACGACACAAACTCCGTGATCTCTGAGGCCCTGGATGCCTGGGTCCAGTCCACCTCCACCCGGACTTACAGCTCACGCGCCAGGCAGCACCCTCTGACCTTCGCCTAGGCTGTTCCATCAGGAACCCCGCCTGGAACAGCCTCTCTCAGGAGCCCCCTCTTCCAGGAAACCTTCCAGGGAAGACCGGAACTGTGTCCCCAGGGCAGAGGAGAGCAGGGCGAGGGCGTGCCAGCTGTCAGGGTTTGGGGCCTATCAAGGCCCAGGCTGCCCTTCCCAGGCCAGTGATAAGGCAGGTTCTCAAATCCTGTCTCTGGGCCCCTCCTGGGTGAGGGGAGGCGTCCTGCCTGCACCTCAGCGAAGGCCCAGAAGTCAACCTGAGTGGCCCTGCGTATGGCCAGGAGAGTAGAGCAGGTTCAGGGTCCACCTCAGGACGGTGAGGGTGGCGCTAGGAGTCACAGGTGCTTTGGGACAACACGGCAGGTAGGTGGAGAGGTCCAGGGCTAGTGTGAAGGCTGCTGCAACTTCGCAGACAGGTTTGTGAGGAGACGCCACTGGAGCGTGAAGAGCTCCACAGGTGTGCAGCCTGCCAAGGGCAGGTGTGTGGAAAGGTGGCTGGGACCGGGGCGGGGGGAGGGGGAGGTCAGAACAGGAAGTGGGGGGGGCGAGGGTGGAGGATAAGGTGGGCAGGTGAGCGGGCTCAGGTGGGGAGGCGTGGCCCGCACCGTGGGCGTGTGAGCCTGAAGGGCGCGTCTTGAGTTGGGCCCACAGCGCTGCGGGAGCCCACGGCTTCGAGCCGCCGCCGGCGCGGGGACGCGCTGCCCCCTGGCGGAGGCGCGCGGCATGGCGGCTCCCTCTCCCCCCCGCCGCGCCGCTGCGGAGCCCCGGACCCGCGCCCGCCTCCCGCACAGGACGCAGCACTCCATACTCCTGAGCGCCCAGCCGAGGCCGCTTCCTGCAGGAAGCCCTCCTGCCATGAGTTCCTTGGTCTCGACCCACCTCCGCCCCCATCTGCCTTCTAATCCCACGGAATCATCATGAGGATTACAAGTGTCTGTTTCCCACCTGCCCAGCACAGGTGAGCCCCAAGAAGCATTTATTTGCTCTTCATATGACCATCGTTCCACCATGACAAGCTGCGCCTGGCTCTGTTCCAGGCTCCCTGGGGTGGGCTGGAGCTGTGGGGTTCGTGGCCCCAGTCCTCACAGAGAGGGCGTCTCAGTAGCTGGCGCAGTGACTGATGAGAAACGCACCAGGTCTGGAAAGTGCTTGGCTGATGTGCAGGCTTCTGCTTCTGCTCCAGATGAAGTAACGGGCCGTTTACACACTGGCCTGAAACAGCAAAAAAAAAAAAAAGAAGAAAAAGAAAAATCTAAATTAAAAACAATTTTAAAACAGAGATAAATACAAGTAAAAAACAGCACCCAAGACACCAGACATACAGAAAGGGACTGTGCTCCTTGAGAGGTAGAGCTCTGCGGTCGCCCTGCTCCTTCCTGGAGAGAGACTCCAGGGCCCAGGGCAGGGACCGCGGCCACGGTCTCCCTCAGGTGCGCAGACGGCCGGGTGACGAAGAGTTCACAGGGCAGCGTTCTGGAGAGGAGAGAGCGCATGGGGAGGAAGCCCCAGGGGCCCAAAGAGCATCATTCTCAG
Source organism: Pteropus vampyrus (assembly GCF_000151845.1). NCBI lineage: Eukaryota > Metazoa > Chordata > Mammalia > Chiroptera > Pteropodidae > Pteropus > Pteropus vampyrus. Next base: position 191,348 of record NW_011889034.1, on the reverse strand, counting down.
GGCTTAAGGTGAGAACAGGTGGGAGCCAGAGCAGGAAGAAACTCGAGGCTGGGGAAGGAGCCACTGGGGGTGAGGGCCCACCTAGGACACGGTGGCGCTGGCGACTGACAGCCGGAGCTGAGAAGAAGCTCATGATTCAAGGGCATCGGGTAAAGTAGAGAGAAGGGTCCCGCCAACGCATGTAGCTCTGGTGCTGCCTGACAGTTAAGCTTGGAAACTAGACTCAAAGGATCACGCACCTTCCGCATAATTGCATCCCAGAAACAAAGGCAAGAACGAGTTTAGGAACACAAAACGAGCTGGCGCCTAGAGAGGCAAAATGCACGATATCTGACAGCTAATCAAAGTTAGTGTGAAAAGAAGCAGGAAATTATAACTCATGCTGAGGGAGGAAAAACTGATCAAAACTAACCCAGAAACAACAAAGACGATAGGAGAAAATCGGACACACTCACTATGACCGTCGCATACGTAAGGTGCCGGGGGAAAGATTGACTGAACTAAGTAGAGACACGGAAAAAACTTTAAGCCACAAATTGAACTTCTAGAGATAAAAATGATGATATCCGAGATAAATAATACATTGAATGGGATTACTAGAATATCACAAAGAAAATCAGTGAACTTAAAGACGTAGCCGTAGAAACTCCCCACATGAAACACAGAGAGAAACCGGCTGGAAGAGGAACACGGCATCGGCCCACGGGGGACAGTGTCCTCCGGTGACGTGCGAATGGAACTGGAGTCCCCGTCCGCGAAAGGAGAGAGACGGGGCAAAGGAAAAATGTTTTAAGAAAAAATGGCCAGAACTTTTCCAAATGTAATGAAAAACGCGAACCCACAGTTCCCAAGAGCTCAACAGAACTTAGCACAAGAAACACGGTACGTCGCTCTCAAAGTGCGGAAGACGGCTGTAAAGAGAAGAGCTTGGAAGCATCCCGAGGGAAAAAGGAGCATTTCGTACGCAGGGACAAAGGAGCGGGTGTCTCGCTGAGGAAACAATGCAAGCGGGAAGACAAGGGAGCGACATCTTTAAAATTCTGAAGAAAGAAACCCTGTCGACTCGGACGCTTTATTAGCAAAGATACCATTTGAAAACAAAGGTGAAATAAGGATTATTTTCAGACACAAGGAGCTGAAAGAATTAGCCAGCAGCAAGTCTGCAAGCGCTGTGCAGGCGCGTCCTCTGGGCAGAAGGAAGATGGGACCGGAAATGCTAACTACACGAGTAAGCCCCCAACATTCGTCTTGTTATTTAAATCTCTTTAAAAGACAATCGACTGTTTAAGGCACAAATCCCATCGATGCCTTGTGGGGTTCATGCCATACAGAATGCGTGACAACAGCACGGAGAGGACGCGAAAGCGCCGTGTCGCGAGGGCCTTTCGCTGCACGTCACTTACGAGACACGACAACAAGTCAAAACGGACAGTTTTACATCCCAAAGCAACCACTAAAACCTACCAAAACATTACAGCTAACAAGGCAACGAAGGCGGCAGAACCATTTTTAAAAAACGATAATCCAAAATCAAGCAGAAAAAGAGGGAGAAAGAACAGTCGAGACAAATAGAAGATAAACACCAAGGCGGTAGATTTAAACCCAGCCCCATCGGGAATCGCGCTCAGCGTGAATGATCCAAGCGTCCCAATGAAAAGGCAGAGGTGACCAGGGGAGGAAAAAGCAAGGTTCGACTATATGCCGCCGACACAGAACACACTTCCAACACAGACACAAACAGCTTAACAGTAGAAGGATGGGAAACATGCACCGCGCTAACACCGCGAAAGGAACGCGGAGCGCTACGCCGGGCTCGGAGAGAGCGGACTGCAGGGCAAGCACGTCGCCAGAGATAA
>NW_011889034.1:175113-189442 GCF_000151845.1 Pteropus vampyrus | reverse complement strand
TGCGAATGGAACTGGAGTCCCCGTCCGCGAAAGGAGAGAGACGGGGCAAAGGAAAAATGTTTTAAGAAAAAATGGCCAGAACTTTTCCAAATGTAATGAAAAACGCGAACCCACAGTTCCCAAGAGCTCAACAGAACTTAGCACAAGAAACACGGTACGTCGCTCTCAAAGTGCGGAAGACGGCTGTAAAGAGAAGAGCTTGGAAGCATCCCGAGGGAAAAAGGAGCATTTCGTACGCAGGGACAAAGGAGCGGGTGTCTCGCTGAGGAAACAATGCAAGCGGGAAGACAAGGGAGCGACATCTTTAAAATTCTGAAGAAAGAAACCCTGTCGACTCGGACGCTTTATTAGCAAAGATACCATTTGAAAACAAAGGTGAAATAAGGATTATTTTCAGACACAAGGAGCTGAAAGAATTAGCCAGCAGCAAGTCTGCAAGCGCTGTGCAGGCGCGTCCTCTGGGCAGAAGGAAGATGGGACCGGAAATGCTAACTACACGAGTAAGCCCCCAACATTCGTCTTGTTATTTAAATCTCTTTAAAAGACAATCGACTGTTTAAGGCACAAATCCCATCGATGCCTTGTGGGGTTCATGCCATACAGAATGCGTGACAACAGCACGGAGAGGACGCGAAAGCGCCGTGTCGCGAGGGCCTTTCGCTGCACGTCACTTACGAGACACGACAACAAGTCAAAACGGACAGTTTTACATCCCAAAGCCACCACTAAAACCTACCAAAACATTACAGCTAACAAGGCAACGAAGGCGGCAGAACCATTTTTAAAAAACGATAATCCAAAATCAAGCAGAAAAAGAGGGAGAAAGAACAGTCGAGACAAATAGAAGACAAACACCAAGGCGGTAGATTTAAACCCAGCCCCATCGGGAATCGCGCTCAGCGTGAATGATCCAAGCGTCCCAATGAAAAGGCAGAGGTGACCAGGGGAGGAAAAAGCAAGGTTCGACTATATGCCGCCGACACAGAACACACTTCCAACACAGACACAAACAGCTTAACAGTAGAAGGATGGGAAACATGCACCGCGCTAACACCGCGAAAGGAACGCGGAGCGCTACGCCGGGCTCGGAGAGAGCGGACTGCAGGGCAAGCGCGTCGCCAGAGATAAACGTGACGAACTGGTAACACCCTCGACATCGCGGGGACATCGTGGCCCTCCAGGTGCATGCGCCTAACAACGAGCGAGACGCCCATGAAGCAAAGCTGATTAGGAGAAACGGGTAAATGCACGATTATACTCAGAGGTCTCAACATTCCTCTCTCAGCGTCGGATTCGACAAGTGGACAGAAAACCACGCGGAACGTAGATCTGGACAACACTGTCAACTGACGTGGCCCACGGTGATGGAACCATCCAACATGTCCTGGGCCACAAGTCTCAGTAAATTTAAAATCATTCGGGTCGTTCCAAGAACGCTCTCCGGCCTCATTGGAATCACATTAGGAATCAGAGGGAGAAAGATGCCTGGAAAGTCCTCCAATATTTGCAAACCAAACAATCCACTCCTTAATTTCCCATGTATTGAAGAAGAAACCAGAAGGAAAATTAAAAATTACGTTGAACTGAATGGAAATGCAAAGATGACATAGCGAAGTCCGCGGAAAGCAGGCAAAGCAGCGCTCAGAGTGAAACTTACAGCTCAGACATCTGCGCGGCACAGAACCCGTCTCCAGGCAGAGGCCTCAGCTCCCATCCAAACGAGCTAGAGAAAATCAGGACGAATGAACCCCGAAGGCCACGAGAGAAGGGAAATAGTAAAGATCTCATTGGAAACCAATGAAACAGAAGACACAAAACAATAAAGAAAAATAAGGCGACCAAAAGCTGATTTTTTTGAAAGGATCGATAAAATCGATAAATCTCTTACCGATGGATCTGGAAAAAAAGGGAGAAGACAGAGAAGTAACATTACTGTAGATACTATGCAATCAAAAGAACAATTGGAAATATTTTGAATAACTTCGTGCCGATAAATTTGGCACTTTAGATGAAATGGACAAATTCGTTGAAAAACAAAATCTACCAAAGCTCACTCTAGGAGAAATAAAAGCCTGACTATAACTATTAAATAATTTGAATTTTTAGTTAAAAACCTTCTCCCAGAGAAAACATGAGGCCCAGAGGGCTTTGCTGAGAAAGTCTACAAAACATTTGGGGGGAAGTAAAACCTAATCCACACAAACACTATCAGAAAAGCAAAGAGGAGGGGGACCACCCAACTCAGCGGCCGAAGCCCGCCTGGCCTTGAGGCCAAGGCCGCAGCGGAGAGCCGATGCTGCAGAGGAAAATCTGGCACGAACACAGAGATGCGAAACATTTTTAATTGTAGTTCATCCAATCCAACAATGTAAAACAAAAGGATAATACCTCATGATCAGGTGGGGATTTCCCCAGAGATGCAAAGTTGGTTAAGCACTGGAAAACCAGTTGATGTAACTTACCATGTCACGCGAAAGGAAAAGCATACGATTATTTCAGTAGATGCGGAGAAAGCACTGGACGGAATCCAGCACCCATTCCTGATTTCCAAACAAACAGCTGTCAGCGAACTAGGCCGAGGACGTCCCCGGCCTGACGAAAGACATCTACACAAAGACACCGCGGCTGACATCGCAGCCAGGCTTGCGAGTCGGACGCTTTCCGCCAAATCAGACCCAGACGGGCTGCCCGTCCCACACTGTCCGGCGCTCGGCCGGACGCCCGGCCCGGCCCGGCTGGAGAGAAATAAGCGAGATGCTCCCCGTTTATAAATGACATGCCCCTCTACTTCTATGTGGTGACTCCACAGAACCTACGAGAAGAAAAGGCACTGAGCTAGTAACAGCTCACTTCGCAAGGTTGCAAGACGCAGAAGCCGTACCTACAGGTTGGTCATCGGGGCTGCGGGATTGGGACTCCCGCACCGTGCTGCGGGCAGCCCGCGGTCGGGTCGTTCTGGAAATGCCTTCAGGGAGGTCTTCGAAGCTAAGCGCACGTCCAGTCTGGCCCAGCAATGCAGTCCTTGCCTCTCAGGCGCCCGCCCGGCGAGGGGAAGGCCCATGTCTGCAGGGAGGTTTGGACCCGACTGTCCACAGCCGCTATGTCTGGAGGAGCCCCACAATGGCCGCCGCCCCCGTGTCCGTGGGCCGCACATGGGCGAACCCACGGTCGGACCCCGTCCCATGGGGCCCAGTCGGCGAGAAAAAGGAGCGAGCTGTTGACACCCGCAGCGACACAGGTGCATCTCAAAACAGCTGTGCCGAGTGAAAGAAGTCCGTCCAGAAAGCGTGTGAAGGCATTTGTATAACATTCTAAAAGGAGCCAGTCGATCTAGCGACAGAAAGCGGATCCAGGCCGGCGGGGGCGGGGCGGGGGCGGGGCGGGGGCGGGGCGTGAGACGGTCGGGTCATTCACTGTCTGGATCGTGGTCATGCTTGTGTCAAAACCCATCAAAGTCCATGCTTTAAACAGTGCAGTTCACTGGGTCAGTTATACCTCGGTCAGGGTGTTTCTAAGGTGTTTAGAAAGTGGTCTCCGTGGCGCGGGGCGGGGGGGTGAATGTGCCGCGCTGGAGGAGGGGTGTCAGTCATCCCACACGTGTTCACGCACAGACGACCCCTTTTTGCTTCTCTCCTGTGACCTGCGTTTCAACTTGAGAACCTCACGGGGCCTTTTCCCTCGTCCGTGGCTCTGATCCCGAACCACTGTTTGAAGGGCCCAGGTCCACTTTTTCCTTCCTCTTCGGGGAACACTGCGGGGCTGGCTTAAGCTCTGACCTAGAGTCCCCTTCAAATGCTTAGCCAGCCCTGCAGCGATCGCCATGTGTGGCTGGTGACACCGGTCCTGCTTCACGGCTGGCCGTCACAGGACGTGGCCAGAGCTTCAGGGCTGACCAGCACTGCTGTCAAGGTCGGGCCCCAGTCCCCTGTAGATGTGCACCCCTGACCCCTCCGAGGAGATCCCTGCCCAAGGCCAGGGAGGACACTGGTCAGGCCAGGCCGTCCTGATGGGTGGACAAGCCTCCCCGATGGAGAAGCCGGGTGGCCGCTGTCATTGGCCCAGAGTGTCCCTCTTGGGTTTCTCTGTAGCTCCCCCCAGGGCAGTGGTCTGGGTGTGGGGTGGGAGCTGGGGGCAATGCTGGCATCCACGGCCCCCTCCTGCATGGTGCCTATGCATAATGTCACCTGGAGGGACCTCTGCCATTCCCGCTGGAGTGGGGGTCCCGGGAGTCCCGGAGGAGGGGATTTCCGGCCTCTCCAGGCTGCTAGGCTGGGCTGTCCACGGCCTCCCTCGGCCTCGGCCAGGGAGGGGGCCACCCGTGCCAACCCCAGGGGGCCCACAGCCAAGGGGAGGGTGGGGTGCATGGGCCCTGGCAGCTGCACCCCGGGCCCCGCTGAGCCATGGGAGGGTGACACCCAGGAGCTCTGTCCACGCCCACCGCTGCCCAAGCTGACCCAGTGTCCCCTCTGGGCTGTGGGCCACCACGCTCAGGACAGCCCTCCTCTCAGCCCCTCCCCATCCCCCCGAGAACGGCTCAGGTCGCACCCGGGTACATGGTGGCATCTGAGTCTTCCGCCCACAGCTTCCTTGGGCTTCGTCTATGCAGAACATGGAAGCGGTGGAGGTCAGAGGTCAGAGATCTCAGGCCGGTGGGGCCACCTCCTTCCCCCTTCACACCTGGGAGGGGTGACACCCGCCCTGCTGCCCTGTCCCCTGAGGGAGGCTCCCTGACCCACCCCTGCAAAGAGTTCTTGCACAGCAGCCCTTCACTGGTGTGGGCCTGTCCTGGCCTGGGTCCTGGCCGTGGGCCACCAGCACTAGAGGTGGCCCCAGGACACAGACCCTCCACAAGGGTCCTGGCACCGGGTGACCCACAGATCTAAGGAGCCGGGGTGGAGCTTGCCGATGGGAATCACCGGGCAGCTGGCAGCTGTTTGTAAAGACAGGGCTCCCTCCTTCTCCCCTGAAAGCGGGGAGTGAAACAGAGCTCACGACACAGGGGGCAGGGTGGCCACAGGGCCCAGGGCTCCGTGCGGCGGCCGACAGACGGCTGGGCCTGGACGAGGCCTTTGTTGGCTGAGGAGCAGCGATTTACGAGGAAAGGGGGGGCACCTTGAGATCCGGGAGGAACATGGGGACCACTGGGCCATTATTCTGCCTCCAGGACCAAAGGAGATCGGCCCCCCAGGCCTAGCCGATGGTGCCAGCCGGAGCCTGGGCAGCAGGCGGTGACCTCGAACACTGCGCAGACACCTCAGGGGAGCTGCTGGCAAAGCCCCAGGAGTGGCCTGAAGGTCAGACACCTGCCGGCCTCACCCTGGCCTGCAGCTCCGTCCCCACTGGTTCCCACGCGTGACCCCAGGGCCAGCGGCACCTGGCAAGTCAGACCCACATCTTAGCTAGACCCGGGGGCCTCCCCCACATATGTGCTTCTGAGGCAATGGGCCCTCAGGGGTCCTTGTCAAATGTGAGTCAGCTGACAAATAGGGTCCCAGAAAACGAAACACATAGGTCTCCCCAAGTGCTGCTGGAAGCACATGCTGACCGTGGGTCTGCTGGGCGCTCCTGGCGCCCCCACAGTGAGGCTGCAGGGCCGGCATCTGCCCCAGACTTACGCCCGTAGGACCTGGAGGCCATGATGGAGTGGAGGATCCCCGACAGGTCCGGATGCAGCCACCAGCACAACTGCGGGCACGGAGGGGCGCCGGCGGCCACCTTCGGGGACTGCCCCGTGGAGGGGACGTACTGGCTGCCCGGGGCTTACTGCGTTCTGGCCTTACTCCTAGCTGGTTCCCAGCCTCGAGATCCATCATCGCTGGTCACATGCACAACATTCATGAGCCACCCACGGCAGCGTCCCCACGTTGGTCCCCTGACCTGTGATGGGCGGGCTGCTTGGGAAGCCCCCTCCCCACCCTGGACCCTCCATGAGGAAGCTGCGGAAATTAGCTCCCACAGCAGAAGCATTGCAGACGCAGGGGATTCCTTCTGTGTTCCCCACGTAACTTGCCAGGTTGGTGTCGAATGACAGATGACACAGTGTAGCCCATGGTGACAATCACGGCTAAGGTTTGGGTGCAGTATCTTTACTGGAGGAAATCGCAGCCACAAGCACCCAACATGCAGCTGACCTGCAAATGCCATATTTTCTGTCTCCATCACAGAAGAGACCAGCAGCACTCTGCCACCACGTGAGGCATGTCGGCACAGCCGTCCCACTGTCTTAACATGACCCCGAGAGCTGGGCTTCTTCGATGACATCACACTGATTGGACTGGGTGGGCGAGAGGTAACAAGCACCTTGCAGCTTTTGTGACATGCGTGCTCCCCAGAGAGTGGGGGCACACCCTGTGAGCTTGAGGGCCTCGTGGAGGTCAGGGAGCCCAGGGTCGGAAGTGTTACGACCTGTTCAAGGTGAGATGACTCGCTGCACCTCACACGCGCACCCCCAGAGGCACAGTGCCCCGTGGGGCTGGATCTGGGAATGCAGGGACCACGTCTGCTGCTCAGACCTATTTCCTGGGCAACAACAGGTCATGTTGGCAAGAAAAGGCTCCATGGAAGTAAAGGCATGACACAGGGTGCTTAGCAGACAGCCCCTCTGAGCCCACATCGCCTGAAGCACCATCGGCAGAGGCACCTCCGGCAATGCCAGGTGGAGCAGCGCCCCCGGCGCCCTGGAGCAGGACCAGCTCCTCCTCCGAGCAGCGGCCCCCGGCTCGGAAAGCAGCCCCAGGCTGGCACTGAGCTCTGGGGAGGTCCGACCCGGCTTACTGAGTGGCCGAATGCCCAGAGCGCCCAGCGAGAGCCGAGTGCACGCAGCATCTGTCCCGAAATGCAGACCCTGGCGACCTGAGAGCATCCGGCGAGTCATGCGCTGGATGGGGCTCCAGCTCCGCTGAGCTGCCCCCACCCTCGCCACACGGGTGCTGCTGGAGGAGCTTCCTGCCAGCTGCCGGGGTAGAAGGGAGGGTGCAGAGGGGCGGGCGGGCACCTGTGTACACGTACCCACATCGTAGTGGGAGGAGTCGAGGTGGCACATCCGCCCCAAGCTTGCTCTCCAATGGGCAGCACCCAAGAGGCTGACCAGTTAGCCCGATTCAGGAAGACTGAGATGAGAAGTTTGGACAAGGAAGTCTGGGGAGACGCAGAGTGAGGGTGCTTTGTCCCACAGAAGCGCCCACATCGATCCTGGGAGTGTCCCCTACATGGAGACTCTCATCGACAGGGTGTGTTGATCCCAGGGACCACCTCCCCTGGCCCTGGGATAGAGGCTGTGCACCAGCCAATCACGCGGACTTCCCCAGCCCTCCACAGGGCTCCAAGCCCAACCCAAACCAGTAAAGACCAAAGCGAACTATTGTGTGGCTGGAGGGTGGGGACGCACCGGCAACCCAGTGGCTACTGACTACATGGAGCCACAATCAAAGAGGTAACTTACCCCCGGGGACAGAGGGACAAAGCAGATGACTGTCCTGGAGCTACAATCAGCTCCGAAGGAGGGGTCCATCCTGCCCCCAGGACAGGTGGCAGCGGTCTAGAACCCACAGCTGAAGGGCAGACATCCAGACACACGGGCCACCACACCCTCACGGCCATGTGGGTCTCCACTCGGCAGGTCTGCAGTCTGCCAGGGAACCCAACGGCCTCCCAGCACACTGGAAGCTGAGGTGGCCCCCAGCTGTCCGGGTCCTCAGGCCACCAAGCCAGCAGATAAAGAGGCTGCTCTACAGCTGGGTGACAGGCCCAGACTGCTACAGAGAAATGGGGTGAGTGCTGTGAGCTGAGCTGTGTCCCCGCACCTCAGAATGGGACCACATTTGGACATAGGGCCTTCAGAGAGGTGGTTACAATGAGGTCAGGATGGTGGGCCCTGATCCCGCACAGACACACACGGGAGAAGGTGCCATCTGCCAGGCATGGAGAGGTCGCGGAAGGAAGCTGCCTGCCACACCTCAGTCTAAGGCTCTGAGGGGACAGGGCTGGGGCACGCAAGTTTCTGTCATGTGAGCCCCAGCTGACTGAGGCAGGGCTGCGTGACGGGCCCTCGTGTGGGAACAACAGTCAGTGGGTGACAGTGCCCCACAAAGACACAAGAGCCAGGGCCCCGAGCCCTCAGGCACGCACATAGGGAAAGGCACGTAGGGAATACCTGCTGGCTTGGGGTTCAGATGGACGTCTGACCAAATCAATATCTCTGGCCCATGACAATGCAGTTGGTGGCCTCTGAACTTGACACAGACAAGGCGCGGGTAGGTCCGGGGGAGCTGGCGGGGCTGACTGGGCCCTGTCTTCCGTCTGCCTCACCAGACTCATCCCGTCCCCGACCTGAGCCCAGGGCAGTGGAGAGGAAGGGACGGCCCTCACCAGGGGGGCTCTCCAGCTCTCCGCACCTGTCTGGACCGGTAAATGCTCCCTCACCTGCTCTGTCTGTCCTGGAGTTGGGGAGGCCAGGGTTCTGGACAACCTCTGTGGCTTCCCTGCCCCTGCCCACACTTTCTGAACAGTCCCCAAGCTGTCTGCCTCTGGGCACGCCATCAACTTCCTTCTGGGCCCAGGTATGGAGCCAGGATGTCTGTGGGGGCAGGCACAACCTGCTGTGGGTACTGCTGGCCTTTTCTGCTGCTGACCACAGTCAGGGCCAGACGGCCTGGCAGGGGCCAGGGGCAGCCCAGCTGGGCCTCAGGGAGCGGGCGCATCCCCTCCGAGGGGATGCTCTGTGGAACGGGCCAGAGGCAAGGACGAGAACGAGGCCGTCACGCCCCGCGGTGAGCAGTTGGGAGAAGCAGCTGCGCCTTGGCCTCCTCCATCCGCTGACTTGTCTGTGCCCAACCTGCTTCCCACCCCAACACCCACAGGAGGGCACGACAGCGTGAGCGGGAGCGGGGCGAGGAAGGCTTGCTTCGGCCGGTCCTTCCACAAAAGCCACTCCAAAACCACCGAATGGAAAGGCACTTTAAGGGGGTGGGGGAGGGGAGCAGGGGGTGAATAGAGCTGACGACTGGTGGTTGGTGGTGGTCCAGCCCACGTCTCCTCCTGGCTGCCCAGGGTTCACCGCTCAGCACATGCTCACAGTCACTGGACAGTGGTGGCCCTCACAGGGCAGGGACCTCCAGGAACCGTACAGGATTCGAGAAGGGACCTGGCCGGGCCCAGTAGTCCACCGCTCGAACCCGGTAGGAGCCATTGACGACGGCTGTGTCTAGGGACACAAAGGTACATACGTGTTCTTGAGTCTACCCCAAATTTCTACAGCCCCCTGACTTCTGGGTTTGCAAGGCCCTGGGCCCCGCCCCACAAGGCCCTGTGCCGAGGCCCAGGAGTGGGTGGAAAACACACCTGGGCTGAACACGAAAAGGTTGAAGGTTGATGGCTTCCTGCTGATGGGAGCGAACACCTGGCCGTCCGGGGAGAATTGGATCTCATAGGTCCACAGGCACCTGCAGAAGGTGTCAGGACCAGGGCTCAGGTCCCGGTTGGGAGGCTTTATTCCTTCCAGCCCCACTCCTGGCCCTCCGCGGTCTGAGGGCACTTTTCCTGCAATGACGACAGCCACGGTGGCTGGGGGAGGGAGCTTGAGCCCACCTGCAACGTCCCCTGTAGGTGCGCCCGCCCGGCATCAGGGAGCAGACGGGTGACGTCACGGGCTCTCTGTGGGGGCAGGTGTGCGAGGGGAGGAGGGCATAGCCCGCCGGGTAGCAGGGGTGAGGGCCAGGGGAGCTACAGCGGGGTAGCCGCGCGGGCACTGTGGCCCGAAGGAGCTCAGTATGAAGGCGACCACACTCACGCACTTGGAGCGCATGCGTTCATCCGACCAGACCAAAAGCAGCTGCCCTTGGGTCAAGAGCAGAGCGCGCAGCCGGGTCACCTAGGAAGAAGGAGGCGCCGTGACAGGGGTACGCGGTGGGCGGGGCCGGGGCAGGGCGGGCTGCCACTTGCCTGGCCTGGTGGCTCCTCGGGGCGCGCGCACACGTGCACCAGTAGCAGCGAGGGCAGCGGGAGCTCGGGGCGGAGCGTCAGGCGACCGCTGGCGGGGAAGGGGCGCGGCGGCGTGGCCACGGGGTCCTGGGGACAGGGGCGGGACCTCAGGGCCCTGGGACCTCCGGAACAGCCCCGCCCCACCCCTCACCCCGCCCCTCTCGCGGACCTCCGCCGCACGCATGCGCCGAAACTGCTCCGGCGAGGGGAAGACCGGCCGGCCGAGGCGCTGCCACTCGCCGTGCGGGCTGCAGAGACGGTTGTCCAAGTACAGCGTGACGTACACGAGCCCTGCGGAGCCAGACACTGGGCCGCCCCATCCAGGCCCCGCCCCGCCGGACACAGCCGCCGCGGGCGAGCCCCACCCCCCAGCCCTGGGACCCAGGCTCACCAGGGCACGGGGGCGCCCCGTGCAGGCGCAGGGTCAAGGCGACGCTGCGGTTGGCGTGGGCGCGGGTGTCGTCGCTTGCATAGACCAGCACCGTGGCGCGCCAGGCGTCGGCAGGGCCGGCCGGCTGGTGGGCGCTGGCCAAGACGCCCACGGTGTGGTTGCTGTCCAGCACCACTCCCTCCTGCGACACCTCGGCCCAAAGTTGCTCTCCGTCTGTCGGGTGTGCGTGGTGGTCACTATATAGAGGTCGCCACCCCTCTGCCCTCCCAGGGCCTGGCTTTCCACCTGCTCTCCTCCACAGGGGGTCCCCAGACAGGAGGCCCGGCTGCAGGAAGCATGCGCATGCCCCAACAAGGCGTATCCACCCAGCCCCCCACCCACACTTGGGGCCTGAAGTGACAGCCCTGCACAAGGCGGCCTCTGCCTAGGGTGCGCCAGGCCGGCCTTGTGTCCTTCCAGCCTGGCGGTGACGCAAGACCCTCCTGGCTCACCCAGCAGGGCCAGCAGCCCCATGGCGGTGAGCACCGGCTTGCGCAGCAGCTGCACGTGGGGCGGGCGCGTGTTGTTGACCTGGAAGCGTGCGGTGAGCGTCCGCTGGGAGAAGGGGTGCGGGTGGTAACTCAGGAATGCGTTGTCATTGCTCAGGAGCGCGTAGCGGACGTGCGAGGAACTGGTGTTGGCCACCAGCAGGTTCTGGTGCTGAGCGATGACCTGCGGGAGTCACTGCAGCTGGGACCACGGCCGCCCACCCCTCCCAACCCCCCCACCCCAGAGGGGGCCGGCCTGGGGATGCACCCACCTTCACCACCATGGCCGCATAGGTCACGTCAGCCCTCCACTGCTGTGGCAGGGACCAGCCCACCAGCGGGTCGGCCTCGTCGTTGTAAATGGGGGTGTCGGCGAACTCGGGGAAGAGCTGCAGTATCTGGCGCACGGCCGCCTGCTCCTGCTCCAGGATGTAGATGGAGCTGCCCGCGCCCTGCGGTCAGCGGCGGGCCTCAGCGCGGCCAGGGTCAACCCACTTGACAGCGGCTGAGGGGCGGCAGGGCCCCAGGGGGCCGTACCTTCTTGTGGAGGGCGATGTAGTCCAGCCGCACGCCCAGCGCCCCGGTGAAGAAGTTGGTGCCGCGGACGCAGTGCTCCAGGAGGCCCCAGCACAGCTGGGAGCGCGGCGGCGGGTGGAACGAGTCGCCGGGGCCGCCCAGGCGCAGAGCGGGGCTGGCCTCACGCAGACCTTCGGAGCAGGCGTCGTAGTAGTTGAAGAAGCCTGGGGGAGGGACCAGGGAGTCGTCGCCCTCGCACCTGGGCGCCCTCCACCCCTCGGCTCCACGGGACCCCAGGAGGCCCTGCCCACCTTGCGCAGTCATGGACACGTTGTCGAAGTCACCATGGTCCGGCTCATTCCACGTCTCGAAGTTCCACTTGGAAACGTGCTCCAGTCCGTACTTCCCTGCAGAGTATCCGTGCTGTCGCGAGGGCCCCTCCCCTGGGGCAAGGGGGTGACCCTGGCTGCTCCCGGGGAGGGGCAGAGACAGCTGGGGGCTGTCTGCTTGGGTGCGAGCCTGTCCCCCGCCTGGCGTCACCGCCCCCCACCCCGTCAGCAGGTGCGGGTCCATCACAGAAGAGCAGCGTCGCGGCTGAGGTGGCACAGCGCGACCTGCCCAGGAGCGCCCGGCCGCCCACACCCCCAGCCTGCACCCTGCCCACCAATGTATCTCCTGGCTAGGAGGGAGACCAGGTCCTTCCACTCGAACACCTGGCGCTTGTCTTCAAAGTCAGTGAAGCGTCCAGAGGGGCTGCCCATCAGCTCGAAGCCTGCATGCAGCACAGGAAGGCAGCTGGCCGCTGCCCGGTGCCCACACAGTGCCCAGGCTCCGCCCACCCCGCTCCACCAGCCAGCACCAGGGCCAGTCGGGTGGGCCACCAGTGAGGACCCAGAGGGGCCAGCCAGCTCATGGGGAGGAGGCACCCATGGGCAGCCACTTACCTGGAAGGAGCTGGTTCTCCCTGAGAAGGTCCAGGAACCCATCCAGGTGGGTGAAGTTGTAGCTCAGGCTTTGCCCACCCGAGTCCCTGTAGGAGGATAGGTCATGCCAGGGTGGGGAGAGTGGGCCCAGGCTGGGACAGTGACCACATTCACGCAGGTAGGGAGCCAGCAAGGTGCCACACAGGATTCAGCTCCAGATGCAGTGGGCCTCTCCCCTTGAGAAAAACCCGCTATGGAGGCCTATCGGTCACTCACAGCCTAGTATGAACTAGAGTGCCCGTCCTGGGATCCCCACCCCGAAGCCTCCAGGGCCGCAGAACAGCTGGGGCTGGGGGTGAGGATGAGCAGGCCGGTCTTTAGGAAAAGGCGTAACAGGTGGAGCAGGGAGAACAAAGCGTCCTGAAGAGAGCTGACGGTGCTGGAGTAGGGGGCTGTGGGACCGGAGCCTGACAGGGCCTGGTGGTGCCACGCCCTGCTTCTCTGTGTCCCCCGGAGGCTAGGGCCCCAGACTGGGCTCAGCAGTACCCTGTCCCCCTCCCACCCCGCAAGAGGCAACATGGACAGGCCGGAAAGGGGGAAGGGCAGGCTTCCCTCCCTGCACCTACCCATACGGGGGCCCAGTGCCCTCAGGCCTCGCGTTCTGAGAGGGGACGAGGCACCACCAGGAGATCACTCGAATCGGACATGCCGCGAAGGGGATGGCCAGGGAGCCAAGGGTCAGGCGTGGGGGGGGGGCTCTCCAAGGCAGCATCTATGACCTCCCCAGTGATGGGACAAGCCCGTGATGACTGTGCCTGGGGCACAGCTAGGACAGCAAGAGCAGAGGCCCTGAGGTAGGAATGAACTCGTAATGAGGCCCAGAAATGCACACCTGGGCAGCAGAGAGGAGGTCGCAGGGTGAGGTCCCTGACTCAGGGCGAAATGGGGAGCCCTCTGCGGGGTCTACGCGGAGCAGCGCCACGACTCTCGGGATGCTTGTCAAGACTGATTTTTCTTACAGCAGATTTAGGTTCACAGCAAAATCGAAGTACAGAAAATTCCCGTCCGCCCACCTGCACGCTTCGCCCACCGTCAGCCGCCCGTCGGGGTCAGAGTGGGACACGCGTTGCGATGGACGGCCCTGAGCCGACACGTCGTCATCACCTGTCACCCACAGTGCTCGTCAGGGTCACTCTTGGTATTGTGCGCTCCATGGGTTTGGAAAGGTGTAAAGACACGTGTCCACCATGACAGTATCCTGCAGAGCACGTCACCGCCCTAAATCCTCGGAGCTCCACCTGTTCATCCCTCCCTCCACCAAACATTCCCGGAAAACAGGTTTTTCACTGTCCCCAAAGTTTTGCCTTTGCCAAGATGTTTTGAAAGAGTCCCTCTGGCGACTAACTGGAGCCAGAAGACAGTCCCCCAGGGGGAGGTGTGGCACCTAGATCAGGCCGTGGCCACAGAGGCGGTAAGGAGGAGCAAGAGAGTGGGTTCAGGTGAGGGGACAGCACCTCTGATAGGCTCGTGGTGAGCCGGGAAGGGCGGGCCCAGCACAGCGCCCCAGATCGCAGCTCCAGCCGCTAGGCGGGCAGAAGTGGGGACGCAGGGATCAGCTGGCAGCGAGTCTTGGATTTACCCACGTGGCCTGGTGTTGGCGGCGTGGTAAGGAAGCTGGTGGTCCCTGGTCAGGCCCAGGCAAGGGTCGGGGCAGATGCAGCAAGCAGGCCCAGGTGGGGGTGTCGCCTTCTGAGGAGCACAGGCAGGTGGGTTGGCGGGGGTCTGAGGGCTTCCCCTGAGGACATGCCTGGTTCACCAGGAGATGTGAGGAGGAAGGCAGGAAATGGCGAGAGGGCCTGCAATGTGGCACCTGGGCTTGTCCCTCGTGTGTGACACTGAGGGAGGGGCAGGGAGGGGTCGCTGTCACCCTAAACAGCTCTTGCTGTCAGTCTCCATCCCAAGTAACAGTCTGGCCAACCCAGGTTTGTCCCCAG
>NW_011889034.1:172017-173988 GCF_000151845.1 Pteropus vampyrus | reverse complement strand
CGATGAGCGCGGGCCGCGCCGGGCCGCACCGAGGTGGGAGGACATCGGGACCCGCCGGCCCGCGGGTCGCCCGCCTCCGCCTTCCCTCCCAGAACCCCGGAGCGCGCGCAGGCGACGCAGGCCTTTCCGGAGAAACTCGGCCTGGCCCTGGAAGCCTAAGCGCCGTCTGCCCGCCGCTTCGCGCTTGCGGCCACACAGCGTTTCCTGTCCGGATAAGCGCACGCAAGGATTTAAAACGGCAGCTTGGAGACAGATAGTAGGGAACAGCCCTGTGTCGTGGGACTGGGCCGGAGGCGGAAGAGGGCGGCTGCGGTGGGTGGCAGTCACTGGGGACCCCAGCCCCACCTGGAGTGCGAGTGGAGTCTGCAGCTCGGCAGGCCCCAGGGTGTGGGGAGGCAGGCCCCGCATGCTCTCCCAGGACACCTAACAAGCCCATGGGCCTGGCCAGACCACAGGGTGCTCACGGCAGTGACTGACTACAGAGAAGCGGGCAGAGAGACAGGGCCTGTGGGTATGTTAGGTGCCAGAGGTCCAGCAATTCTCTCAAATGTCAGATGTGACCTCGACCGTATTCCTTCCCCTGCTTTAGATACCCAGCCCGGGTAGGAGCGGGGGGAAGTATGAGGTTCCATCCCTGCTCTCAGGGACAGCCAAGGCCAGGATGGGGGCGCTGGGTGCTGGGTGCAGAGAACAGCCCCTTCCTGAAACAGCTCCACCTGCCAAGACCCCAACCACAAGTGCAACAGACCCAGAGCCTCTGGGGTCCCTGCCCCCATTCCTGAGGGAGAAGGGGCCACACCCTATGTTAGGGCACCCCAATCCTGTCCTGGACAAGCAGCAGGCCCATGACTCCCGCACACATGCACGTGTCTACAGCTGCCCACCACCACTCTGCGCCCCAGGAGCCCTCCATGGGGCTCGGCTGCGGCCCTGATGCCCCACCTCCTGTCCCAGGTGCTGTGAGGACCCACCTGGCAGCCCCCACCTCCAGCCATGGGCCACCCAGGGAGTCCTCTTGCTGCCTGTTTTTCGGTAGCTGGGCCGCCCGAGATAAGCCGTTTTATGGCCTCCACACCTGCTCCTGGAAGTGCACCTTATCTGCCCCAGGTTGGGGCCTGAGGCCCTCGACTGCTGTGACTCATCCTGCCCAGCCCCGTGCTGGGCCAGCAGGCCCAGGGAACCACAGCTCCAGGTCTGGCGAACAGTCCCCAGGGCCCAGCGGGTCCCAGGACAGACCTGGAGGTGGGTAGGGAGGCAACAGCCCCATGGCTGGAAGGCCTCAGACTCCAAACTGGGCCAGACTTTGGGGCCCAACGTAGGCACTTCAGGGACAGAGTTGGGTCTGAAGAGGCGGAGACGGCATCGCAGGTGGGGACACCCTCTCCCACCCTGGGTGCCACTCCCGTCTTTGCCCCCGAATGGGGCTCCCGGTCTCCCCAGCCAGGCCCAGGGATGCGGGGCCAGGGCAGGGCCTGCAGGTGGGCTTTTTGGGGGCTGAGGTGGAGCTGAGTGTGAAAGGGCTGGGGTGGGAGCCCCTCAACCTCTCACTGTCCCCACTCCGGGTGGAATGGATCTCTCCAGGACAGCTGGCTGCTGATCTTAATTCCCCCTTAGTGCCTGGGGGACGGGATCAGAGCTGAGCCAGGCTGTCCATGGGACCAGGGCCTCTGGGGACAGCAGCCCATGTCAGCTTGGCGTTCCAGCCCCACCGAAGGGACCCACTTTCTCCACGTGGGGAGCATGGGCCTTCAGCACCCGCAGGCTGGACCCTTTCTCACCTGTTTCTTCACTTTAAAGATGGGGGACTGAGGTTCTGAGTAACAGCTGTGGAAGCAGCAGCTGCCCTCAGTTCACCGCGTGTGGGACCCAGGGGGGCCGCGGAAAGCACTCACTCACCTCGGGCCACCCTGCGAGGCCCGTCCCATTCCGCAGAGGGGGAACGGAGGTACAGCGAGGCCCGATGCCTGCTCA
>NW_011889034.1:166288-170952 GCF_000151845.1 Pteropus vampyrus | reverse complement strand
CCCCACCAGGAGCCAGACAGCTCTGGAGGTCCAGCCAGCCGGCAGACCCTGGCCTCAGAGGACAGATAAGCCCAGCCCCTCCATGCCCACCGAGGCCGTGAGGGGTGCCCTCAGGTAAGAACCATGCAGGGCCCAGTGCAGGACAGTGACAGCCCTGGGGACTTGCCACAGCAAATGCCCGCTCCCTAGGTGCAGGGCACTGTGAAGGGGTTCAGCTGGTCAGGGTTTTGTTGGGGACCTTCAGGCACAAGGCTGGTAGCATTTAAACAGCCCTCAATACACACACCTGGACCCTGGCAGCCTGTGTGGCAAGGTCAGCGGAGGAAGGAAACAGCTTTCGCACGTCTCCTAAGGGACAGAGCCACAACCCTGGAGTCCGCAGGGCTGTGTCCATGGCCCACGCCATCTGCCAGGCTGGAGCCACCACCGCCCTGCACACCCTGGGCACACCCAGGCCCTGTGTCCCAGAGCAGCAGACGGTGCCCTCAGCACAGGCAGCAGGGTGACTAGGCTCAGTGTCACTAGGAGAGGACCTTGGAGCTGAAGTCCAAGCCGAGCTGGGCATGGCCGTGGACAGGACAAGACAGGCCAAGACAGGCCCGCTGTCTGCGGAGGGCTGGGCCCTGGGTGCCCGTGCCCAGGGACCGTGCGGACGGTCCGGCGTACACATCCGACAGGAGAGAACCTGGGGAAAAGCAGTCCCACAGTCCTGGCCCCCGCAGAGGGCACTTTCCAAAACACGGTCCAGGATGCGTCACAAGGACCTGTCGGTGACAAGTGCTGCTGCCGAGCGCCCCTCGCCCCGCACATTCAGGCCCTGGTGACCAGGCGGCTCTTCCTCCCGGCTGCTGTCGGCCAAGGGCCCGCGGCGCCGGGTGACAGGGGGGAGGCCAGAGGGAACCTCGGCGGTTTGGACAAAGCGCTGAGGGGCCTCTGGTGCGACGGCGGCCTGCGCCTGGACGTGCAGGTGGACGGGGAGCAGGGGCTTGGGTCTGGCCCCACGTGTCGGGCTTTCTGTGACGTCTCCTACCCCGGCACGTCCCGCGGCCCCCGTGTCCATGCCACTTCTCCGTTGCAGGTTCCCCAAGGGGCCTGGTAGCCCAGGATGGAAGTGCCCCCTGAGTGCCCGCGGCGGGGCGGGGAGCTGGTGCTGGTCCGCCGGCAGCCCCCCGTGGTCCCAGGCCTGCGGGAGATGCTGAAGGCCAGGCTGAGGCGGAGCTGTGCGTGCAACAGGCAGGAGTTCTGGGCGCGGGTGCAGGATCTGCTCCCCGCCACGCGCTGGCTGCCCACGTACCGCCCGCGGGAGGACCTGGCGGGCGACATCATGTCCGGGCTGGTCATCGGCATCATCCTGGTGCCCCAGGCCATCGCCTACTCGCTGCTGGCCGGGCTGCAGCCCATCTACAGCCTCTACACGTCCTTCTTCGCAAACCTCATCTACTTCCTCATGGGCACCTCCCGCCACGTGTCCGTGGGCATCTTCAGCCTGCTCTGCCTCATGGTGGGGCAGGTGGTGGACCGCGAGCTCCTGCTGGCCGGCTTCGACCCTGCCCAGGACAGCCTGGGGCCCGGGGGCAACAGCAGCGCCCTGGATGCCGAGGCCGCCGGGCGGGGCTGTGGGCGGGACTGCCACGCCGTCCGTGTTGCCACCGCCCTCACGCTGGTGGCCGGGCTTTACCAGGTGAGGAGCCGGCCGCGTGGGGCCTCAAAGGGCAGTGGGCTTGACTGCAAGAGGACACAGCCGGGGACAGGCAGTGGCAGGCCCTCAACAGCTCCCCAGGATGGCACCCAAGGGGCTGAGGGTGCCCAGTGCCTGGGCGGCCTGGGCAGGGACACGTAGCCAGAGTGTGGCCTCAGCCCCAGACGTGCCCAGCGATGGCCCACGTGGCCTCCCCGGGCTTCCTGTCCCAGGTGGGACCCAGGGGGACTGCCCAACTTCCCGTGGCCTCCCCATGCCCAGCCCTCTCCTATTCCGGGCCCGTCCACACCCACCCTGTGTCACTCCCTCTCAGGGGCCATCCTGGGTCCCTCCCACAGGCACCAGGTCTCTGGGGAGGGAGCGTGGTGGCACCATGGGGCAGGAGGAGCTGCTTGGCCGTGCCTGGTCGGGCTCGGTGCCCAGGCCACTGCGCCCTGACAGTGCTCTGCCCACAGGTCCTCATGGGTGTCCTCCGGCTGGGCTTCGTGTCAGCCTACCTCTCACAGCCACTGCTTGATGGCTTTGCCATGGGGGCCTCGGTGACCATCCTGACCTCCCAGCTGAAGCACCTGCTGGGCGTGCAGGTCCCACGGCACCAGGGGCCGGGCATGGTGGTCAGCACATGGCTGAGCCTGCTGCGCAGAGCCCCGCAGGCCAACCTGTGTGACGTGCTCACCAGTGCCGTGTGCCTGGCTGTGCTGCTGGCCACGAAGGAGCTCTCGGACCGCTGCCGGCACCGCCTGAAGATGCCGCTGCCCGTGGAGCTGCTGGTCATCGTGCTAGCCACGCTCGTGTCCCACTTCGGGAAGCTCCACGAGCGCTTCGGCTCCAGTGTGGCTGGCGACATCCCCACTGGCTTCATGGCCCCGCGGGTGCCGGACCCCGGGCTGATGCGACGCGTGGCGCTGGACGCCCTGCCCCTGGCCCTCGTGGGCTCTGCCTTCTCCGTCTCGCTGGCGGAGATGTTCGCCCGCAGCCACGGCTACTCGGTGCGAGCCAACCAGGAGCTGCTGGCCGTGGGCTGCTGCAACGTGCTGCCCGCCTTCTTCCACTGCTTCGCCACGAGCGCCGCCCTGGCCAAGAGCCTGGTGAAGACGGCCACCGGCTGCCGCACGCAGCTGTCCAGCGTGGTCAGTGCCGCCGTGGTGCTGCTGGTGCTGCTGGTGCTGGCGCCGCTGTTCCGGGACCTGCAGCGGAGCGTGCTGGCCTGTGTCATCGTCGTCAGCCTGCGGGGGGCCCTGCGCAAGGTGAGGGACGTCCCGCAGCTGTGGCGGCTCAGCCCCGCCGACGCGCTGGTCTGGGTGGCCACGGCGGCCACCTGCGTGCTGGTCAGCACCGAGGCCGGGCTGCTGGCCGGGGTGCTCCTCTCGCTGCTCAGCCTGGCCGGCCGCACGCAGCGCCCACGCGCTGTGCTGCTCGCCCGCATCGGGGGCTCCGGCTTCTACGAGGACACCGCGGAGTTCGAGGGCCTGGTCCCCGAACCTGGGGTGCAGGTGTTCCGCTTTGCGGGGCCACTCTACTACGCCAACAAGGACTTCTTCCTGCGGTCCCTCTACAGCCTCACGGGGCTGGACGCGGGGCGAGAGGCCGCCAGGAGGAAGGAGCAGACCCCAGAGGCAGGGGTCAGCAAGGGAGACTCCGTCAAGGGCAAGGACCCGGGCCCAGAGGGCAGCATGGCTGCACTGGTGCCCACAGTGGCCGGCTTCCACGCGCTGGTCATTGACTGCGCCCCGCTGCTGTTCCTGGACGCGGCCGGCCTGGCCACGCTGCGGAAGCTGCACCAAGACTACGCGGCCCTGGGCGTCGCCCTGCTCCTGGCCTGCTGCAGCCCCTCGGTGAGGGACGCCCTGCGGAGAAGTGGCTTCCTTGGGAAGGACCAGGGGGACGTGGATGAGGAGGGCCAGCTGTTTCACAGCGTGCACGACGCTGTGCAGGCCGCCCGAGCCCGCCAGCGGGAGCAGGCGCCCGCCGACTCCGCGCTCTAGGACGGCCAGCGCCTTCACACCACCTGTGACCAACTGACCCTCCTGGGACGGTGTGCGCCACCTCTGCCCTGGCGGGACCGGGGTACCCCGACTGGGTCAGGGCGGACAGCGCTGTGGACACCCACGAGGACCGAGACACTCGAGAATCCGAGAACCACACCTTTAAGACAAATGCCGCCAGTGCGGAGCTGGGCTCTGGTGCCCTGAGCCGTGGGGCCAGTGTGACACTCGATGTCACCATCTCAGTTCAAAAGGGCCTCCAAAGTACCAGGACACTAGTCCCTTGGCCCCCGACCCCCAGGTGAGAGCTGGTGGCTCTGGCCAAGAGTGCCAGGGTCTCTGTGCCTCGGGAAGCCCCCGACACACACCCAAGTGTTCTTACACCTCGTGCCTAGGCCCCAGCCGGGCCGTGTGACCAACGCGACCTCAGCTCAGCCCTCCCTACACAGCCCGGCCCGCAGAGCCCCAGCCCGACCCTGAGCCTCCAGGGTGACCTCCGACAGGAAGCCAGCAGAGCCCGTCCTGGGGCTGCCCCTGCATCATGGTCCCCTGGAGCCGAGGGGACATCCTCCCTCCTCCCCTCCTTCCACACAGGACGCCTGGCTGGGCGGTGCAGGGGCAGCGGCTCCTCAAGGCAGGATCTGCCCCCCAGAGCCCCGCACAACCCCACACTGCACCACCCTCGGCAGAGGACACAGCCTCCTGTCTCAGCCCCGGTCAAGCGGGCTCTGCCCAGCTGTCCCAGGCTGCCCACCCCCTCCGTCACCCACCTGGCCGTGACGAGGTCCAGCAGCCAGTGGGTCCGGACCTGCTCGATACCACCATGAGGGACAGCACCCACGTAGGCCAGGTTGAGCTGCTGGTCCCAGCTGAGGTCGTACTGGTCAGCCCGGCTGTGTGGCAGTGGGGGGCTGAAGGTAGAACGGGGTGCAGGGCATCAGTCCCGGCTGGGCCCACAGAGCAGCCTCAGCACATGTGCC
>NW_011889034.1:157714-165097 GCF_000151845.1 Pteropus vampyrus | reverse complement strand
CCTCCGCGCTCTCGGAACCGAGGTCTGAGACACACCGGCCGGTTCCGCCTCCGGGTCGCGCGCCACGTGACCGCCTCTGCGGGGCGGGTCCTTGGAACCCGGAGGGTTGGGGCTGAGGCGGGGTTTAGGTAAACGAGGTGGGTGCGGGGCGAAGCCAAGGGCGGTGGGCGGGGATTGGGCGGGTCGAGGGGTGGGGGCGGGGCATCGTTTTGGGGGGCGTCTCCGTCGGGCCCCAGCATCCTGGGGAAACTGGAATGCTCCTAGCTAGCTCCTCCCTGCACCCTGTCCCCTGCCGACGGGGATTGCTGTCCCGCCTCGCGGGCCGCGTGGGGACCGAGGGGTTGCATGCACTGGGAGCCTTGGAAGGCCGCTCCTCAGGTCTGCCTCTGTTCGGTGGATGCGTCCAAGGTCTCCCTGGAGGCTGGCGGGTGCCTAATGGGTCGTCCGGCAGGTGCCTAATGGGTCGTGCGGCGGCTGCTTGATGGCTCCGACGGTGCGGGGAGGCTATCACATGTGGGACACATTTGGAAGCCGATGGATTGGATGTAGCGGGGCGGGAGGGAAAGAGCAGAGTCGAAGGTGATTCTGGCTGGGGTGATGGGGGGCATTTTCGGAGAGTGGGGCTGTTGCGAAGGCACAGGTGTGGTCCCGGACAGGCTGGGGAAGCCACATGGACATTTCTAGTAGACAGTGGGGTGGGGGGGCGGGAAGAGGGGGGTGCTGGGCCCGGGTGTGAGTGAGGCATTGCGATGCAGGTGTTTACATTTTAAACTGTCCGCCCAGCAGGTCACAGAGCTGCACATCTGTCCCTGCACTGTCCTCCTCAGACAGCCGCGCCCCAACCAGGAGTCAGCCAGTGTCCCGGTCCCTTAGGCTGGTGACAGAACAGTATTTGAAGAGATAGGAGCTGATAATTTTCCCAAAGTGATGGAAGACGTGATCCACAGAATGAAGATGTGCTACGGTGGAGGGGAGCACCGGGAACGCCGCCGGCCGCCGGGGCCACGGCCGCTGCTGGCCCACGGACCTGCTACCTCGCTGCAGAGCAGCCGCTGCTGAGACCACAGGCAATGAAAGGAAAACTTCCATGTCCTGAAAATAATGCCTGCAAACCTAAACGTCTAGATCCAGCCAGCGGCACGCTTCAGAGATGAAGGCCACAGACATTTCGGAGACAAAGCCTGAGAGCATTCGTTATTAAGGAGACTGGTCCACAAAGCCCGAGGACGGGAGCAAAGGCACACAAGAGAAGGCTGTGTTACGAAAAGTCTAGTGAAGAGCGACTTGTGAAACAATGACAGTGATGTCTTGTGAGGCTTAAAACGTATCCGGAGAATTAAAACATGGGACAGTAGCGTAGAAGCGAAGTGGGTAAACGGAGGGGATCGGCAGGCCCCAGCTGTGTCCTAATCCCCTGGGCCTGTGAATGTGAGTCTGCTCGGTGACAAGGCTTTGCAGGTGTGATTAAGTTAAGCATCTTGCGATGGGAGATTATCCTGGATCATCTGAGTAGCCCTGAATGCCATCCCGGGGACTGGACGCAGAAGAGGCCACAGGATGACCTTGGAAGAGAGATTCGAAGATCACTGTGGAATCCACGTGGGTTTTGTCTTAATCAGAATGCTGAGATGGCAGATGCAGAAACGATTGTCACGGGGGGGACTCGGTGCTCACAGGTCCCTGCGAGCAGGAGGCAAGGCCACTCGGAGAGGCAGGAGGCAGATTATTTTATGTATCCTTAATTCCTTGGGCCTTGGGCCTTGTTCCTGGAGAGACGGCTAGGACTCGCCTGCGAGCGCCTCTGATTACAAAGTGACCCATCCAAGAGCCAGCCCGCACCGGCTCCTCACCTCACCCTCAGACACCAAGCCGTGTTCCTCCTGCCCCAAATCACCCAGGGCCAGGAAGTGGACAACTAGGGACCTTCCTGTAGCTCAGGCTGCTGCAATTATTTATATTTGATTCTAACTTTAGTCCATGCATTGTGCTGCCTCGCCCACTCCTTCCTGCAAAGACCCTAACAAAGGCTGTGGGCCACATCCTCCTCGCTCCTGCTTCTCCTCCTGGCCCAAACCAGAGCTTCCCCATGTGGCCTGCGTGGCGCTGGGAAAGGCGAGTAATAAATTCTCCCTTCAAAGGCAGCACCTCACCGTACCTGATTAAAACAAATCTTGGGCATGAATTTTACAGCAAAGATGCTCCACGGCCACTCTGCTGATGGAATGCAGGAAGGGGCCACACGTGCAGGAATGCAAGGACCACGGCTCCATGGGACAAGGCCAGCCGTAGGCCTGGGGTGGGGGGACATGGTCCTGTCCACACCTTCGCGGAGGGCGTGTGCTGTTCCAGATCAGGCCTGCGAAGCCGGAGCAGCAGAGACAGCGTGGTGCTGGGCACCCCGGGACACAGCCGGTCCACAGTGGCGCAGTTTGTACGGTCACGTGATTTTGTAAAACTGGCTGAACTAAGATACTGTGACCACAGCGGTTCCGGCACTGTCTCGGAGTCCCTCTGTCACACCTCCCCTCTTGCCGGGGTGGCCCTAGAGAGGGGGGGACCCTTTTGGGATCTGGCCAAGCGGAAGTCAGAGCTGCGGAAGCCTCCGCTGGGGTTTCGCGGAGCGTGTTTGTGTCAGTCCTACTCACTTCCTCGCTTATCAAGGTCGGTGCCAGACATCCTGGTGCAGAAAACCATTTCCGGACGCCCACGGCCGGCCACCAAGAGGAGTGGATTATGCGGACTTTTGGAAAGAGATTAAACATCCTGCTGATCTGACAGGAAGTGCTGACATGGGCACGATAACCTAGAACTCCACGACAATGTGACAGGACGTGACATGAGGGGTTTCATCGGATTAGCAGCGGCGTCTTCAGTGGGTCATGGCATGGGAACGTGCACCCAGAGCTTCCCCGACGTGTCTTCTCTAGATCTGACGGCTGTCTCAACACTGGGTCTGATTCGGGCAGGGATGGGCTGTCAAGTGTCGATGCTTATAAAACAGCAGTCCTGGGTTGATCCCACGCAGCTACATTGAGGGACGAAGTTACCTCTCTATTTCCCCCCTGGGAAATGACATCGCAAAATTGTTATAAGAGACAATAGAAAATGGAGATTTACAGAGTATCAGTGGAGTAGTAGGCAGTTATGAATAAAAATTGTGGCATTTCTGGATTTTGTGATGTTTGTGCTATTAAAATTTTCAATTTGTTGTGATTTCTTCTCTGATTTTGAATAAATATGTATCTAATTTTATCATAATCATCTTGCTTTTTTTTGTTACAGAGCATCCCATCGACTTCGGGCTGCGCAAACCAGCACCACGTTCACGGCTTCCCCTGGTCACCCCACTCGCCAACACGGGCCTGGCGGCCTCGAGGGCACCAGGCATCACTGCGAAGGGTAAACAGCTGTTCCTCAAGCCTCTCTGTGGCCTAAGGACACAAAGGTCCCGCCAGGAAGAAGGCTGTTTGATTAGACGAGGTGAACAGTAAGAAGGCCTGATCACCAAAGGCCACTGGCAAGGTGACAGGCCCCCTGGTGTGAGGAGGGCGTGTGCCTCAGTGGCAGCCCAGATCCTGTGTCTGTGAGTTCTCCTACTCGTTCAGCTTTATCTGTAACCCACGGTGGCTGCTCAGGGCACTTCCGAGGCCACTGGGACGTGTGCAGCGTGGTGAAAATCGCACGTGTCCCCTCGGGTGGGCCGTAGCGCCCGGCCCTGTTTCAGCTCCGACCATAAACACCTTTTAGCCGTCTACTTAGTGCCACGTTTCCTGCATTTCTGTGCTTTTTCTTGGTGATTTTGCTGCTTACAGCCCCGGAGCCTGGTCCCAAAGTTTGCCTGGTGTTCCCACGTGCAGGAGGCTGCGACGTGCCTTTGGGAGAAAATGTGTGTGTCGGCCGAGCGTCCTCAGGCCGAGTGACAGCGCTGCCGGCTGAGCCTGGTGTTCACGAACCAGCAGCGTGTGTTGAAGCGTCTGTAAACAGAAGCGCTCATTCAACAGGCTGTGCGCGGCCACTGCCCTGCAGGCGGTGGCCAGGGGCTCAGGGACCCAGCCCTGCATTCCCCCAGGAGCAGGGGTCAGCGTCTGCTCACTCTGTGCTCTGACTTCACAGAGACAAATCTTGGGAATAATGAGATTTGACTGTGACTGACAAGAATCACCTCCAGTACAGTCAGAGAATTCCTGCAAATCAGTAAGAAAAAGACACTCAATAGAAAAATGATCAAAGACATTTAATGGGGCCTCACAAGGTGCAGACCGCGGAGAGGCTGAGACCAGGCTGAGGCGTCCCAGCACACAGACGCCGGTGCGCCGCAGCCAGACCGGCCGCCCTGTGCCGCTGTGAGTGTCTGGGGCTGGCAAAGGTGTGCAGCACAGGGCAGCGTCCACATTCGGTGGCACATAATTTCATTTCTGTAGGATGATCTAGAGGTGGACACAGCATGTCCTATGGCCCGGCGGCTTCTTCAGTGCGCATGTGAGCGCGTGTCCAAACACTTGGGTGAGAGTGTTCCGGAAGCATGTTCCCTAACAGCCAAGGCCGGGTCACCAGGCAGGCCCATGGGCAGTGGGAGGAACGAGATGCAGACACACCTGCAGCAGGACCGCGCAGTGTGTGGGCCGCTGTGCAGCAAGCTGTCAGAGGACGCTCCCTGGCGCTCAAACCCAAACGCTGCGGGAGAGAAGCGTCCGCGACCACAGCTGGTGCGTTTCTGCGCCTTGCGCGCAGGGAGCGCAGTCCGCATGCGCATCAGTGCACAGGGGTCCTGCAGGGGACCACGTCGCTCCCACGCCTCAGCAGCGCAGCTGCTCAATCACTGATGCCTAGGTTGGAACTCTAACCCCATGTGCTGGCATCTGGAGGTCCAGCCTTCCGGCCCTTAGAGTTGGACGGGATTCGCGTCCTTAGGGAAGTGGCCGCAGAGAGCTCTCCCTCCCGCCAGGTGAGGGCACCGCGAGGAGGCGGACGTGGGCACAGCAGGAAGAGGCCTCGCCGGCTCCTGGCTCCCGTCTCGCACGCAGGTGCAGCCAGCGGGGCTGTGAGAGCTGAACGTCCGTTTTTTAAGTCCCAGTCTGTGGTGTTTTGTGTTGGCGGCCTGAGCCGAGCTGCCCGGGACAGTGAGAGGAGAGAAAGCGGAGGACGGCCGAGAGACCGGCATGGCTGGCACGGGAAGGGGCCTGCGCGAGGGCGCTGTCCGCGGAGCCGCGGGCTGGAGCGGACGGCCCCAGCAGGCTGTGTGCCGGCGGAGACCGCACTGTAAGCTTCGACCACAAGCCGCGGCTTCTGAAGTCATTCTAAGAAGCTCGCGGAGGGTCCGCTGGAAGTACTGTCTGCCGTTTTAGGTAACATGCGGGGTCAGAAAGTACAGTTAGAATCCTGCAGAGTGGGATTCCCTGCATTCCACTTTCTTGCAGACGGACAAAGGTCTGTCCTTAATCGTCTGTCCTTAGGAGTCAGCTGCACTTTGCAGTCCGCACAAACCTCTGCTCACCGCACCCCAGCGGGGTCATAACATCCTGGAGCCAGTGGCAAGTGGGGCCTGGCCCTCACCAGGCAACACGACCTGGCTGAGGGCAGGTGCAGAGGGCAGGTGCCAAGGAGACGTGGCCCAGGAGCTCCCAGCCGCTGGGCTTGAGGTGGGGTAGGGGGAAGAGGCTGTCAGTGAGCTGAGTCCCGGGGACCAGAGACTCACAGCTTTAGCACACTGACCCCTCTGCCTGGAGAGGAGTCCCAGGGGAAGGGGGCCTTTCCTTGCCTTGATCAGCTCCACCATTCCCCCCTCCCACACACGCACACTCAGCCCTGGCTCCCTCCCCCCACGCTGCTCATGACACTAGGTGGCATCTCTGGGCTTGTTTACTTTTCATCTGTCCTCTGTCTGCCCCAAACAGCTCCAGGTGTGCAGTGGACGCTCAGTGAAGATTCTAGACAAGTGAGGCACCCTCCTGGGGTTGGGGCAGAGTCTCCACCCACCTTCTGGGGCCTGCTCCTCTCCATATTCAGACGTGGTCCTTGGCACCCCCTCCCTCCCTCCAGAGTTCGCTCCTAAAATCCCCCTCTGTGCAAAAGGCTGTGTCTTCCAGGCATTTCCTCCGTAGCATTTGTGACTCTCACCCTGGACATTATGGTCATGGCTGCATACCCTGCCCCTCCTCTGGGAGCCTGGGATCCCGCCCTTCCAGGCACCCCTGGGAGCCAGCTCCTCAGAGGCCCTGCAGCCCCTACTCAGCCGGCCAGGGGAGGGACCTGGCTGCAGGGCAACCCATAACTACACAGCAGGCACCAGGCGGGTCCCTAGCAAGATTGTTGGCCCACAACGCCCGGCTCAGTCATGTGCACTGCAGTCCACTGTCAAGCTCCCAGGAGCAGGGGCCTTGGAATGCTGGCAGGAGATGGGGCAGGGTGATGCACACGCACATGTCCCCAGCGCAGCCTGGATAAGACAAAGCTGTGCCTGCTGGAGCAGCCTGGCCGGCAGGGCTGGGGAATGGGATACACTGCTGTCCTGGGAGAGCCATGGGATTTAATATCGGGAGGGTCCGAGACCAGCCCAGGCAGGAACGCGAGGCCAGGGCCAGGAAGCGAGGATGCCGGCCCCTCGCTCTTCCCACGGGAGAGCTGACGGGAGGGGCTCCTGTAAGGCCACCTGCAATCAGGCGAGGCAGCAAGTCAGGGCCGGCTGCAGCTGCAGTCCCTGGCCATAGCTGGCCGGGAGCCTCAGTCTCCGACTGTGGTGAGGACAGGGGCCGGCGCCTGGAGTGCTCGGGGCAGGGTCCATGTGTTGGAAGACCCCAAAGCCCTCCCAGCCCAAGGCCATCTCCATCACCCTTCTCCTCCACAGTGGACACCAGACTGAGCCCCGATGGCAGGGCCTGGATCCCCGATCCCGCCCTGGGGGCCCCGGGCTGCGCTAGCTGCGTCACCCTACGCAACCGAAAGCCACAGACAGGATCCTGGTGCTGCGTGGGAGATATCCATCTGCGCAGGGGAGATATCCATCTGCGCAGGCACGCGCCAGGGCGCCGCAGGTGCAAACACCTCGCGTCAGTGTCCGCAGGCCGCGTGCGGGGAACCGGGTCCTAGCTCCAGGCGCTGGCGGTCGACCCGAGGCCACCGGGCCCATCCTCCTGCTCTCTTAGCTCTCCCCACACGTCCCGGATTGGACCGGCCTGGGCCCCTGATCCCGTAGGCGGGCCCCGCCTCCCACCTCGGGCTACGCCCCCAGCCCAGGCCCCAACCCCTCAGGCCCACCCCGCATGGCCCTCCTTACCTAGGTTCCTCCCCAGGCCGCTTGGCCCGGGCCCTGGCGGACTCCACTTCCCCGCCACAGCCCCGCCCGCAGCCCCCAGTCCTATTCCCGCCGGCCCTTCCCCCCAGGCC
>NW_011889034.1:153520-157374 GCF_000151845.1 Pteropus vampyrus | reverse complement strand
AGCCCGACCTCCAGCCCGGATCTGGGCAGCAGAGGCCGCGCGACGCCGGGTCCGGGGTCCGGACTGGGGTCCGGGCCGGAGCAGACGGGCGCCAGGCCCTCGGGCCCCGCCGCGCTAGGCCACAGCTTCCGAAAAGTGATGCTCACCAAGCCCACCTTCTGCCATCTCTGCTCCGACTTCATCTGGGGGCTGGCCGGCTTCCTGTGCGATGGTGAGCGCCCGCAACCCCCTTGCAGACCGCGGCCCCTGGCCCAGAACGGGCACCTCTGGCCTCTGCACTGCCAGCAAAGGCCTTCGCGGGTCAGGGCCCCTTGCCCCACAGGCAGGAGCGCGCGAGCCACCGCCTCCCCACCCCCAACTCCCCAGAGGTGATGAGGCCCGGCTCTGCCAGGGGTTTGGGGGCCGTCAGGTGGCTCTGCTTCTCCCCCGGGACTGCCTGGGTTTTCTCCACTGCGTGGGGATCCAGTGGGGCAAGAGCGTGGGGGGCCGCTCCGGGCTGGGTGAGAGGGCGGCCAGGTGCAGTGACTGGGGAAGAGGCCCGCCCACCCCAACAGGCCGACTCATCCCCAGATGCTGGGTGGCAGCGTGGCTAGGCAGGGCTGGCCTGAGCCACTGGCTCCTGTGCTCTGCTGCTGGTCCATTCTTGCCCTGGCGTACTCTGCTGCCCACAGGGGCCAGGTTTGGCTCTGCCCAGGCTCAGACTCCTGGACAGTGGGCCCAGGGCCTACCAGCCCGAGATCAGCGTGCCGGGGCAGGGCCCCTACCCCGCTGCCAAGCCCGCCGGCTGAGCGAGAGGGCCCTCCCTCCTCTGGCTCTGGGACAGCAGTGCCCCGCCACAGCAGTGCCCCGCCTCCTGGGCCCGCCCACCCCTAGTCCTGCTCTCCTCTGCAGGGCAGGTGGGTGGTCCCTGGGGACCACAGCTGCCCTGGGTCCTAGGGGGTGGTGAGGTAGGGAGACCTCGCTTTGCTTAGGGAGACAGGCCTTTGGCTCTGGGGACAGAGGGACAACTCAGGCGGGGGTCTGTAGAGGTTTGGTCCTTCCCACAGGACGCCTCTGTCAGGATGGACGGCATGATTGTCCTGAGCCCACCTGTACCAGGTGGCCCGGCCAGCATGGTGGCGGTCACTCAGTTTCTCTATCACACTGGAGACGTTGCACGGCCCTGCCCTGCCCCTGGGGGTGCCGGGAGGCTCACTTTGAGGGGGGACTGTGCTTGTGCTGGCTGGGTCGGCTCTGTCTGGGGCTGGACCCTGGGCCCCTGCACAGTGAGGGGTGGTGAAGGCAGGGCTCCTGCTCAGAAGGGCTTGAGGACTCGCAGCACAGCCCCGCGCCTGGGCCTGGGTGCAGCAGCTCGTGGAAAGAGGCCTTCCTCAGGGGAGATGCGGAGGCCTTCGTGGCAGCTGCGTGGGCATCCTCCCACGCTGGCTGCAGAACGGGCTGCTGACCTCTGCCGGCTGAGGGGCCCGGTGAGGATGAGGGCAAGAGCCTCCTCCCTGGCCACTCCCCGGCCAGGGAGCACCCAGGATGCGTGGCATGGGGTGATTGCATGCTATCTCCGTGGGCCAGCGGAGGAAGCTGGGCTCTGCCCGCCCACGGCTGCTGCCTTCTGGGTGCCCTGGAGCGGCAGTGCTCACTCGTCCTGTGTCCCCACTTCTCCCATCTGACCCCAGCCTGCTTCTGGCGTTCTCTCTGAAGCAAGGGCTCGGCTGCTCTCGCCAGCCTGCGGAGGAGCGTGTCTGCCTCCTGGGGACTGGATGGGACGGGCTGCCTCAAGGCCCTGTGGGCAGTTTCACCCAGGGCTGTGCTAGAGAGATGTCCCTCTGCCACCAGCCCACTTCCCAGCCCCCTGCAGCCTTGTGTATCTGGTCCCACCCAAATGAGGCTCACCTCGGGACCCCATCCTCACTGGCCCCGCTCCTGCTGCATGTGCCGCCAGAGACCGTGTGGTCACTCCTTCTCAAGGTCTTCCTGCATCCTGTCCATCTCTGGGTCTACCTCCCAGCTGAGCCTTAGTCTCGCTGGGCCTCCCCAGGACAGATGGGGGTGCCCCCTTGCTGCTCTGGTAGGCCTCGCGAGCACAGTGCAGCCTGAGTGCTCACTACCTCTGGGGCATCTGGGGGCTCCACCCCTCTGGGTGGTGGCCTGCCACCGACTGCTTCGGCTGGGTCGGGGCCGTGCAGGCACACAGCCTGTGGGAGGGGTAAGTAGGGTGTGTGCGGCTGTGGGAGAGTGACAGAGGGTGTCCCTGGAGAAGCCAGTGTGTTGGGACGTGCAGAGATGCCCATGCACCCCCCCCCCGCCCCTTGCAGGGACTAGAGGGGGAGCTGGGTCTGCACGTGGGGCAGGGGCCACTCTCCAGACACCAGACCTGTCATTTAGAATGATCAGAGCCATGAGGGCCCTGCACTCTGGGCTCTCGGGATGAGGGGTGGGGTGGGGCATGGGTTTAGGGTGTCCTGTGGCATTTATGGCGGGGGAGGCCGTCTCTGTGTGGGGACAGCAGGAATCACTAGTGCCCCATTGTGCCCACAGTGGGATGGGCTGGGGGGCTGCAGCGACACACCTGTGCGGGGGTCGCCCCACGTCAGCTCTGGCAGAGTGGGCCCACTGGCCTATTGGAATGCTGGTGCCCCGCCGTGGCCCTCGGCAGTCCCACTGGTCCCGCTGGCTGTCCCGCTGGCCATCTGTGTGCCAAGCCAGGGTCTCTTGATACCTGGGTGGGACAGGGGCCAACTCACACGGCTTCTCTTCCCGTAGTCTGCAACTTCATGTCCCATGAGAAGTGTCTGAAGCATGTGAAGACCCCCTGTCCCAGCATGGCACCCAGCCTGGTCCGAGTGCGTATGGAGCGTGAGCTGGGCATGGGGCAGAGGGGCCCTCAGGGGAGGCTCTTATGGCAGGTCCTGAGCTGGTGGTCAGGCCCGGGGCTCAGTGGGTGGGAGTGGTCCTTTGTGCTGCCCACTGCATCCCTGCGCTGGGAGCCCCTCCCCAAGGTGGCAGCTGGGCCTCCCTGCCTGCCGGTTCTCAGCTGTTTCCTCCTAGGTCCCCCTCCACCTGCTTCGACTGGGTTGGCCCACATGTACTACCGGGGAACAGTCCTGGGGGAAGCGGCCAGTGCGACTGGAGCAGGTCCAGAGAAGGACCAGCAGGGCTGTCACCTGCAGGAGGGGCTGCCTGAGACTGGGGTGGGGGAGGGGCAGCGTTGGTCCTGCACAGAGAAGTTGGGGAAGTGGGGGCAGTCGCCAGCATGCCCCCTGGCAGCACGTGTAAAAGTGCGTGACCCCCGCTCCAGGAGTCAGGCGGGTGGCGGGATCTCGATGTGGAGGGCTGGATGAGCGCTGCAGGCACCAGGACTGAGGCACACTTTGCTTCCTCCAGGTCCCCGTGGCCCATTGCTTTGGCTCCCGCGGGCTTTACAAGCGCAAGTTCTGCTCCGTGTGCCGCAAGTGCCTGGAGGCGCCCGCGCTCCGCTGTGAAGGTACCGCAGGGTGCTGGTCTCTGGCCCTGCAGCAGGCTGGTCAGGGGTGGTGGGCAGGAGGTGCAGGGGTGGCCTGGGGGGCCCGGCAAGAGTCTTCTAGATTCTAGAGCCGCGGGAGCAGGAAGGCGGGTGCTGGGGCGCTAGCAGCGTGTTGAGCTGAGTAGGGCAGGGAGAGGCGCGGAGAGGTGGCAGCGGTCCCTGCCCCGCACTTCGGGGCACAGGAAGGTTAGACAGCGTGGCGGGGGCGAGGGCGGGAAGGGGGCAGGGGCCGGGGGAGCAGCGAGAGGCCCCTAACCCTGCCCGCCCCCCAGTGTGTGAGCTGCACGTTCACCCCGACTGTGTGCCCTTCGCCTGCAGCGACTGCCGCCAGTGCCAG
>NW_011889034.1:150915-152605 GCF_000151845.1 Pteropus vampyrus | reverse complement strand
CCTGGGCAGAGAGGAGCTGGCGCCGGAGTCCGGTATGTGCCCGTGGCCGCTGCGCAGCCCGCACCCCGCCGCATCCTCTCGCTCCCCTCCTGCCCGGGTTCACACCCAGCTCGCTCTGGCCCAGGCAAGCAGACCTTGAAGGTCTTCGACGGCAACGACGCTGTGCAGCGCAATCACTTCCAAGTCATCACTGCCACCCGCCTGGCCAGGCGTGAGGAGGTGCTGGTAAGAGGGACCCCCAGGGCCGTGGCGGGCCCGGCCAGTAGGGCCCCACTGCTCTACTCCGGCCCTGCCCCGCAGGAGGCGGCGCTGCGGGCCTACTACATCTCGGAAGACCCTCGCAACTTCGAGCTGCAGGCGCTGCCCACGACGGGACAGGCTGGCGGCAGGGAGGCTCCGGGCAAGGCCGGGAGTGGTGGGACTCTGGAGGAGGACGGCGGCAGGGGCCCCGGGTCCCGAGAGGCTGCTCCCGAGGCCTGGGTCATCCGAGCTCTGCCCCGCACCCAGGAGGTGCTGAAGGTCTACCCTGCCTGGCTCAAGTGAGACCCCGCCGGGCCCGGGATCTGCCTGGGGGTCAGAAGGGGGTGGGGCGTGTGGCCCGGACTCCTGAGACTGTCCCCTGCAGGGTGGCTGTGGCCTACGTGTCCATCCGGGTGACGCCGCAGAGCACTGCGAGGGCCGTGGTGCTGGAGGTCCTCCCGTTGCTGGGTCGCCAGGTGCGTATGCTGCGGCAGGCCCTGGTGCGGGCCCCACGCGGTGTTCTGGGGGGTGGTGCTGGTGTAGGCCTGATGCCCGACCCCACCCCCCACAGGCCGAGGGTGCTGAGAGCTTCCAGCTGGTGGAGGTGCTCATGGGCAGCAGGCATGGTGAGTGGTCTGCCCTGGGTGCCCTGGGGTGGTGGGCGCCCGGGGCTGAGGCTGCATTCTCCCCTGCAGTCCAGCGGACGGTGCTGGAGGACGGAGAGCTTCTGCTGCAGCGGCTCCGAGACATCCGGCAGGTCAGTGGGCCACTGACCGTCCTGGCCACAGTGCCTCCCTGCCCGGCTCTGGGGCCTATCCGCTTCCTCACAGGTCACCTGTTCCGGGGAGGTGGGGATTTGAGCACAGACCCTGAGCTCTCCGAGGGGTGGGGGGAGGATCCCTCCTCCACCCGGTGCAGTTCAGCCTTGGGTCTCCCCAGGGTCCCTCCTGGATGCGTGTGGAGGGGCCTGGCACTGTGTCCCCCTGCGCTCAGCGCCGCCCCACCCCTGCAGACATCCCTGCGGCAGATGAGCCAGACACGCTTCTACGTGGCCGAGCACAGGGCCGTGGTCCCACACATCTCCCTGTTCGTTGGTGGCCTGCCTCCCGGCCTGTCCCACCAGGAGTATGGCAGCCTGCTGGACGAGGCTGTGGCCACCAAAGGTGTGACCACCTGGACTGGCCTGGGTCTCCTGGCTCCTGGCCCCCAGGTGCAGGGTGGGAGTCCTTCGGAGCAGGCTGTGGGGGCTGCTGGGCAGGGCCGGGCCCTCCTGCCCTTTCTCCCACGGTCGCTGCCTTTGTCTCGCTGGTTCCCCACCCAGTGGGTCTCCTCAGCTCCGGGGTGCAGACTGGGACAACCCCCTGAGGGGCTGCTGGCCGGGTGAGGCGCCCGGCCTCTGCTTCTGCTGACTGCAGCCTACCTTACAGCTGGCCTGGTGACCCTGAGCCAC
>NW_011889034.1:149116-150865 GCF_000151845.1 Pteropus vampyrus | reverse complement strand
CGGCTCCGAGACATCCGGCAGGTCAGTGGGCCACTGACCGTCCTGGCCACAGTGCCTCCCTGCCCGGCTCTGGGGCCTATCCGCTTCCTCACAGGTCACCTGTTCCGGGGAGGTGGGGATTTGAGCACAGACCCTGAGCTCTCCGAGGGGTGGGGGGAGGATCCCTCCTCCACCCGGTGCAGTTCAGCCTTGGGTCTCCCCAGGGTCCCTCCTGGATGCGTGTGGAGGGGCCTGGCACTGTGTCCCCCTGCGCTCAGCGCCGCCCCACCCCTGCAGACATCCCTGCGGCAGATGAGCCAGACACGCTTCTACGTGGCCGAGCACAGGGCCGTGGTCCCACACATCTCCCTGTTCGTTGGTGGCCTGCCTCCCGGCCTGTCCCACCAGGAGTATGGCAGCCTGCTGGACGAGGCTGTGGCCACCAAAGGTGTGACCACCTGGACTGGCCTGGGGCTCCTGGCTCCTGGCCCCCAGGTGCAGGGTGGGAGTCCTTCGGAGCAGGCTGTGGGGGCTGCTGGGCAGGGCCGGGCCCTCCTGCCCTTTCTCCCACGGTCGCTGCCTTTGTCTCGCTGGTTCCCCACCCAGTGGGTCTCCTCAGCTCCGGGGTGCAGACTGGGACAACCCCCTGAGGGGCTGCTGGCCGGGTGAGGCGCCCGGCCTCTGCTTCTGCTGACTGCAGCCTACCTTACAGCTGGCCTGGTGACCCTGAGCCACGTCTACTCCTCGCAAGGTGAGCCACTGCGCAGAGGCCAGGTTCGGCGGAAGTCGCTCCTGCCGTTACATGGAAGAGCCCCACTTGCTCCCCTGGTCGTGGCCCCGGTTCAGACCTGACCTTCCTCTCCGGGAGCCTGTGTGAGGGAAACGTGTTTCCGTTATCGTCCCACCGGTGGGCTCGTGTCCTTGTCGTGGACAACTTCAGACCTCCTGGAAGGGGGAGGGCGTGCCACGGGCCACCTGTCTTCGGTGGGCCTCGAGCACTTACCAATGTTCTCCATCCTCTGGGGCACAGCCCTCAGCCCCGGGGGCTCGGCCGGTGTGGGAGGGGGTGAGGGCGTGCCTGCTACTTCACTCTGCCTCCTGGCGGCCTCACATCTGTCCCCCGTGTCCTGTCCCTGAGTCTGGCTGTCCTTGAAGACTCCCCCAGGGGTGGGCGTTTCACACCACACAGACATCCTGGGTTGGGCTGACCTGTGCTCACAGCCCACCTGCCGCAGGTGCTGTGGTGCTGGACGTGACCTGCTTTGCAGAAGCCGAGCGACTGTACATGCTGGTCAGGGACACAGCTGTGCACGGCCGGCCGCTGACCGCCCTGGTGCTCCCGGAGGTGCTGGTGAGTGGGCGGGCACTGGGGCCTGGCCCGGGCGGCGGCTTCTACAGCCGGTTTATCTAACGGTCAGGTGTCTGCTGCACGTGCCCAAGTCATACAAGTGGGAGACCTGCACGGAGGCCACTGGCCAGGGGACCTCGCGGAATCCCGGCCCTTTGCCCTCGGGTCACTGGGCCTGGCTGGACTCCCCTGCCCAGCAGGCCTCATGATCCCTGCTTGGTGCCTCTGGTCAGGTGGTCAGGTGGTGCTCCCTGACTCATTGCTGCCTGGAAGAGGGGTGCCAGGCGGCCAGTGCGGGAGAGGGTGGGCACTGCCGTGGGCACCACAGCTGAGGCCAGGCAAGGGCCAGAGCCCCGGAGCCTGCCCTGTGTCCTGTGCCTTCCCGCAGCCTCTGGGCCTCGGCCCTGCCAGTCCCAGGGGTA
>NW_011889034.1:142163-149066 GCF_000151845.1 Pteropus vampyrus | reverse complement strand
GTCCTTGAAGACTCCCCCAGGGGTGGGGGTTTCACACCACACAGACATCCTGGGTTGGGCTGACCTGTGCTCACGGCCCACCTGCCGCAGGTGCTGTGGTGCTGGACGTGACCTGCTTTGCAGAAGCCGAGCGACTGTACATGCTGGTCAGGGACACAGCTGTGCACGGCCGGCCGCTGACTGCCCTGGTGCTCCCGGAGGTGCTGGTGAGTGGGCGGGCACTGGGGCCTGGCCCGGGCGGCGGCTTCTACAGCCAGTTCATCTAACGCTCAGGTGTCTGCTGCACGTGCCCAAGTCATACAAGTGGGAGACCTGC
The DNA here is from genome assembly GCF_000151845.1 of Pteropus vampyrus. Taxonomy (NCBI): domain Eukaryota; kingdom Metazoa; phylum Chordata; class Mammalia; order Chiroptera; family Pteropodidae; genus Pteropus; species Pteropus vampyrus. The sequence continues at coordinate 148,750 of NW_011889034.1, read as the reverse complement.
ACGGAGGCCACTGGCCAGGGGACCTCGCGGAATCCCGGCCCTCTGCCCTCGGGTCACTGGGCCTGGCCGGACTCCCCTGCCCAGCAGGCCTCATGATCCCTGCTTGGTGCCTCTGGTCGGGTGGTCAGGTGGTCAGGTGGTGCTCCCTGACTCATTGCTGCCTGGAAGAGGGGTGCCAGGCGGCCAGTGCGGGAGAGGGTGGGCACCGCCGTGGGCACCACAGCTGAGGCCAGGCAAGGGCCAGAGCCCCGGAGCCTGCCCTGTGTCCTGTGCCTTCCCGCAGCCTCTGGGCCTCGGCCCTGCCAGTCCCAGGGGTATCCCCGAGGTGTCTGTGGCTGCTCTGCCCTGGGCCCCTGACCCTGTCCGGGGAACCAGAATGACAGCAGAGCGAGCGCAGGGTCTGAGACTGGGGTGGCCAGAGGAGGATGCAGCCCCCCGGGGCAGGACCCTAGCGCTGGCCCTTGGGGCAGGGCTCCGGGCCGACACGCAGTTCTCTCTCCTGGCAGCTGCCTGCCCCTGGGGAGCAGGTAAGTGGTGCCTGCAGGCAGCTCTGCCTGGTGGGTCACACATCACCCCAAGTGTGTCCTTGGCCTCGGGCCATGGCCGTTGTGTCCGTGCCTGGCCTGTATGTTTCCCGTCAACCAGTGCCCCCGTCCTGGGGGCCCCAGCCCCTGACCTCATCGTGTGGACCCAGTTCCTTTGCCCTGTTGCCCTTGTGAGACCCAGTGCCCACCCCTTCCTCACCGTGTGACGACTGCGGTGCCCTCGTCCTCACCACCGTGAGGGGACCAGCCTCACTGTTATCGTTGTGGGAACTCCGGTCTGCACCTCCGTCTTTGCCGTTGTGGAGACCCCAGCTTCCTCCATCCTTGCCTGTGGGGACCCCAGTCCCCTGCCCACTGTCTCCTGGGCACTGGTTTGGGGGATGGGGGAACGGGCTTCATCCTAAGCCTGAGAAAAGCTGTGCTCCTGCCCTGGGAAGGGGGCTGCTCCTCTTAGCTGCTACGTAGGCGGCCAGGGGCCCTGGAGCTGTGTCCTCCCTGATTGCCCAGGTGGCTCCGAGAGGGGCAGGAGAGGTCCCAGGTGGGTTTCCAGCCTGGGCTCATGGCCCATGGACCAGGTGGTACGCGAGGTCTCAGGATATGTGTCGGGGCAAGGCTCAGGCTGTATGCTCAGCTCCAGGCTGGTCAGCGGCCTCTGGGTGCCCCCTCTGCCTTGGGGGTGCCCCTAGTGCTCAGTGGTTAGCTGGGGATGGCCATGTACCTTGGGCCTTGTGCGTGCCTTCCTCGGACAGTCACTGCTAGGCATGGCAGTGGGGCCAACGCCTGCCCTAACTTGGCCCCGTCTGTCAGCACACCAGGCTGCCGCCAGACTGCCGGCCCCTTCTTGTGTTCGTGAACCCCAAGAGTGGAGGCCTCAAAGGCCGTGACCTGCTCTGCAGTTTCCGGAAGTTGCTGAACCCTCACCAGGTCTTCGAGCTGACCAATGGGGGGCCTCTTCCAGGGTGAGTCTGCTGGGGTCCCCAGTAGGTCCCGGGAGGGGCTTCGTCCACCCACTGATGGGCCTGCGGGAACGCTCAGGGCTGTCCTGGGTGGGGGATAAGCTGTAGCCCATTCTGAGGCCAGGTCGCGCCCTCTCGCCCCTGCTCGCTGCACACCTGCGTGGCCGCGGTGGGACAGTTCCTCTCTCCCGGCCGCAGGTTCCACGTGTTCTCCCAGGTGCCCTGTTTCCGGGTTCTGGTATGTGGCGGGGATGGCACGGTGGGCTGGGTGCTTGCTGCGCTGGAGGAGATGCGGCCCCGTCTGGCCTGCCCGGAGCCTTCTGTGGCCATCCTGCCCCTGGGCACAGGTGGGGTCAGCCGGCAAGTCAGGGGATGGGGCCTTGGGGTTTATCCCTGCCTGCCCGTGTTCGGTCGAAGCCTGGGGCAGAGGGTCAGCCTGCATCTTGCCCCTGCCCCAGGGAATGACCTTGGCCGGGTCCTCCGCTGGGGGGCAGGCTACAGTGGCGAAGATCCACTTTCCGTGCTGGTGTCGGTGGACGAGGCTGACGCTGTGCTCATGGACCGGTGGACCATCCTGCTGGATGCCCATGAGGCTGGTGGTGCGGAGAACAGCGTGGCAGACGCGGAACCCCCCAGGGTACCAGTGTTTCTGGGGGAGGGTGTGGCAGCGGTGGGGCCCCCTGCAGGCGACTCTACATGTGCATCCAGGGACTTATCCTCGTCCTGCCTACTTGGCATAGGTGCCAATACCACTTCATTTATGGACAGGGAAGTTGAAACACAGAGTAGCGATTGCCAGGTGACATACCCAAGGCTGGCTGGCTCAGAGCCTCACCTATACCACGCACCATGCTGCCTTCTCTCAGGAGCTGGCAGTCACTAAGCTGGCAGTCACTGGACAGAAGCAGCTCTGACGACGGCAGTGGAGTTGGGTTGGAGACAAGGAAGCCGGACCCAGCTTAGGGGAAGTGGGGAGCACCTAGTGGGGCCGACTGGGGCCATGGGAGAATTTGCCTTGTTCCCAGATTGTGCAGATGAGTAACTACTGTGGGATTGGCATCGACGCAGAGCTAAGCCTGGACTTCCATCAGGCACGAGAGGAGGAGCCCGGCAAGTTCACAAGCAGGTGCCAGAGGATCGAGGAGCTTGGGACCACTGTGGGCAGAACAGGGGCTGCCCCCTGGTGACAGCGCACCTCCAGAGGCTTTGCCAGCAGGCATAGGACACGGGGGCTGCTTTAGACAGGGCAAGGGCCCCACCTTGAGACGGGAGGCGTCCCCTGCAGGTTCCACAACAAGGGCGTCTACGTGAGGGTCGGGCTGCAGAAGATCAGCCAGTCTCGCAGTCTGCACAAGGAGATCCGGCTGCAGGTGGAGCAGCACGAGGTGGCGCTGCCCAGCATCCAGGGCCTCATCTTCATCAACATTCCCAGGTGCAGTGGCCGGGCCCCAGGGCTCAGCGCCCCGCAGCCTCGGCTCTGGCCTCCGGTTCTGGCCCCTGGCGGACTCTGGGCCCTGTGCGGCCTGCACGCTCACCTGTATGCCCCTCTCTTGGCACAGCTGGGGCTCGGGGGCTGACCTGTGGGGTTCTGACAGCGACTCAAGGTTTGAGAAGCCACGCATGGACGACGGGCTGCTGGAGGTGGTGGGGGTGACGGGCGTCATGCACATGGTGAGTGTTGGCAGGCCCGGGGGGCGGGGCCCTGTGTGGCACGGCTGCCCGCTGAGCCCGGCTGGCCCCCCCCCGCCAGGGCCAGGTCCAGAGTGGGCTGCGTGCCGGCATCCGCATTGCCCAGGGCTCCTACTTCCGCGTCACTCTCCTCAAGGCCACACCTGTGCAGGTTGATGGCGAGCCCTGGGTCCAGGCTCCTGGACACATAATCATCTCGGCCGTGGGCCCAAAGGTATGTGAGTGGTGGAGCGAGGCAAGCGGGGCTGAGGGGTGCGGGTGAGGTCCTGCCATGGTCAGCCCTTCCCTGGCTCCGGGAGGCCAGCCAGCCCTTCGAGAGCACCTGCCTCTCGTGGAGATGAGCCCCCGGGCCCCAGAGGGGCGGGGCTTCCACTGGGCAGCAGCAGGCTCGAGCTGCCCCCACATACCACAACCACAGGACCCCCACTCCTTCCTCTTCTGTGAAGTGGGCTGAGGTGGCACTGGGTGGCCTGCAGTGTCACCTAGTCCTCTGACCGCGCCTGCTTGGGACAGGTTCACATGCTCAGGAAGGCCAAGCAGAAGCCCAGGAAGGCCGGGACTCCCAAGGATGCCTACCCCTGAGGGGGACCCCCAAGTAAAGGAGGCCCAGAGCAGTCTGCGCTGGCCAGCAGCAGCAGCGGAAGGGGATGGGCTTGCCCACACCCCCTCTGCACCAGTGACCCTGGCGGGCAGGGCTCCACTGGCCAATCCTCTCGCTTCCTGGGGCCACCATCATAGAGGACAGGCGCTCCTCCCTTAGTGTTCTCTGCCACCTGAGCCCTTCGAGCTGGTGGCACTGGACCTCAGGGGGTCCCCTGGACACTCCTACAGAGCAGCTGGCTCTATGGGCCCTGGATGTGCCCAGCGCAGACATGGGCATCCACCGCTAGCTCCTCTGGCCTCGTTTCTCCATTGAGGGCTGGGTGGAGTCTACCATTTACTTCCTCTGCTGGCCTCACTGCTTGCCAGCCTGGCTGTGGCCTGAGTGACAGGGCTACAATGCAGAGGGGGCCTGATGAGGTCACATGGGCCTGGCCACCATTCCAAGGATGAGTGTGGTGCCAGGAGGCAGCTGGGGGGGCACCCCCCACGGTGGGGCAGCGAGCCTGAGGAGACCTGAAACAAGCTGCAGCAGCGTGAGGTGAGGAGGAACCAGCTTTAATCGCCAGGGAGAACTGGGCGCTCTCCATCAAGCAGACAGGACTTCAGTATCCCCACTGAGCCCCAAAGTCCAGACAACTGTGGAGCCACATCTCAGCTGCTAGGAGCTTGGCCAAGTACTCAGTCTGCCTGGGAAATCTGAGGCCCCCAGGAGAGGACCCTCGCCCCTCTTTGCTGTCTGTCCCTGTGCCGCTGGTGCCACGGGGGCTTTGCTGTGAGGTTTGGCTTAAACCTCAGATGTGGCCCCACCCAGCTGCGGTCCTCGCCTCTGCCGAAATTGCGACAAATGCATGGCAGCGCCCGATATCATGCCCCGAGCACACGTGTGCATTCCTCATGCCTTGTCTGTGGAGTCGCCAGTCTCTGCTTTGCAGGCCCTGGCCTTGACCGGGGTCTGTGGAACTGTCTTTGAACCGTGGCTAGAGTAAACCTGTCCTATATTTAAGTGTGTCTGTGCCCAGGTGGAGCTGTGTAGCCTGCACTACCTGGACGCTGCCATAATTTATACCTGTGACAAATATAGTCTGGGCACCACTGTCTGCCACTGCCTCGCTTCTCTCTGTGCCCAAGGGCCAGTGCATGGGGAGGGGTGGTTTGTAGCCCGGCAGCCTCCAGGGAGCTCTGCGTGGGGAGGGTGGGCCGAGGCGGGTCCCATGGAGGACCTGGGTCATAGATGCCCCATGCGCCCCTGGAACCACCCGACTGCCTGAGTGTGGGCCAGGGACAGAGGGAGGCACGTACAACGCCAGAAAGGCAAGTCCCGTGAATCCACAGCATGAAATCCCACCATGGAACTGAGGACCTGGCCGCCTGCTGACACTGAGACCTCAGGCTGGCGGGGGGACAGGTGCTAGCAGGGAGCGGGGAGCAGCGGGGCCCGCACGTCCTCCTCGGCGCCCTGCGCGGGCCGGACGAGGCCCCGCAGCGTCTGCAGGAGGGCCAGGGCCAGGCGCACGAGCAGCCGCAGCAGCAGGAAGGCGGAGGGCACGGCGATCTGCATGAGGTGGAAGATGGCCGTGCTGAACCGGCTCAGGAAGCAGGTGGAGGCGAAGGCCAGCAGGCTGGTGCAGGGGTACAGCGCGAGCTTGGCGAACATGAAGGCGTGCTCACGGCCCCCGAACCGCGCCGAGGGCTGCAGCGTCTCAGGCCCGTGCAGCAGGGCCGCGGTCCACGTGGCGAACTGGAAGATGCTGGCGAAGAAGATGATGGCGCAGCTGATGCGCACGCGCGCGAGCTCGTCCCGCGGCCGCCGGGCGAAGGCCGAGGTCTGCTGGTAGGCCAGCGGGAGGCCACCCACGAAGGCCAGCGAGAGCGCGTTGAGCAGCCCCATGGCCTGCGTGGCCTTGCGGACGTGCAGGAAGAGTGAGTGGTGGGCGAACCAGAGCAGGCCCACCGTGGCGAAGGAGCCGAAGTACGCCAGGAAGCGGGGCCCCGACTCCCTCAGCGCGGCCACCAGGCTGCCGTGGAACCTCTCGTCCACGTCCTTGGCATCCGGGACGTTGTCCTCGCTGTGGGTGTGAACAGACGGCAAGTGCAGCGGCCTCACCATGGGTGTCTGGTCAGGGCTGCGGCCCCTACCAGGCAGCTGGGTCCCGGCACACCGGAGCTTCAGGTGGGTGGCGGGGACTTGGGCACACTCAGTTCGCACGAGCCTGCACTTGCACAAGTTCAACTGCATGCCACATTTTCTTTGCTGACTGCTAGCCCTGCCTGCTGGACCAGAGCCCGCAGCCACCTTGGCCGCCAGAGGTGGGTGCTTGTGAGGTCTGTCTGACCCAGTGAAGCTACCTGTCTCCGGGGGTGGACCCACAGGCCTGAAAGGAGTTTGCCTCTGCGGTTCTGATCTGTGGGCCACGCACTATCGTGGGGAGCAGTTCTAAGACATGTTGAGCCCCCAGCTTCTCCCCTTCCTGGAGCCCACCGCTCCTGGTGGGGGCCCTTCTCCCCCATGGAGGGGGAGCACCTGAGACGCTGTCCTTGCACGGCGCTGCGTGTGTTGGTGGGGGTGGGACATGGAGCCTGGAGCGCGGCCTGGGGACCCCACCCAGGTGCTCAGGGCCAGCAGGGCAGGCGCTGTGCCTCTTGGTCTTGGAGGGTGGGGGGGAGAATGTCCCGTCCCTGGGCTCCCAAGCACAGCAGCTCCCTGAGCTAGGGTGGCCCTGGCTGCTGCGTGGAAGCAAAGTCAGATCATTCTGGAAGCTTAGGTCTAGGCCTCAGCACTACCAATGGACACTGC
>NW_011889034.1:136814-140675 GCF_000151845.1 Pteropus vampyrus | reverse complement strand
CGGCGCCCCACAACGCGCCCAGTCCCCACAGCTCTCGGAGCCAACACGCCATGCCCGTGTGCAGACGGGGGCTGCGCCAGGACACGCATGCGCGGAGGGGCAGGCAGCGCGGGCGTCCTACCTGCACGGCCCCGATGGCGATCACACACATGCAGAACAAGAAGATGCCCAGAGGCACCTCGGGGAAGGTCACCATTAAGGAAAACTGCAGCCAGAAAACACAGAGCACGGCCTGGAGGCCCACCAGCCTCCGTCCCCCCAGCTGAGTGTGCTGGAGGCGGTGGCCGGGGGCCCGGGGCCTCCTCCCTCCAGAGCAACTCCGTGGCATGCTTGAGCTGAGGCTGGGCTCACGGAAACCCAGGCCCCAATTCTGGACGCACAGAGTCAGTGGGGGACAAGGGTGTGGGGGCCACACACTGCGGTAAGCCTGGGATGGCTGAGGGCAGGTAGGGGCATGGAGCGGACACCTTCTCCACCCAGCTTGGGAACCCCAGGGAACATCCCTCACCAGGCAGATACGACTGCCACCTGGAACCCCTTCTCTTCCCAGCTGTGCAGCCCAGGCCCACCCAGTCGTCAGCGTCCCTGAGGAGGGACCGTCTTGGGCTGTGAGCCCCCTCGCCTGGCGGGGGCCCCGGGGCCCTCAGTGAGGCCTGGGAGGTCACAGCACTCACTGTGAACGGGAGGAAGGTGATGGTCATCATGCAGGCCTGGGATGGAGGAGAGACGGCCAGCAGGTCACTCCAGGCTGGTCGTCTCACCTGCCCGCCAAGAGCCTTGAGGGGCCGGGTGGGGACAGGACGCTGGAGAAGCCCAGCATGCGCTTCCACCCCCGGGGGGCGGGACTCCACACCCCGTCTCCGCAAAAACGAAGGGGAACTCACCAGGTTGAGCAAGGCCAGCGTGTCGTCGATTTTCCCAACAACCTGGAACAATCTATGGTCAAAGAGAAACAGGAAAAGACGCACGTCAACAAAACATGGTTAACGGCATTAAACATTGACGTTCTCCAGTGTTTTCTGATGAAATGTCACAATATATCATTTTAAACCAAATTTCACTATCTAGTGTGCGAAGGCCAGAGAATACTGAAACATGAAGAAAATGTCTCTGGAGACTGCCATGCTAACACTTCCAAGTGTCCCCCGTCACCTTCCTACCCACTTACAGCCACTGCTCCGAACAGCGCCGGTCTGCACCGACGGATGTGCCAGGAAGCTGCGTGGTGGCTGACCACGCTCCTTGCAGCCGCCGCCACAAAGGGGCTCCCCTGGCCACGCACGAGACCAGAAACCTGAAGGCTGAGCACCAGCCTACGGCAAAACTGTTTTCCAGGCCTCACGTTCAAAATCACTTTTAGAAAGGGAAACCCGTTCATCTGTTACACGTGGAGCCCGCGGGAAGGGCCCGCTCCACACAGTCCTGCGTGCTGAGGAAGGCGGAAGCGAGCTTAGCGGAGCTCCCCAAGCGGCTCAGGACCTGGAACAGCTTTGCCGAGGCCCCGCCTCCTCGCCAGGCCCTTCAGGGGGTCTCCCTCAGGGTCCTGGCCCCTCTGCAGACTGGCCTTCTTCTGAGCTAGGCTCAGCTAGGCACAGTGGGGGCCTCGGGGGGCCGGCACTCAGGGCGGTGCACTTCTCCCAAGTCAGAGGAAGGGACCATGTCCGCCGTGGCCAGCGAGGAGCACAGGGGAGGCCAGGCGGGAATCTGCCGCTCCCAGAGGCGGACTCAGCAGTGAGTGTGGCCGATGAACCAGCCCGCCAACAGGCACAAGTGGCCCTGTCCTCCCGCTGGGCTGCTGGGTTGCTGGGTTGCCTAGCTGGACCAGCAGCCTGCACAATCACCAGCAGGACCAGACAAGAGGCCAGCTGTCACCTCTCTCCGTAAACAAGGGAGGTGGGAGAGAAAAGCCATCCCTGAGCCTGTCCCATCAGGAACCATCACTTTGCTGAAAGCACTGGACACTTTCAATGCACGTGCCAGAGCCCAAGCCTGTGGGTTTTCCTGCACCCTCGGCACCCTGGCCGGGAGCCGGGAGCATTTCCTTACCGAGGGTGTCCCGCCCCACCGCTCTCTGGGTGCCCCAGTTGGGTCTTGGGTCCCCTACAACTCGGGGGCCCTGTTTCCTTAGGATCCAAAGAAACCTCTTGCTCTTTAAGGGAAAGCTCAGGTCCCAGGGCTCAGGTCCTGTGGCCTCGTCCTCCTGGCCAGAGACTGAGGACAACAATGGAGGGCTGTGCCTCCGACTCCCACCCCCGTACCGCGGCACAGGGAGCAGAGAGTGTCAACTTGCACCCCCGCCCTGTGCCCTCGTCGGCTCCAGCAGGTAGTAACCCAGACCACCGTGCACGTCACCCTGTTTCGTCAGGCCCGTGAACCAGTGGTCCCAACCTTTCTGGCACCAAGGGCCGGTGCCCCTATGAGAGTCTAATGCCTGAGGATGTGAGACGGAGCTGAGGCGGTGATGCTGGCGCTGGGGAGCAGCTGCAAACACAGATGACACTTTGCTCGCTGGCCCGCCCTCACTTCCTGCTGTGGGGCCCGGTTCCTACAGGCCACGGACTGATACAGGTCCATGGTCTGGGGAGTGGGCATCTCTCCTATAAATGGTAAGCCCTGCCATTGCTGTATGCACAGGAGGAAGAGGAGGCTTGGAATGAGGACTCTGGTGAGGGGCAGGGAGGGGCACAGCCCAGGAAGTGAGGGGCTACTTGACACCCCAAGAAGGTTGTGGGTACTGGGAGTGCGTGCTTTCTGCTGCGCTGACCCCGGCCGGGTGGGGCTTGCAGTCCCCAGGCTTACGCACTGAAGGCAGGCCTGGCCAGACCCGCACCTCGTGTGAGCTGCCCAGGCCACGGTCACGATGAGAAACGTCATCAGGTAGACAGCAATCCTGGTTGCTAGAAGTTTCTGTACACTCTTGTCAAACTGCTGAAGTAGAAGGGCACAGCGTCAGCCAGCTGCACTCCATGGCGGCTCCAGTGGGGATAGGGCTTTCTTGAGCCCAGCAGGGTCCCTCTGAGGGGAGCTCCAGAACAGAAGAACCGGCACCGGGCCTCAGGCACCGTGTGGGGTGCTGGCTGCCCAAGCCAGGTCCCACCTGCTTTTCTATTAATTCTCACCAAAACCCTGCGAGAAGCATCGTTATCGCCTTCCCAAATGAAAAGGCCAACTCTGAGCAGTCCCCACCACTACTGAAGGCAGCCGGGCCACGCACGCTAGTAGGGGTGGGACCGCACCCAGGCAGAGGTGTGGTAGGCCCTGCACCGCACCCCCTCACCCCTCTGCCTCGAGGATGCCCCATCCACACGCCAGGAGGCACCCGGGGATGTCGACTGTCCTCCAGAGTCATGTCCAGCTTCTAACTGTGTCACCATTTAACTTACAGAGCAGAAACATTCCAAGTTGGCTCTAAATGAAAACTGCTTTAGAACACCGTCCCCACTCACCTCCATGACAAAAACCACACGTGTCCCTGTGCGCCCAGGAAGCCCAGGCAGGAGCATCTCCCCTGGAGGCCATCAGCCACTGGGCCTGCTTGTCAGGCAGGCAGGCCACCCTCTCCGCCGAGCACCCTGCGAGGGCTGCTCCAGGGGCAGCAGGCTGAGGCGCCTCACCATGACTTGACGCCTGGCAGGCCTATGCACGTTCATTCTCAGCCCGCCCCTGAGAGGCAATGCCTCTGTCCGCAGGCCAGGGTCTCCCCAGCCAGGTTTGGGCTCGTGGACCCTCACCCGCACACCGGATTTTGCAGACTGTGCTCAAGTACCTGTTCTGGGGAGATCTGCGTGTGGGTCACAGGCAGGATCTGTGGGAACAAAGACAAAGGGAACCAAGATACTCCTTGGGCACTGACTGTTCCTC
>NW_011889034.1:131907-136764 GCF_000151845.1 Pteropus vampyrus | reverse complement strand
CGGTCACGATGAGAAACGTCATCAGGTAGACAGCAATCCTGGTTGCTAGAAGTTTCTGTACACTCTTGTCAAACTGCTGAAGTAGAAGGGCACAGCGTCAGCCAGCTGCACTCCATGGCGGCTCCAGTGGGGATAGGACTTTCTTGAGCCCAGCAGGGTCCCTCTGAGGGGAGCTCCAGAACAGAAGAACCGGCACCGGGCCTCAGGCACCGTGTGGGGTGCTGGCTGCCCAAGCCAGGTCCCACCTGCTTTTCTATTAATTCTCACCAAAACCCTGCGAGAAGCATCGTTATCGCCTTCCCAAATGAAAAGGCCAACTCTGAGCAGTCCCCACCACTACTGAAGGCAGCCGGGCCACGCACGCTAGTAGGGGTGGGACCGCACCCAGGCAGAGGTGTGGTAGGCCCTGCACCGCACCCCCTCACCCCTCTGCCTCGAGGATGCCCCATCCACACGCCAGGAGGCACCCGGGGACGTCGACTGTCCTCCAGAGTCATGTCCAGCTTCTAACTGTGTCACCATTTAACTTACAGAGCAGAAACATTCCAAGTTGGCTCTAAATGAAAACTGCTTTAGAACACCGTCCCCACTCACCTCCATGACAAAAACCACACGTGTCCCTGTGCGCCCAGGAAGCCCAGGCAGGAGCATCTCCCCTGGAGGCCATCAGCCACTGGGCCTGCTTGTCAGGCAGGCAGGCCACCCTCTCCGCCGAGCACCCTGCGAGGGCTGCTCCAGGGGCAGCAGGCTGAGGCGCCTCACCATGACTTGACGCCTGGCAGGCCTATGCACGTTCATTCTCAGCCCGCCCCTGAGAGGCAATGCCTCTGTCCGCAGGCCAGGGTCTCCCCAGCCAGGTTTGGGCTCGTGGACCCTCACCCGCACACCGGATTTTGCAGACTGTGCTCAAGTACCTGTTCTGGGGAGATCTGCGTGTGGGTCACAGGCAGGATCTGTGGGAACAAAGACAAAGGGAACCAAGATACTCCTTGGGCACTGACTGTTCCTCGGGTGCCAGGGTGTTGGGGACTCAGGCCAGTGCTGAGTGGCCCCCCCCAAAGCTGCCTGGGCGCACGGCCAGGGGTCCTAGGCGAGGGGTGGGGCAGGGGAGGCTCTGAGCTGGGTGGGCCCCACACAGACCATGACAGTGGCGATTATGGACAGCAGGGCATCGCTGAAGCTGAGCATGCGGTGGGAGTGCTGGGTCCCATCGGCAACATCCTCGTCCTGTGTGCCCGCGGTGGAGTCTCCCTGCACGCAGAGGGCTGGCTCTGGGGTCCCGGGCCCGGACATGGTGGGGCCTGGGAAGAAGCGCAGGTCTGAGTGTGCCGGGCGCTCCCGGGGGCCTGCCCAGCTGGAGGTAAGATCACCACGCAAAGATCAAATGCACTCTATGCACTAGCAATAAGCAGCTTGAGAATGAATCTAAGGGAACAGTTCTGTTTATAACAGCGTCAAAATACTTAGGAACAGATTCAACAAAGGAAGTACTAGGCACTGCTGAAAGAGATTAATTACAGACCTAAACAAAGACACCTGTGCTCATGGCCTGGAAGACCTGATGCCCATCATTAAGGCGTCAGCACTTCCCAATTCATCTACAAGGGCAATGGAATCCCTATTGAAAGTCCAAATTTACATCGTGTTGGGTTGAGTTTGCTAAATAAAAAAGTTTAAGAAAATGTTGCACCTGTGTCTATGAGGAATATCGGTCTTTGGTTTTCTTTCTGTGCAACTTCTCAAATCTGCTCAGAGTAAACGCTATTCTGACAAAGCGAGCTGGAAATACTGCCTTCCACCAGTTTTAAGTGGATGTTTAGAACTGGTTTTCTTTTTTGACTTTTTAGTGTGGAATTCCCAGTGAAGACATCCAGCTCTGGGAGTCCCTTTGAGGGAATGTTTTTAACAAGTTTGGAGCTTTAATAGACGGAGAGCCACTTAGGTATCTATTGCTTGAGTTAGCTTTAGCAGGCTTTGCTCCTTTCATGTAGGTTGTGGAATTTATTGGCACAGTTGGATGTATTCTGATTACCACTTTAGCTGTGATGCCACTACTCATTCGTATGGTTAACTTATCTTTTTATTGTTCAATTTGGGCAGATTTCTCTATTTTATTGATCTCAAAGAATTGGCTTTTGGTTTCATTGATTTTCTCTATTATGTTTGTTTTGTTTCATTGATTTTCACTGTGCTGTTATTCCTAATATTTACTACTTATTACATTGATAACTATCAATGACATTTATTATTTCATTGTAGATTACATTATTACTTTGGATTTCTTTTGCCCATTTTTCTTACGATGGATGCTGAGGTTGCTGATTTGAGACCCAGTGTAGTGTTTTAGACATGTACCACAAATTTCAAAATGCTGCATTTTCATCTTCATTCAAAATTCTAATTCCCCTTTTGATTTCTCCTTTGCCCCATGAGTAGTGGGTCAGAAGGTTCAAACAGGTATCAGTTTATTCTAACTTTTTTCCATTGTGGCCAGGGAACATATTTGTTTCACATCCCGTAATATGATCCGTGATGGTAACTGCTGTTCATACACTTGAAAATGTGTCTCCTGCTGTTACTGTGTAGAGTGCTCTTTGGAAGTCATTAGGTCAAGCTGATTGATGGTGACTTTCTGGGTACCTCTTCTATCATTTACTATGAGTATGACACCTCCAACTGCAACTACGGGGTGTCTGTCTGTCCTGGTGGTTCCGTTAATTTTGCCTCATGCATTTTAAAGCTTTATTACTGGGTGCAGAACTGTTTAGGATTGTTTTGTCTTTCTGATGCGTTTACCCTCCGTCACCATGAAATGATTCTCTTAACTTCTGGTAGTATCCTTTGCTGTGAAATCTGCTACAGAGTACAGGTGTGTGGGGCTGAAGATCGCATATTCAGCTTTGGGCATGTATGTCCGAGGTGAGATCTCTAAGAACAAACGTCTGCAAGTTCAGGAGGGAGGTGAGGCCTGGAGACACGGATTTGGGTTCAGACGGAGTTACCAGAGTGGCTACGGCAGTGCCGGTATGTAAAGGGGCTCTGTAAATACTCAGGAAATAAAGTCTGAGTGGACACTGGCTTCCTAAGTAACGACACCACTTAGAAGCCTCCACCTGATGTGAGGCGTGTGTGGATAACTTCATGGTCTCCAAATTCAGATGAACCTCCAAGTCTGTCAGGTGTTCTAGCGGAGATAATCACCAGGTTTTCCACAAAACTGTTTCTGATCCTTTCCACACTGCTCCAACCTTCGCTCTCTCGACTCCCTGCTCATTTTCCATAGGTGTTTTCTTTTCCTTATTCTCAGTGAAAATCTGAGTCACCAGAGAATTCTTTCACTTTCGTTTCAGTAAACACTCAGTTACCTGCAACTGCGGCCCGTCTTCCTCCCCTCACAGTGAAAAGTGTTTCTGTGTCCAAAGCGAAGACCGCCCCCCTCCCCCCACGCTGATGTCATTCCCCTCCCATCTTCCAGGGGGCTTCCCTTCGCTGTTGCCAGCTCTTCTCTATCAGCAGACTTTCTGGCTCCCTTCCATCAGCTTTAACCATTTCAACACCACATCACCCTTCCAGCTTCCATACTTCCTCCTCCACAGACGAACTTCCTGAGTCTCTACCTCTTCGTTTACGCCTCCGTTTATGCTAATGTGTAGCTTCCACCCCACCACTGCAATGGGACTGTTCCTGGCGAGGTCACCAACGATCTCATCGTACACCTCTCATTCTCCTTTTGCTGTATGACTGTTAAGTAGCCTCTGTCACTACCTTTTCATCTCTGGAATCGCCCTCTCTCTTTGGCTCCATGACCTAATGCTCCCTCGGTTTCCTCCCTGCTTCCCTGGCTGCTCTTTCTCCAAACACTTGCCCACCATCCGAAGGCTCTAACCCTTCTCTAACTACGCTGTCCTCACCGATACTCTCTTGGTCTTTTACAGTCAACTGCCATCCACGTGCTGAGACCATCCAAATAACCTGTCTCTAGCCTGGAGTCCTTCTCGAGCTCCCAATCCTTGTACTCCATGTACCAGACAAACGCACTGGTTGGTAAAGCCATACGACTTGTGTGAAATTCTAGCCGTATCACCTGTTAACTGTGGCCAAGTAATGACATTATCGAGTCTGTTTTCTCACCAAAAAAAGGGTGGGGGGGGGATTAACCACAGTCTGCCTTCTTCGCCAAGATACTCTAGGATAGGGACAACGAACCACTACATAGAAGGAAGTTGTAAGCAATAAAGTACTGCTGTTGTTATAAAGAGGACACGTACTAGCCTGTCTGGAAAGAGATTTTTAATAGCTTGAAATTCTGGAAAAATTACGATGCTCACTGGGGCTTTCAAATCCACTTTTAAGTTTGAGAATGAATGCTCTTATTGAAGGGGCTGCAGCCTCTTTATGCAACACGTACATAAACCAGACAGGTGACAAAAACGAGCCAAGCTGGTCAGGTGAATGATTGTCTTACCTGAGGGGGCAGCTCTCGGTGATTGGTGACACACAAGATTCTAGGTCCAATGTTGCCGGGTCTGATTTTCCTACAGAAGCTGGAAAACTGGGTTTTTAAAACTTACGTTTTTCAGTCTTTTAGTAACAACCCATTCCTTTAAGAAAAACGCTTATGTGGGGCCCCCACCAAGCCAAACAAGCCAGGCCCTTCCGCGGTGCCACGGATCTTGTTAAACGTCGCCGCGAGGCAGAGCTACACTTGCCTCGAGGGCGGTTACACGGCGCCGGCCCCGCCCAGGTCCCCGCGGCGCGTCTTTACGCGGGGCGCCCCGACGACCCGCCTCCGCAGGCACGACCACCTGGGGGCGGTGGGAGCCGGGCGGGGAGCCGGGCTACCTGGGCGGGAGTCCC
>NW_011889034.1:128992-131247 GCF_000151845.1 Pteropus vampyrus | reverse complement strand
AGCAGGTGCGGGGCTGACCTGCGGCGGGTGGGGAGGCTGTGGCATTGGGAGGACATGGTGGGCAGGCGGAGAGCCTGGGCGAGGGACCCAGAAGGCTGGAGTCTGGGGGAGAGCAGCGCGACCTGGCCTTTCTCTTGGCGTGGAGGGCTGCTGCGGGCGGTGGGACAGCACTGGACGTCTGGCGCCACCTTATCGAAGGTGGTTGCAGTCCTGTCCTTCCTGGGTGTTGGGACACAGACCGTGCGGGTCCTGTAGCCCTGCTTCCGCCCCCCTCCAGGTGAGTGTTTCCTCGCCCAGTCTGACCGGTCAGTGCGGAGGAATTTCCGGGTCAGTCTGCGGCACGTCAGCTGTGCCCCTGCAAGCTGCTCCCAGCTTCCTGAACGTCCTCTCTCTCTCTCGCTCACACAGCACTTGTCACCAGTGTTGGTGCAGTCCCTTCTCTCCAGTGGGTTCTCCTTACATTGTGTTCGGTGTCGCCCACGGGGGTGTGTCAGGTCGCTAGTGGCGCCATGGGAAAGATCACACCCCTTTGTGACAGCTCGCAGGGCTGTAGGTTCTGCCTGTCGCGGTGGCCACCCCTGCTGCCATCTGTGCACAATTCGAGGTGGGAAACCAGCTGACCATTCTGTTGTCCTTGTTCCTAAAGGCCTGTGGGGATCTTCTGGCTGCAGTGCCATCATGCACTTTTTCTCTCTTGGCTGTGGACAGACCCAGGCTCTTTCCGCGGTGGGGACTGATACTCGCCTGACATTCTCTCACACCTGTTGAGACAGCGAGAGACCCCCCGGACCAATTCATTCATTCTGAAAATACCAGGCAATTATCTTGGTTCTTTAAGAAATTCACAGTGGACAGTCGGTGGCTTCTACTTTGCGAAACTTAAAATTAGACACACGCTCTCATGACAGAGGACAGCACTGTGCGGGAGGACCCTTGGGGTGGGACGGACAGTGGGAGAGGGTTCTGAAGGGCCGAGCTGACGTGGGAGGGGAGAGAGTGTGCCCCTGCCAGGGACAGGAGCAGGGCCTGGGGCTAGGAGGGGTCACCGCAGATGGGATGCACATCACTAGGTGCCCAGGGTGAAGAACGAGGAAGCGTGACCGGCCTCTGTGGGTGTGCAAAAGGCCCCACTCCCTCTGCTGTCCAGGCAGGGCAGGAGGCAGAAGTAGTTACGAGCAGGAGATTTTTTCCTTTTAAGCTCAACGTGTGGCTTGCGGTCTCTGAATCCTGGGAAGCCTCTTTCTGAACAGAAAGGGTAAGAACCTATCTGGAGTCCTTCACGTAAAACAGTGATGTCGGAACACAGGCTGTAGAAAGCCAAGCTTCCTGGATAAATACGGGAGGGTCCCAAGCCCTAAACCTGTGGGTGCGAGTGTTGAACCTTTCAGAATTCTTCAGGTTTCAGGAAGAAATGCATCTCCTGTGTATCCTGGAATAATCCCATAGGGGTTGAGCAGTGTTTTGTAATCAGACACATTAATGTATCTGCAATTAAACGAGTAAGTACTCTCACCGTGGGATAATTACGTCTTTAAATGGCCCCCACACCAGTTTACATCAGGTCTTGGCCCAGGTAAATTGACGATAGATCAATTTTTGCTGTCAGATGATTTAGGGAAAAGATATGGGTTTTCATAGCTTTTTGGAATTCACATGAAATGGTGCAGGCAGAGCTGTGGTGCCAGATAGCTCACTAATCTTTTCAAAATTTGTTCTACGTTTTCATTAAAAAAAATGAAAGCAACTGTAGGGCGTACCGAGTGTCTGAATGGGTCCTGGGGTACATTCCTCTGTCGTCCTGCTGTGGACCCGCGTGCTCCTGCATCCCACCCCCAGATGGGTGCCCAAGGTGTGTCACTGCTGCCAAGACGAGTGCCCACCATGCACAGCAAGGCCCCTCGCCGGGGCGACTTCCCTCTGCACGGGGGACGAGGCAGCGCATGGCAGCTCCTCAGACAGTGAAGACAAGGCCTCATAGCTGCCACAGAACCCGAGTATGACTGGTCACGTGTGTCTCGTTAGATGTGACGTGACATCTCAGCCGGTCAGCACCTTTTTGCTGGGACACCACACATGGTATTGGTGTGCTTTGATGAACTTACTCTGGTTTCTGCTCACGGATTTGTGTTCTGTCTGGGGTTGGCGCTGGCCCGAGAGGCCATGAGGTCACACCCCACGGTAACTCCGGGCCATCTGCTTGGAGCCTTGGCCTCCACCTGTCTCCTGGCCACTGCTTTTGGAGGGCGCCTCCCTTC
>NW_011889034.1:120226-127752 GCF_000151845.1 Pteropus vampyrus | reverse complement strand
ATGAGGTCACACCCCACGGTAACTCCGGGCCATCTGCTTGGAGCCTTGGCCTCCACCTGTCTCCTGGCCACTGCTTTTGGAGGGCGCCTCCCTTCATGGTGAACAGCATCGCGATGCCCCGGGACGGGGTGCAGGACTCTTCAAGGGACTGGCAGGTGCAGGAGCGTGTGACGGTCAGGATTCTTGGCTGCCAGTCTCAGGAACCACTGAGGCTGGTCTGAGGGACAGAGAGGAGCTTCACTGGGCCCAGACGTCCGCACACGTCGCCACCGTGCAGCACATTTGGGTGGCTGAAAGGGGGGTGGGTAGTCAGAGCGCGCTGATGTCGTAGTTCGTCCCCTTTCCACACGGACATGCTCTTGCCATGCCACATGTCCCCTCCCGGCCTTTGTGACTTTCTCGTCCTTGTTTCTTTGCACCTGCCCCTGGACCCAGAGGCCTGAGTTCAGGGGCTGCTCTTCCCCCATCTGTCCCACCCCGAGGGTCCCCTGCACTGTCCTTCCGTCCTTGGAGCATGTGTCTTTAGTTCCATAAGACAGAGCCAGCCAGGGGTGCAGACTGGATGTTCTCCTTCCCGAGACACTCGGGGCGCAGCCGGCCAGGGTCTTTGTGGCTGGGGCTTGGAGTGGCCCCGGCCTCGCACCCCGCGGCTTGCCCTTTCCTAGTTCCTCACTTGCAAGTTGGTGACGTTACCATCAGCCCCCGTGTCTGCTGTGGCTAACAGCCACACGAAATCGTCATGGCTACCGCCACCACATGGATGGGGCTCTGACTCAGGCAGGCATAGTCCCCAGGGCTTCCTGAGGACTGTCATCCTGTTGGTGGCTGAGGTCTTGGCTCACCAGAGCCACCAGGCAGTGAGTGGTGGCGTGCGGGCTGGGAGCCCAGGGAAGGCCACTTGGCCTGGGGCTCCCCGGCGTCTGGCAGAAGGCGCATTCTGCATCGTGTGGTGACTGGGCCTATCTGCTAAGCTTGCCCTGGAGGGAGCAGTGTCTGGAGTACAGGTGACAGTGCATGTGCTCCTGGAGCAGCTCTCTGTGGCTGTCGCTGGGGGCCAGGTGGGAGCTGAGTGCAGGCCACCACTCCGCATCGCTCTGAGCCTCAGCTGACCAAGTGCAGCAACCAGCAGTGGTAACGCGCAGGTGCCGGGAGTGGGACGCTCTGGGAGGTCGCCGCGGGGCTCACCGTGGAGGGGCTTGCTGGGGGAGGCCCCTGGTTACTGCAGTTCGCCTGTCCTCTGGGCTGCTGACGGACAGCCGAGTGTTTCCATCGGGCGCTTATGAGTAAAGCTGCCAAGAACACTTTCTTCCAGGCTTTTGGGGGCCGTGTGCTTGCCTCTCTGTCGGGTAGACCACCTGGGAGTGGGGTTGAGGCGTGGGTTTAACTCTACGCGAAGCGGCTGAACCCTCCTGCGCCCGCCCCGTGCGCGCCGGCCGCCCAGCCCGCTCCACGCTCCACGCGCTGCCACCTGTCCGCTCTGTGGTGCGCGTTCTCCTGGGCATGCGGCGGAGGTGGCTTGTGGTTGGATTTGCATCTCCCCGATGAAACCGCGTTAGACATTTGTCACCTGCTTAGGAACCAGTCACATCTTCAAGTCCTTTTTTCATTTCTTATCGGCAGGAGCTCTGGGAGTTTCTTCTGCACGCAAGTCCTGTTTTCATAACACACACACAGTCACACGTATGTGAGGAAGAGAGGTGAGCCCGGGTGCGGTCACTGCTGCCCCACCGGGCCACCTCGGGAGCGAGGTGCAGCCCCTTTCCCGAGTCCAGAGCACACCAGCTGCAGGGACTGCGTGCGCGGTGTCCGAGGGGCGCCCGCGGGTCCTTCCCTGACCTGCCCTACACGTCAGTGTCACCATTTTTAACTTCGAGATCGTTGCAGGTTCACGTGCAGTTGCAGGAAATGGCCAGGGAGCGCAGTGCACCTTGCCATTTCCCCGGGGGTGACGACATCTTGACAGCTAGAGTGAGCGTCACCTCCGGGATCTCGACATCGGTACAGTCGAGACACGGGAGTTCCCATCTGCACATGGGAGGCCCCCATGTCCTTTCGCGGCCACCCTGCCTCCTGCCTCTGGAAAGCACTCACCTGTGCTCCGTTGCTGTGACTCCTTTGAAGAATGCCGTATCGGGGGGTCGCGCGCTGTCTGGGACGGGCTTTCTGCACGCTCCGCGGCTCTGCAGACCCCGGGGTCGCTGTGTCCGCCCTTGTTCGTCTCGTCGCCGCAGGTGTTCGCGGCGTGGGTCCCGTCTTCATCCCCCTGCGGGCGGTGCCCAGGTGTGTTTGGCGGCAGAGCTGCCGCGGACACCGTGCGCAGGTTTCGTGAACGCTCTTCCACTCCGTAAGCCCCGGGGGTGCGGATTCTGGGTCAGGTGCTGGTCGCACGTTTGTTTTTTTAGGAAACCGCCAACCCGTTTTCAGAGTGGCTGCGCCTTTTTTACATTCCCACCGGCAGTCAGCTCCCGCCGCTGTGCCAAAGCCCCACAGACTGGGTGGCAAAACCGCGGGGCTTTATTTTCTCAGTTCCAGAGGCTCACGGTCCGAGATCGCGGTGTGGGCGGCTGCTGCCGGGGAGGCCCCTCCTGTCACAGCGCTTCATTCCCGTGGCAGCAGCGCCCCTCTGCGGCCTCCCCCAACCTCAGCCACCCCCCTCACGCCCTGTGTTCACACACAGCCGTGGGGGGCTTCGGCTTCAACACGCGAAGTCTGGGGGACACGGTTGAGCCCATGACAAAGAGTGACCCAGTGTCCTCGTGACTGCGCCAGCGTCTGAATTGTGTTTTTATGTAGTGGTTGGGACGGGCGCGTGGTGACACCTCACCGTGGGTTGAATCTGCATGTCTAAGGCTGGTCACACACCAGTTCCGTCTGCTCCTCAGTGAACTGTCTCTGCCTGTCTCTTGCTCATTTTCTAACCTTATTTTTGTTGTTGTTGACTTTTGAGGGTTCTTTACAGACTCTGGACGTGCGCGTTCTGTCAGACGCGAGCTCAGCACGTACTTCCTCTTGGCGGCAGCTTGTCTTTTTCTCCCCAAACGGGGTCTTCTGCAGGTCCAAAGTTTTTAACTTCCATCAAGTCCGCATTATCCACTTTCCCTGTGACTCTTGCTGTTGCTCCCGAGTCCGGGACTCTGCCATGCTCCGCAGCGCGAGGATTTTCTTGTTTTTCTGAAAGTTTCCCAGTTTTACCTGTGTGCTCCCCGCGTTCCTTGTCATCAAGGCCCGCCGTTCGCATCAGACGCCTTTTTCTCCTCGGCCTGAGGGTGTCCGTTTGCTCCAGCACCACAGGGCCAGCGCCGCCCTTCCTCCAGCGAATTGCTTTGGCGTCTTTATCAGAAATCGTGTGGCTGTTTCTGGGGTTTTCCTGTTCCGCTGACTTGTGACTCCGCCCGTCCACCAGTACCAGCCTCTGTCACAGTAGCTGTATGACAGGCCCTGAAGCTCGGTGTTCTCTTCTTCAGTTAGAAAATTCAGCAGTGCGGACAAGTAGAACGAGTGACAACAAACGTCCAAGTCCCTACACTCCAGGACTAATGAACGGTAGCTTTAGAAAAGTTACATTTGGCTCCAGACCATTTAAACATTTAGAGCCGAAGCTCCGTTGCGCTGCTCCCTGGCTGCAGCCCAGTAACCGCCAGCGGGAACTTATGCGCGCTTGGCCCGCTCACCTCTTCCCGCTTTCCCCGCACGCGTCCGCACAGTGCGCAGCCGGCTTCGCGGTGCCAGGCGTGCTCTGAATGACGTGCACTCATGCCCGAGAGTTGCCTTTCGCTTGGGATTTGGAGTCGTGATCTGCTCATTTGCTCAGTACACATTTGCTCGCTACTGTGCCAGGCCCTGTTCTAGGTGCCGGTGGCGCAGATGCCAACGGCAGAGATGAAGTTTCTGCCTCGCCGAGCTGACAGTCTAGTGAGAGGGACAGCAGACAGGTGTCCAGGTGGATGTGTGATGCAGCGTCAGGTATCAGAAAGTCGGAGGGAGTTGGGCCGGCGTCCAGGGGACGTGGGCCCATCCGGGTGCCGCGTGAAAGGCCCTGGGTGGTGGTGGCCGTGGCGACAGGCTGGGGGCGCGGACGCGTCTGTTGCCGAGCTTGCTCTTCAGTTCTGGAATCTTCGGCGGATCCTCAGGGAGGTCCGCCTTTACAGTCCTGCCGTCTGCAGATAGGAGCAGTTTAGTTCTCCCTTTCCGATCTTTACTAAAGCTCGTGGTTTATTTTTCCGGCTTTTGCACTGACTGGGGTCTCCAGTGAAGTGCTGATGACGGGGCTGAGAGCAGACGTCCTCGCTTCGTTCCTAGAAGGCCCCGCTGAATCTCACGTCCGCTGCAGGTGTTCAGTGGTGGCCGTGGCTCAGATCGAAGACGTTTGCTGAGTTTTCATTGGACTGGTTCTGAGGATCACGGGTGGGTTTTGCGTGTTGACGCGCTCCCCGTGTGTCTGCCGGCGGACCCGCTTCTGCATCCTGGCAGCGCCGTGTTCCGTGGTGCTGGTCAGCGCTGAACCAGCCTGGCAGCGGGCAGGGGGCCCACTCCGCAGTGGTGCGTTGTCCTTGTCAGGTTGTGCCGAGGTCATTTGCTCGTACTTTGCTGAGGCTTTTTACATCTGTGTTAATGAGTGATTTTGATCTGTGTTTTTATTGTCTTTGCCTTCAAAAACTAAGTGGGGGCCTATTTTCTTCTCTTAGGAGAGAGTTTGTGTGAGATTCTTCTGCTTTCTTTCGTAAATGCTTGATAGAACCCACCAGTGAAGCCGTGTTTGCTCTTTATATTTCGTGGATTTTATTTATCTCCTTTTATCTATTTTCTCACGTGGATTTATTTATTTTAACTTTTTGACAGCTATGTTGAGGTAAAGTTGACACATCACACATACGTGTCCGGACACTGTTGGCACGCGCGGTGTGTGTTCACCCACACAGATGTCACGCAGTCAAAGCCGTGAGCACTGCATCACCACCAGGACACCCCCTGCCACCCTTCCCGCTGCCGTTCACCCCCAGGCAGCCACTGATTCGTTACGGTAGATAGCGTGTGCTTCCTAGAGCTTTCTGTGAATGAAATCATGAGCACATCCTGTTTCCCTGGCTTTTTTCCTCAGCATAACACTTTCGGAGTCACCCACGTCACTGCCTGTCAACAGCAGCTCCATCTTATCTATTGCCGAGCCGTGTTTCGCTTGGGGCACCGCTGGTGGCCTCGAGGGTTGTTCCCCGTTGGGCCGTTAGGAGTGAAACTGGACGAGCATTTGCGTACGAGTCTCTGTGTGCGGGTCGCCTTCATTGTTTCTGGGTAAATACCAGCAGCATGACGCAGACGGACCAGTTGTCCTCCGCAGTGGTTTCGCGTTTTAGTCCCCACGAGCCGCGCGTGAGCGTCCCGTAGCCGCACCCTGGCCGGCGTTTGCTGTGGTCAGGCTTGAAGCGCAGACGGGCTGGTTAGGGGTGCAGCAGAGTCGGCGGCTCGCGTGTGGTTCCCTGTGGGCGGTGGCATCAAACGTGTCTTCGTGTGCTCACTTGGCACTCGTCTGCGTTTCATGTGTCTTGTAGGTATTGGCCCACTAACGTTTTTGTCGCTGCTGGGTTTGGGCTCCTCGTATTTCTGTGGAAGTCCTTTATCGGGAGAGCGATTTGCAAAGTCCAGTTAGCGGCTTGTCTTTTCATCCTTCTCACAGTGTGTGTCAGACCCCAGCGCTGCTTCTACCGCATCTGAAACTCTCTGCCTGACCCAGGTGTGCGGGAGCACGTTGCCCTGACACCCCGCAGCTTCCACAGCTCATTTATTAGTTGTGGTGGCCTTTGGGGAGAAATGCCACAATTGCCTATGTCATTGTCTGCAAAGAAAATGCTGTTACCTCTTTCCGATCTTTCCAGGCAGGACACCTTCGCTGTCTTTTTCTTGCCTGGCTGAGAACACGTATCCTGCCTTGTTCCTGATCCGGGGGCAAAGCCCGGGGCCACCCACCACTAAATGTGGTGCTGCCGTTGGCCTTTCACGGGTGTCTTGCATCAGACTGAGCGAGTTTCCTTCTCTTCCTAGCTTCCTGGGAGTTCTTCATTTCAAGATGCAATTTTCCACTACAGGAAGCTAGAAAAAGCTCAAATTAAACCCCAAAACAATAGAATCATATTGATTTTCAAATGCAAAATCAACTTTCCTTAGTCACGATGCGTCATTTTTTATGTGTTGTTGGGTTTGATGTGCTAACATTTTAATTTATTTAGAATTAAGAATTTAAGGATTCTCTTGTCCGTGTTCACGTGTGATGTCAGTCTATACTTTTAATGTCCTTTTCTGTCACGCATTCAGGCGGTGCTGCTAAATGTTGGCAATTTGGCCTCGATCGGTCTCATGCTCTCTCTGATCAGTCTGTCTGGAATTTATCAACCTTGTTTACCTGTTGTCGGAGAACTGGCCTTGGCTTTGTTGATTTTCTCCGCTTTTTCTGTCATTGATCTCTGTTCCTATGTTTTTCTTTCCTGCCTCGGAAGCAGGATAATGAAAAACTAGTATTATACAAAATGGAGCTGTTATTTTTGCAGAAAACAAATTGCTACCCACAGGTCCGGTTTGTATTTTGCTTAGTAAAGATATTTTAAAAGTTTGACGTTGAATAAAAATCATAGCACTGAACTGATATGTGTGTTTTTCTAATTTTCAGGAGGGTTTGCATTTGTATATGAAGCTCAAGATCTGGGAAGTGGCAGAGAGTATGCATTAAAGGTAAGAAAGGGTGATGCCATTTTATGTGGGTTTTGGGTTTTTTTAGAGGAAATCTCAAAGTGGCCGTTTTGAAGGGTCTCTCCCCATCATTTCGTTGGTTTCTTTTTTCCAGTCTATCTATGTGTCTTATTTGTTTCTTCTGGTGGCGAGAAGCCATCAGCAGTGTTAGTGGACTTTAAGGGCGTGGTCTCAACTTTGGGATGAGGGTTCAGCCGGCCACCTGGGGGGACAGTGACCTCACAGTGCCAAAACTGCAGCGAGGGTCCCACAAATAGCAGGACTTCAAAAGCTGCTCTGGTAAACTGCGGCCCACAGTGCACCCGTGTGTGAGTCACGGCAGGACAGCGGGAGGGGCGTCTTGTCAGCGGCGCGGCCGGCCCCGTGTTCGCTCAGCGGCCAGCCGCTCCGTCGGGGCTGGGGGCCCGGGCTGGGCCTCGTTTCCGCGGCGTCTTCTCTCCTGTTCTCTCGTCGTCTTCGGCCCGCTTGGAGCAAAGCTCCTGTGTTTAGTTTCTCTGGTGTCCTTGCATCATCAAGGACCATTTCCACGGCCTTCGGCTTCTCTCGGGGTTTGCAGCGGTCGGGGTTAAGATGGGGTGGCGTCGCTCTCCTGCACGCGGGGCAGGAAGACACGCAGCTGCTGACCCTGTCTCCGCTCTCTCCTGCTGCAGAGACTGCTGTCCAATGAGGAGGAGAAGAACAGAGCCATCATTCAGGAAGTGTGTTTCATGGTATCCTTCTCAGCGCCTCCCCGGGGAGGCGGGCACCGAGCTGTGCTCCCGACGCGCTCACATTGGCTTTGGCTTTTC
>NW_011889034.1:109495-119011 GCF_000151845.1 Pteropus vampyrus | reverse complement strand
AGGCTGGGGGCTGAATGCTTGGGGCGCTTGCGGGCGGGTGCAAGGGTTGCCTGGCACAGGGCGGGGACCGGTGTAGGCAGGTCTTCGAGAGGGGCGTGATGTGGGTGCCCACCAGCGGGAGCCTCCCTGCCCCTTCCTTGGTGCCCCTTCCCACAGGCCTTGCACCACCTCTCGCCCTGCGGTGCCCTCTCCAGCCCCTCTGCTCCTACGGAGTTATTTTCAAAGATTCCCACCCCCCCAATTTTCATAGATCAGCAGAGACCAGCGAGCACTGACGCTGTGATCGTTCCTCCATGCACCGGCTCATTTGCCCTCTCTCTGCCACTTGGCTGTCAGTGTGTCCCCCAGTCCCTCAGGAGGGTTGGGGCAAGCCTGTGAGGCGGGCGTGGCCGGAACAGGGGACAGTGGGCTGGGCTGCGGGGTGAGAGCAGCAGGCTGGTGCTCAGGCCCAGAGCGTGGGCAGATTGGGGAGCCAGAGCCGAGATGGGGGGTTGGGCTGTCCGTGTGGGATGCAGACGCCAGAGCAGGTGGCTGGTGGAGGAGCGTGCAGGCCCCGGGCCGCAGCTGCCCTCGGTGTTGAAGGCTGTAGGGCGACGCGGTCCTTAAAGAGCCCGGACACCATGGACGTGTAGAAGGTCCACGCTGGCGCCCACGCCTCACCCCTCTGCAGTGTAGACGCTGCCGCACAGGGTGCAGTGACTCACCAGACAGCCCACAAAGACCCCAGCCTACTCCCGGAGGCAGGGCTGGGTGGTTCTGAATGTCCAGGAGACGCAGCCCAGGAGAGGGGGTGCACGGTTGACAGTCTGAGCGGAGACGGCCCCGGAAGGTGATGTTAGAGGCCGGAAACGCAAGGGGAGCGGGCAGCCCGGGCAAGGTCCCGAGGTGGGACGGGAGCCGGTGCGCATGGCAGCGTGGCAGAGGGCGGGACAGTAGGCAGGGCCCCACTGTGGGGCTGCAGGGCCGGTGACTGCCTGGGTTCTGCATTGAGTAGCTGAGGGGGCCGAGGGCCTGGGCCAGGAGGAGGCAGTGTGGTCTGAGCAGAAGGCGGGCCCCTCCGGGAAGAGGCTGTGGGGACGGGGCCGCGGGAGGAGTGGGCTGGGGTGCCAGTGGAGTGTGGGCAGCCTGTGGAGGCTGGTCCCGTAGCCCTGGATGCGGTGTCCCCGCAGAGAGCCAGCCCAGTCCTGGCGGAGCCTGGCGCCCCTGGTGCACGGGGCACCCGTGCTCTCACCACAGGCTCGTCCCACGTGCATCTGCGTCCAGTGCAGTGAGCGCTCATCGAGGCTCCCGCTGACAGGCGGGATCGCTGTGTGTCACTTAGGGAAACGGAGCGGTGGTTTCACGAGAGACAGGTGTGGAAGGTGGGCGTTGCCGGTTTTCTCGGTAGCTGCCGGCTCAGCGGCTCCGAGGGGCCAGCGGTCTGCGGGGACCACGCCGGCTCTCTGTGCAGCTCAGTAGCCATGGCAGGTGCCGTGCTGCGGTGTCCCAACCGCCTCTGCCTCACAGGCTGCGCAGTTCCGGTCCGGCTGGCGGGTCCCTCCCTGCGGCCGGTCAGCATCTGTGGTCCCATGGTGATGTGCGTTTAATCCTCTTTTAGGGCAGCTGGTAGAGTTTTTAAAGAAAAATGAATCTAAAGGGCCACTCTCGTGCGACACCATCCTGAAGATTTTCTACCAGGTGTGCAGAGCCGTGCAGCACATGCACAGACAGAAGCCGCCCATCATCCACAGAGACCTCAAGGTACCGCCCCAGTCCAGTCCCCGCCCCTGCTTGGCAGGGTCCACCTCGCGTGCCCAGTGGCCCTGGCGCCCTGTCTGTGAGGCTGCGGTGTCATTCAGTTCAAGCCTCTGACGACCTGGGCCTTTGTCTTTTGTCACCTGAACCCAGAGGCTGGTTATGGTGACTAGTTGGCAGGTGCCCGACTGTGGACACCTGTGGGGCTAGGGCCCCGGCCCGGGACCTGTGCCTGCAGAGCTGCAAGGGCTGTGGCGAGAGGCTGCCGGGACCGAGTGGCCCCGAGCGCGGATGCCCTTCCCTGCCTCCGGCCACCGCCGCACCCCCGGGGGCCGGGCGCCCTCGGGCCATCGAGACTGCTCCGACTTGGGCGTGGGCTTGTGCCCGTGCAGTGTCCTGAGGAGTGAGCAGCAGGGGACCGCACTCCGTGCGCAGGTGGGCAGCCGGCCTGGGCCTGCCCCCTCGCCTCCCCCGCCCCGTGCGCCAGGGACCTTGGTGGCCAGGGCTCCGTCGCGCGTCCCCGGGGCCTGTCCATGGCTGCTGTGTGTGGCCCCAGCATGCACTTCCCGTGTCAGGCGTCTGCTCAGCGCTGTGGGTTAAGGTTCGGCCATCTGTGTGGCGCCCCGCAATTAGCAGACTGCGCCGTGGGCGCCCTGCTCCTTGGCGCCCCTCTGCACCTGATGTCAGGGCCGCTAGGACGGCAGAGGGTGTCTGCACCCTCGTGTGGCGGGCGGTTCCCGTGCCCGCGCTCCGCTGGCCCTAGTGTGGGCCAGTCGTGGGGTTTCGGTGTCGTTTCCTTGCTGCGGAGGGCGTCGGCCACCTTTCGTGCATAGTGCTGCTTGGACTCCTCTGGGAGGCACCTGCGGAAGCATCAGCCCGTTTTTCACTCTCTGAGTTGCCGCTCTCTGTCCCCTCCCCAGAAGCCCCATGTTGGTGTTCGTGGCCCACACAGTGACTAGTGTGCAGAGGGCACCTGCCGGCCGCCATCACAGTCACGTCGTGTTCCATGTCTTGACGGAGCTCTCGGCCCCCCCAGGCGTGGCGTCCTGAAGCCCTGCGGTTCGCCCCGTGCTTAGGGCCAGGGCCTCCTGTTCATCGTGGCTGTCTCTCCTGGCACCTCGGCCGTGTGGCCGTCCCTCGCCGGAGCTTCACGGCAGCTCGCACCTGCTGCTCTAGGACCGCTGGCTCTTTTTGGCTCTTTGTGTTTCCATGTAGAGTTTTGAATAAGTTTTGACAGGTTCTGCCCCCAAACTTTAGGGACTGTGATTGGGATTGCCTTGACTCCCCCAGAGCAGGCGCCCACACGCTTTGTCCGGGAAGGGCCAGACCTCAGACGTTTCAGCCCCGTTGGGCAGTGAGCATGTGGGCTGCCCGGGGCCCGCGCTGGGAAGCCTGGGGCTCCTGTTGGTTTTCAAGCACTGCCGTCCGTGGAAGCCGTTCTCAGCCTTCGGCCCTGCAGAGGGCGGGGCTGGACATGGCTTCCTGGCCTCGGATTGCGGACCTGCTATCCGGTGACCAGGGCAGGGTCCTGCCGTTGGTGTTGGGAGCGTGGTCTGGTTCTGTTTACTTTGGATTTTAAAATTTTATCTCAATTATTTACAGTTTTCTGGTTAGGAGTCTTTTGTATGTCTTCTGTTACAGATTTTTCTGGCTTTTTGGTGTATTCGATGGCTTTTAATGGGGATGTCATTTTTTCCACCGTCTAACCACCTTTTCTAAAGGCTTTGTCGTATATCTCACGTTATTTGTTGGACTTATCTTTGATTTGTGGTTGATTTAAAATTTTTTTTTATTTTACTAAATTATCTGTTTTTACAGGTACATGTACTGATTTTGATCAGGAGGGTCGAGACACCGCATTCCCCCCTTTGCTGGGGGAAGGCCTCTTGCTGACTGCTCTGAGCCTTCCCTGGGGGGCTGTCCACGCCCCGAGCTCACTGGCACCTTCCGACCCTGCAGGTGGAGAACTTGCTGCTGAGCAGCCAGGGGACCGTGAAGCTGTGTGACTTCGGCAGTGCCACCACCATCTCGCACTGCCCCGACTACAGCTGGAGCGCCCAGCAGCGTGCCCTGGTGGAGGAGGAGGTGAGATGGGTGGCTCGCGTGGCCAGTTCGGTGTCCTGCACAGCCCACCGCGTGGCACACGGCACCGCACAGGGCAGCCTGCGCGTGTCCCCGCGGTGCTGGGCCTGTGCCTGCGGGGCGCCACCTGGGAGTGCCGCTCTGGACGGAGGGGTCAGTGCCGGCCTCCAGCTACACAGCGCTCGAGGGTTACGGGAGGGTTACGTTCATGCGCAGTGCAGGGTCGTGCGCCTGCGGCACGATGGCTTCCTGTGCGGACGCCTCTGCACTCCACTGGGGGCCACCCACCTTGCCTCGCCTCCCCGTGCTCTGGGCCCGTCTGCCCCAGTGGAGCGCAGGGGTGGCTCATTTCTGGGGGTGCAGGATCCGTCTGCGTCCTTGGTTGGCGCTGAGTGTCGTGCACGTGTGTGCCCGGCCATGGCTGACCCTCTCAGAGCTGAGCTTCGAGTGGAGAGCGGTTGGTCCCACTCTGCACGAGGCCCCATTCTCCCTGTCCTGCCGCAGTCACGGCTCTGTCGACAGTTCCCACAGGAGCCTGCGGCCTTGGGGTCCGTGCTAGTGTGTTTGCCGCGTGCTGGAGGCCTGCCAGCTCCCACCTGTCACACGTCCCGCCCTGTGTGTTTGGGTCTCGGGTTCTGTCCTTCCTCCTGTTACTGAAGCTTGTAGAATAAACCGCTTCCTTTCGTACATACGAGCGGCCCGCCTTTCAAAGCTGGCTTTGGGCCACTGTGGACAGGCCTCCTGCTAGGTGAACACAGCACAGAGGTCATCACGAGCGCATTGGCCTGGTAGAGGAGCCAACGCTGGGCACCATGCGAGACGGGTGGGGGACGAGCAGCTATGGAGATGGGCGGTGGTGGGGGTGGGGCTGGCAGCCTGCGATGTTTCTGACATGCAGCGAGCTGGAAGCGAGTGTCCGGCGGCGTGGGTGTCGGTTCACAGTGAAAACACCCGTGCAGGTAACGTCCCTCTGACGTGTGTGTGTCTCCTTCAGATCACCAGGAACACGACGCCCACGTACCGGACGCCGGAAGCCGTGGACCTGTACTCACACTTCCCCATCGGCGAGAAGCAGGACATCTGGGTGAGGCCGCTGCGCTGCCGCTAGCTGTTGTCGCCGGAGAAGGCCTGAGTAGAAATGGGGTGTGAGTGTGGGGTGGTCGGCACAGGTCTGCTCCCCGTAGGCCTGCCACTGAGCTCCCCTGACATGGACACCTGCCCTCTGGGTCAGAGCTCTGCAGAGCGGCTGGGACATTCACGGAGCCGTGGCTTGCGCGGCCATACCCTGGGCATGCCAGATGGCCTCAGGGCTTTATGCTAGCCTGGTGATGGCCAGAGTGAGGTCTGGTGTCGCCGGGGTGGGTGTCATGCTCAGCAGTGCTTCTGCTGGTGTCTGCTGCCCCCACCCCCCCGCCATTGAGCACCGGTGTCTTGTCGCCTCCTTGAGAGCAGGGACAGTGATGCCTCAACCCTAGACGACCACCCTGTGGCCTTGCACCTCGAAGCTCACATTCCAGACTCTGAGCTCGGCGCGAAGCAGCCCAGGCGTCGGCTCAGTCACAGACAGGCAGAGACTGGGCCCTGACTGTCTCCTCGGAGATCCGAGCGCAGGGCCACACCCTTTCCTCCATCCGCGCCTCTCACCTCGCCCCCGCAGGCCCTGGGCTGCATCTTGTACCTGCTGTGCTTCCGGCAGCACCCGTTCGAAGATGGGGCAAAACTTCGCATCGTCAACGGGAAGTACTCGATCCCTCCCGACGACACCCAGTACTCCGTGTTCCACGGCCTCATCCGTGAGTCTTGTGTGCAGGGCCCGTGGAGGACGCGCCCCCCACGCCCCGTCACCCCAGGCGGCCGCCCGGGGCAGCCTCCCCGCTCTGGTCGCTCGCCCTCTGCGAGTTCACGGTGCTCTGCAGGGCCGGTTCGATCGTGTCACTCCACTCATCGTCACTTTCTGTGTCATACATTCCTCGCTTTAAAAATCAGTGACGTGAGGGAAGCGGGGTCCTCTGCAAGTGCAGGGCGGTGGGACACTGGGCCCTGAGCATGCGCTGCCTCTGCTGCAGGCGCCACGCTGAAGGTCAACCCAGAGGAGCGTCTGTCCATCACAGAGCTGGTGAACCAGCTGCAGGAGATCGCAGCCGCCAGGAATGTGAACCCCAAGTCGCCCATCACCGAGGTAAGATCTCCAGGTGTCACTCGCAAGTGTGTGGTCTTGAGACCCCCGGTCTACTTTAGGGGTGACAGCTCTGGAGGGAGCGCCCGTCTGTTGTGCAGGGAAGTGCACCCATGCCACCCGTGGGGATCGAGTGCCCCTGAGGGCGGGCCCCCCGATGAGAAGTATGCTGCTCTGGGGTCACGGGGTCAAGGGAATAAATTGGGTGCAGGGCCCCGTTGACCACGCAGCGCCATCCCACGTCAGGTGGCACTCAGTGTCCATCCCCGTGTTGGGGCCCAGGCAGGACGCGGAAGTGACGGGCTGGTGTGTGACACGCCCGCGGGTGCTTCCCGGGCTGGCTGAGGGCGGGCGGCATCATTTTCACGTCACTTCCACGTATGCTGCTGGGCGCTCTGTGGGGTGGCAGGGCTGCCACTGGACAGACTCGGGCCGCCGGGCAGACGTGGCCACAGCAGAGTGACTCCCGAGCACCCAGTGCTTCTCGAACCCAGGATAGTGGGGCAGACATCAGACCCCTCTGAAGTCAGGTTTCTGCCCCGGGCAGTGAAGCAGCTGTCCCCACGAGGTGCGGCAGCGTCCAGTGCGCAGCGGGCGTGGGTGGGCTCGCAGCCACTGCCTCCATTTCAGGGAGCTTGCCGAGTGACCCCTGTGAGTGCACACTCCTGGCCTGCGTGGCTGCCCTTCGTCCACGGGGCCCGTTTACAGCCGCGCGAGTTCTGCCCTCGGGTTTGGCGACAAGTCGTGGCTCGCCCCCGCCTGGCGGGCTGGGGCCGTGGTCCACCCCGTGCGGCCGGCGGCGTGCCCGCCCGCTGACCATGTGCTCTGAACCTCGCAGCTCCTGGAGCAGAATGGTGGCTGTGGGAACGCCGCCCCGGCCCGGGGGCCCCTCCCTCCTGGCGGCCCCGTGAGCAGCGGCCACAGCATGAGTGAGTACCCTGCCTGCACCCACAGCATGAGTGAGTACCCTGCCATGCGTCTGGGGATCACTGCGCCCCGCTGTGCCGGGCACCCAGGCCTGCCCCTGGGGCTCTCGGCCTGGCAGTGAGAGGCGACCGGCTCTGAGGGCCCAGGAC
Organism: Pteropus vampyrus; assembly: GCF_000151845.1. Classification (NCBI taxonomy): domain Eukaryota; kingdom Metazoa; phylum Chordata; class Mammalia; order Chiroptera; family Pteropodidae; genus Pteropus; species Pteropus vampyrus. Next base: position 111,943 of record NW_011889034.1, on the reverse strand, counting down.
CCTCCAGGTCACAGCTGCCTGAGCTCCCAGACCTCAGCAGGGGCCGCACGCTCGGCCATGGCTCAGGATGAGGGACTAGCGGAGAGAGAATGCCAGCCACCTTGTCGTCAGGGTGGCACTGGTTTCCCGAAGCTGCCTGTGACGCCTGGGAGGGCCGAGCCCTGCACCCAGCACGTAGGACTGTCGCAGTGGCCACACAGGCACCACTGTCCCCCGACGTGGCCAGCCCAGCCTCCGGCCCCTTGGAGGCCCAGCCGACGTGTGTGATCCTGGCCCACTCAGATGAGGCCGCCTCACAGGGCCGCAGACGGTGACCATGAGGGCTGGTGTGCAGGACAGTCGCATGGTCGTGGCGAGTGGCAGGCCGCAGGGGTCCTGGTCTGCTGGTGGGGAAGGCGCAGGCAGGCGGTCCTGGCAGGGGCAGCGGTGGCCGACAGGTCCTCCTGAGGACTCGCGGCGTGCTCGGTGACCGGCCTGCGCCCAACTCGTCCCGCGTGTGGCAGGCTGGATCTGGGTGCCCAGCGCTGGCACGGCAGAGCCTTGTCCCTGGAGCTGCCCTCAGCTCGGGCCCAGTGGCTGTGCCGGGGTGTTCTCTGCCACACTCCCGTCCTGTCCGCCATCTCCCGCCCTGGTGTGTGGAGGCCACGTCCCGGGACCTCTTTGACTGCTTTGTTTCCCGGGGAGGGGTCATCCTGGCCACCAGTTGGCCACATGTCCTGGGCATCTTGTGTCCACGCAGTGTGGCTTCAGCACCCCCACTGGCCCTGGATGCCTCCGTGGATGCCTGTTGTGTGGAGGCAGCTGGGTTCTCGAGGTGCCCAGGCAGGGCCACCCCACACACGTGCTCATGCCGCCTGTGTGAGTGCTGGGGCCGGGCTGGTCCCTGCCACACTGCAGCAGCTGCTCAGCAGCCCAAGAGTGTTTGGCCCCGTCTCAGCTGCGACCCAGCCGTCGGTGGCTGGTGTCGCTGTGATGGTCACTGAGGCGGTGGCAGAGCCCACAGACCCCCCAGGCACAGACACAGTGATGGATCACACCTCCCTCTTTTTAGAGCCGCCTGTAAGGGCCACACCCAGGTTCCTGGAGCTTCGGGCACCCGCCTTCATTTGCTGTCACCCTGTTCACATCCTATCGATGCTTCTTGGAACTGCGTCCTGCTGGCCAAGCCCTGTTCTAGTGCCCCCACCTCTGTAGCTGGCGCATATCCCAGGCACGGCCATACCACCTTAGCCCGGCTGGGGCCACTTGCTCGACCCTGCTCCTGGGCCCTGTGTCCACCTGTGTCCCCTCACCTCAGGCGTTGGGCTGTCTCACCCCTGGGTCCCTCAGTGTGTGCGTGTGCGGTGGTGGGTCAGGAGGTGAGCTGCTTACACGTCCCAGAGATGGGAACAGGGTGCTGCGTGCCCCTGAGGCTGGCATGGGGAAGGCAGATGGCCGGGGTTGACGGGAAGTGTGCTTGTCGCAGGTTCTGGGTTTCATGGCTACTCCCGCCTCTGGGACCCCGCCCGGCCTGCGACCTGAGGCTCATCTCTGCTTGCAGGCCTGGCGCTCGCTGAGTACGACCAGCCCTACGGCGGGCTCCTGGACATCCTGCGTGGGGGCACCGGGCGCCTGCTCACAAACATCAAGGACACGTCCTCCAAGGTCATCCAGTCCGTCGCCAGGTGGGTCGAGGGTGTGGGCAGTCTTGGCGACGGCTCACGGTTTTTCTGAAGCGTGTGGATTTCCCACCTGCAGGGCGTGTGCGCCCTGCAGAGCTGACACAGCCACCTCCTGGGCGTCAGGCCGCAGACCCTGCTGCCTCCGCCCTGCCGGATGGGCCCCTGCCGCCAAGGTCCCGCCCCCACCGTGGGGGGACTCGGCGGGAGGCAGAGGCGTGCTGGCGTCTATGACAGCAGCCCCTAGCCGCCCATCGCTGCTGCAACACCTCACGCTCGCACTGGTGCCTCTGCGGTGTGGAGTGGGCAGGCGCGGTCAGGCCCAGGCCGCCTCAGCGCGAAGCGTCGGGGTGCGTGGACGCGGGCCGGTGCACGTGCGTGGGGCTCAGGCACTGGCCCTGGCCTTCAGTGGGGCCAGCGCAGAGGCATCAGCCTCACCGTGAGGCCGTCACTCCATCCTGGCTGTTTCAGGCAGCTGTTCGTGGGAACTGAGCTACAGCGATGTTGGACATGTCGCAGGTTCTCTGTCCCAGGGTCAGAACGTTGGTCCCTCGATTGCAATGACTGTGTTTCTCTGGACAGTCGTGGAAACCTCTGGGTCTCGTTTCGTGTGTCCTTTTGTGCTGTGACCGTTCCGTGCTTTCAGCTGTGTCGCCAGCATAGACGAAGGCGTGTGTGCTTGTGCGTGAGCATGAGCCTGTGTGTATGTGCGTGTGTGGAGCATTTGCATGCATGGTGTGCAAGTGCGAAAGGTGTGAACGCTGGCACGCAGTGGTCAGGAGTGCATGGG
>NW_011889034.1:96550-107631 GCF_000151845.1 Pteropus vampyrus | reverse complement strand
GCAGGGGTGCTTCACAGTGAGAGCCTGACTTGGAGTGCCCATAGCCTGAGCTGGGGCCTTTGGAGGCTCAGAAGCATGCTGGCCGGAATGGACAGAAGGGTCTGAGATGCTGGCAGGCTCAGGAGTTCGCAGGGAGACTGCCTGGGACAAACGGGTCCTTTGTTTATCAAACACACGAACCAGAGCGGAGTCTTGGGCAGCACACTGGCAGGAGACGTTGTTGCCAGCCCTTTTCTCCATGGGGTCACACGTGACCAGCGGCCGTTGACCTCCGTGCGTGTGACTGTGAGGGCCAGGCGGCTGAGGTGTGGAAGGCAGATGTACTGCTCTCCTCGTGGGCCCAGGCACCCTGCAGCTGGTGTCCTGTGTGACGAGCAAGGGCCTCCAGCAACCCAAGGCTCTGCCACAGGAGGCTCAGGTCAGGGCCTTGGGGCGGTTGACAGGGACGCTGTAGGGTCCCTGGGCAGCCCACTCTGCTGCAGGCAGAGCCCTCATCGGGTGGTGTGCGGGCCCAGCGGTCCTGGGGGCCTGACCTCGGAGGAGGCCCCCTGTGCGTGCCCTCAGCTGCCTGCAGCTGGTCCGTGTCCTGGGAGCCGGGCCTGGGCCTTCTCTCTGTGGTCTGTGTGTCTTTCTTGTGGGCTAGAGGTGCAGCTCCCAGCTGCCCACGCCCCTTGCACGTGTCCTGGAGCCAACACACGTGGCCTCACACAGCCTCCCGCCGGGTGCCAAGTTCCCAGCTCTGCGTGTCTGAACATCTGGCACGTGCACTCGGTGATCACTCTGCCCCCTGCACCCCACATGCTTGGGCGTGCCTCCTCGGGGGTACACGGGGGCTGCGTGGCCCGGTCCGCGCCGCCTCCTCAGCACCAGGCGCCCAGGTCAGGGGCGTCCGTGGCCTGTGGCTGTGGCCATGGCTGTGCACTGCTGGCCACACGCGTGTCCTGTGTGTGTCCTGTGCTCGCCTCTTTCTCTTTTCATATTGGGCTTTGCTTTTCTAATTGACTTTTACGTGTTCTAGGTAGGGATTTATTTTGTGAAAAAAATAAACGTGGCAAAAAAATTTCTCTTTGTGAGTCGTCTTTTTCTTTTGGTTTCGTGCTATGGTGTTTCGCTTGAAGCGTGAGTTTACCCGTAACTTCCTCTGCGTCTTTTGTTTTCTCGTTCGGTAGAAGGTTTCTTCGTGCCCCGTTTTAAATGGTTGCACGTGTTTTAAAATACGTTTCAGAGCGGTTAAGTGTGTTTTTAATTTTTTTTGTACGTGAGGGTCTTTAATCTACGTGGACCTTACTTTGGGGATTTTTCATTGATTCCTGCCTGCTGTCCCCCAACAAGAGTGACCCCTCTCCTGTCAGCCAGCCGAGGCCGCCCGGTCTGACTCCGAGCCCCTCGTCCGTCCTCTGCGCCCGCTTACACCTCGGCGCCTGCGGCCCTCGGTGCGCCGTGCTGTCTGCCGACGGTGCATGCCTCCCTCTTCCCCGCTTCCTCCCCGAGGCGTCGGCCCTTCCGCGCAACTGTTTCTTCAGGTGAATTCTAGAACACGCTTGTCAGGTCACCTGCCTGGTTACCTAGGATGTTGGAGTCTGTCCATTTTAGGACCGAACTGGGGACAGTTGGTCTCCATGGCGCTGACTGTGGGCTCCAGCAGAGAGATGTCCCCAAGCCCGTGCCCCTTTCCTGCCCTCCCGGGTGCCTGCTGGCGGCCCCTGGGGGGAAGGGGCAGCACAGCCTGCACAGGGTGCCCCTGCTCAGGCCGCGTCGTGTGGGAGGCCCCCATGCCGTCCTGCCCAGCTGCACTCGGAGAAGGCCGTGGGGTCAGACCGAAGCGGTGGAGAGAGAGCCCATATTTGTGTTTGAGAGGACGAACGTTGCGAATGCGGCATTACTCTTTAATCTGCAGATTCATGATGATACAGATAAAAATCCCGACGTTGTTTCCACGAATTTTGATCTTAAAGTTCATGTTTCCCAGAATCACCAGTAGCGTTTTCAGAAACGAGCCTAATAGGAGGCGAACCCTGTAATAGGCGTGTCAGTTTCCAGGCATCAGTGTTGTGGACGCCCACGTGTGTGGCCAGTCACAGACAACACGAGGGGCCAGTCAGTGCACGGTGCTGAGACCGTTAGCACCTGTGGGGAGAGAAAGAATAACAGCCAAATACATCGGTTCCGATGAGGGAAAAGATCTAATTGTGGAAAAAGCCTTTTAAAGGAAAAATTGGTAAGTAGAGAGTAACATTTTCATAACTCTAGAGTGAGGAAAATTTCTTTTTAAGTTTTAATTTTCAGTTGCAGCTGACGTTCAGCGTCGTTGGCGTTAGTTCAGGTGTATGGCATGGTGGACAGTGCGTCTGGTGCCCACCTGCACCATGTGCGTAGTTGCAGTGCTGTGGATCACATTCCCCGCGCTGTACGTCACGTCCCTGCGGGGGAGATTCCTAAACAAGCCGCGGAGGAAATGATCAATAAATCTAACTAAGAAGCTCTCTGGTCTTCAAAAAAACCTCACATCGGTTTAAAATAACAAAAAGATACAACCCTGATTGGGAGCAAACACGTTCTAACTGTACGAGTCACAGAGGAATAGCATCTGTCACGTGTAGTGAATTATGAATGTTCGTAGGAAATTGGAACATGCACGAGGCAGGTAACAGGACGACTGAGTAGCCTGTGGAAGGTGCCCGCTTGGCCTCCGTCCCCGGACGTGCCCCAGACTGCCGGCCCCCACGGGGATCGCCGCCCGTCCCGGCCACACCTGCCGTGTCTGTCACGTGTTTGTGACTGTTCTCTGTCGCCGCCCCGGCACCCTCCCTGTCTGTCTGCCACGCTTCTGCCTCTCTGGTTGTGAGCAATCATTTCCTGTGATGCTGTTTCCTCCACCCTCTGCACCTCAGTTACGCTTGTCTCTCCCCGTGTCTGTGTCGCCCCGTGGTCTGCAGTGTGCGCTTAGAGCTGACCCGAGTCCACTTTCACACAGCCGCTCTGCGGGTGGGGGTGCCGTAGGGTCACCATGGCAGCCCTGCCTCGGCCCCTGCATCGCAGCCGTCGTCCGTGTCCTCTGCACACGAGCACACGCGTGCAGGACGTGTCGTTGCCATTACTGTTTTGAACAAACTGATCTGTTTGGTCGATTAGGAACAAGAAGTACAAGTTATATTTTGCCTTCGCTTCTTCCTTTCCTGACGCTCTTTTGTTTTTTCACGTGGGTCGGAGTTTCTGACTTGAATCGTTTTTTTCCTCTCTAAAGAGCTTTTAACGTTTCTTGCAAGGCAGGTATGCTGGCAGCAAATTTCTTCAGGTTTTGTCTGTCTGAGAAAGTCTTTCTTTTTCTTTCACTTTTGGAGAGTAATTTCACAGGGCACAGAATCCTGCGTTGGTGGTTTTTTTTAACACTTTAAACATTAAGCCCGTCCTCTTCGGCCTTGCCCGGCTTCCGGGAAGTCGGCGGGACCCTTCGTGCCTCCGTGGGTGTGGTTCTTCCCCCCGGCGTCTCTCGGGGTCTGGTCTTTATCTTTGATTTTCTGCGGATCGTTGGCGAGGTGCCCAGGCGCAGCATTCCCAGTTTTCGTCCTGCCAGGTGTTCTCGGGTCCCTGGGTCTGTGGTTTGGGAACATTCTCATTCATGAGTGTCCTAAGTACTTCTCCCGTCCGCCGTCCCTGACCCTCTGGCGTCCCCGTTACGTGGTTGTGGCTTCTGCAGTTGTCCCAGAGCCCTTGGCTGCCCCGTCTGGGTTTTCCGCCGGTTCCCTCTGCTTCTCGGTTTCCCGAGGTCCCGCTGGCGCGCCTGCAGCTCGGGGATCCGTCGCGCGTGCCGTCCGCCAAGCCCGTCGCAGGTGTCTTTTCTCGGCTCGCCCGCCTTTCCGCACACGTGGCTCCCGCCATCAGCACGTCAGCTGCAGTCGCTCCACGGTCCTGCTCTGGTGGCTCCAGCATCCCTGCCACATCCGATTCCGTTGTCGGCTCTGTCTGTTCAAACCGTTTCTTGCCTTTCTGTGTGCCTCGTAGATTGTTCGTGATGGTCAGACGCGGTGTGCCGGGTCAGAAATCTCTGTCGTACGTTTTTGTTACTGTCCGTCTTCAAAGCCAGCTCCCACTGCCACGCATCTTTGAAGGGGAAGAGCGCTAAGTTAAAACCCTTCCACTGGGTCCACGCGGATCTAATTTCTCATCACCGTGTGGACGTCAGCTTTACACACGGACTCACGCAGATGTGCACACACACCGACGTGCACAGATGCTACACTCACAGCATGCGAGCCACGTACGTGTGCACGTGAGTATACATGCACACTCACACACACACACACACACACACACACACACACACCCCTCGTGTCCCCCAGGAGCTGCAGCCCGATGCTGACAGCACCCCTTCCACGGCCTCTCCAGGACTCACTGTCGTTTAAGATCTTGCTACTGAGCCGTGGAAATTTCCCATAATGACTGAGTGCTTTTTAATTCCAGTTATGCGAAGGGGGATTTGGACATATCCTACATCACATCCAGAATTGCAGGTATGTCAGCCAGCTTTGGTCAGTGCGCTTCCGCGTCTTCCCCGTGCGGAGCTGGGGCCTGGGGTGCTGGCCGTGGGCATAGCCCTTGCTGTGGCATCAGGTGGGGCGTAAGGGTGTGGCCAGTGGGGAAGGGGAGTGTGCCTCGTGGGCAGCCACACACTTGCCCAAGGTGTGGCCTGGGACATCTGTCCCTGTGTCCAGTGCACCTCCAGGCCCTGTGGTAGACAGTGCCAGTATCAACCCAGTTTCTCCCCTGCTCTGGAACTTTCTGGAACTCTGAGGTCATGAGAGGGATGATGCAAGGTCATGTAAATTTGAAACTTGGGTCTCCAGGCAAAAATCGAAACCACCAGACCCAGACACACAGCCTCTGTGGTTCCCCAGGCCTCTGGCAGACCCTGCTGTCCAGCATCACTGCTGGGGCCGCAGGTGGCCTTCCTCGCGAACGGCTGGCAGGCCGGGGGGGGTTCTGCGCTCACCCCCCTCAGCTCCTGCCGCCTGATCAGCCACCCGCGCAGGGGTGCTAGAAGCAGAGCCTGCGCATGGCCAACCACCCAGCCCGTGGCTGCGCAGCCTGCCCTCGCCCCACACAGGTCCCCGCAGGCGGCTGATGCGGGCTGTCTCTTTCAGTGATGTCGTTCCCGGCAGAAGGTGTGGAGTCGGCCATTAAAAACCACATAGAAGACGTGCGGCTGTTTCTGGACGCCAAGCACCCAGGACACTATGCAGTCTACAACCTGTCCCCAAGGACGTACCGGCCTTCCAGGTTCCACAACCGGGTGAGTGGCTGGCCTCGCCCCCCGCAGGACGGCTCCCTTAGGGACCGGTCCTCGCCTTGGCACAGCTGGAGACGGGCTCCCAACCTGCCCCGGGGTTCGGACGGGGCCTCGGGGGCTCGGGTCCGCGGGCAGTGCGTGGCGGGTGGGTCTCTAGGAAATCAGGTGGGTCGAGTCAGGTCAGCTGAGTGTTGCCTCCCCGCTGCTCGCCTGTCAGAGGGCCTGGGGCCCCGCGGTTCTCCTGGTAAAGGAACCTTCAGGACGCAGACGCTGTCACAGTTGGCCCCGAGCCTCGAGCGGGCCGGCTCCAAGCACTCGTCACCAAAGCTGCGGCTGCCTGGCACGCGTCCTTGGCACAGGGGCGGGAGCCTGTGGGCAGGGTGGGGGACGCATGTGTGCGGAGTCCCCGCCGAGCCCAGCCCTGCCCCACAGGTCTCCGAGTGTGGCTGGGCAGCGCGGCGGGCGCCGGACCTCCACCGCCTGTACAGCCTCTGCAGGAGTATGCACGCGTGGCTGCGGCGGGACCCGAGGAACGTGTGCGTGGTGCACTGTGCGGTGAGTGCCAGGCCCGCGGTCCCGCCCTGCGCCCGGGCACGCCGCGGAGCAGGGAGCGCAAAGGGGGAGGCTCCCGGCCAGCCGAGGGGACGAGGACAGAAACGGGCTGTGCATCCCGTGGTGATGGTGTTGCCAGGGGGCCCGTGGTGCCCGCGTGCCAGCTGCAGGCTGCAGCGCCGGCCTCCTGAGGACCGGGGGCCGGCGCAGGGCCCACCCTGGCATCTGCAGCCAGCAGCCCCGGGCCTACGTGTCCCAGCAGGGCTGGCGCCTGGCCTTGTGGGATCCGCCCTCGTCAGGCAGTGCGAACACTGCACTCTCTGGGCACCCCTGGGTCCCCACAGGGAAGACCACCCACACGGGTGGCGGCAGCTTCTCTCTTTGGAACGCGGGACCCCCACACGGCATCTTCTGTCTCCCGGTGGGAGTCTCGGGGGCGGCACTGGGGCCAGTCCGCCTTGCAGGACGCGGCTTTGCCCCGCTTGCTGGGGCTGAGCACCAGCCTCTCTCCAGTCCCCAGCTGCACAGCAGGGCTCGGGCGTGTGGGCGTCACAGTGGCACCCACCAAACACACGCATGAAGGTTAGCACCACCGTGCTGTGACCAAAGCCACCCCAGCAGTGACAATGAGGGTTCACTCGGGGTGAGCGTGAGGCCCAGGTGGACAGTGAGTGTGAGCAGTGTCCAGCTGGAGAAGCTGGCCGTCTTGTGCGTTTTGGACTGGGTTGGTACGTCACTGGGTGCATTGCCATAAGTTCCAGAATGTGTCGCACAGAGGCAGGGCCCTACTGTCCCCAAGGGAGGCGGGCGATCAGGAAGCCTGCGGTCCCCATGTGCGGCGTGTGGATTGCCCCGTGCCGTCTGTCCTAGGACGGGAGAGCCGCGTCGGCGGTGGCCGTCTGCTCCTTCCTGTGCTTCTGCCGGCTCTTCAGCACTGCGGAGGCCGCGGTCTACATGTTCAGCATGAAGCGCTGCCCGCCAGGCATTTGGCCGTCTCACAAAAGGTACCGTGCCTGCCGCCCGGGGGACGTTGGGTGAGGCGTGCACCTTGAGCGATGGGCCTGGTTTCGTAGGGTGTGGACTGCTGTGTGGAGCCGGCCTGGCGACTGTGGCCCCGTCCCGCAGCCTGCTGTGCTGGTGAGGACCCGGGCCGACTGGTCGGGGCGGGCCAGAGTCAGTGCCGTGGGGCCCCGAGCCCATTGGGGAGCACCTCCGTCCAGGTCCTGGCACCGGCGCTGCGGCAGGTGTGACTGTGAGGCCTGGGAGCCGGGCGTGGCCACTCACTGGGCAATGGGCAGTGCCGCGGACGCCATCTCTGTGCGTGTTACTCCCAGGAGCCCCGCTGTGGGCTCGGTGTTGTCTTCAGTCGGGTGACATCTGTCCACTGCGATGCCACGTAACAGTGACGTCGCCATCTTTGCCACGAGGCCGTGTCGTTCCAGGCTTCTGTGAGATACTGGCAGTTTTGTGCTGCTCTGCGTCACCTGACAACTTGAAGGAAGTGGGTTCTCAAGGCTGCTGCTCCTTCCCCGAGGTCACACCCTTCCGACCAGGTGGCTTCTCATGTCACTTCCCGCTGGACACACTCGCCGCAGTGGGGGTGGCCATTCTGATGCTCGGGTCTGAATCACCTCCCATTCCGGCCCCGCCGCCTCACGCCTGTGGCCAACAAGGGGTCCTCACAGGCCATTCCTCCTTCCTCGGACGGTGGCACAGCTTGTGGACAGTGGGGTAGGAGGATAAATGCCCTTCCTGCTTGCGAGGCCACCTCGCTGCCTGGGGACCAGGTGCGGTGCAGTGTCATGTCCCTCGGCCACCCAGGGAGCCAGCCACACAGCTGTGTCTCCTGTGTCACTCATGCAGAAAGACTGAAGAGCAGGGCCTGGGCCACCAAGCAAAATGACGGACCACTGACCCTTTAAACACGTCAGCCTAGAAACCATTTTTTCTCCCGTATTCCGAATCCATTTGGGTCCCCGAGTCGTGTCTGTGGAGCAGCCGCTCCCATCTGGGGGCAGAGCCAAGAAGAGGGTTGTTAGCTGTGCTGCGTGAGGCCCTGGGTCCCCACCCATACCCCAGGCTGCCTCCTGGGAGCCGTGCAGGTGTGTGGAGCCCCTTCCCACCCTAACTGCTTAGCGAGTAGCGGGACCAGCATTAGGCTTGTGACTCTTCAGAGCATCCGGCCCAGGATCTGCAGAGTGGCCGGCATCCCTGGGGAGTGGCAGACATCGCCAGCAGGGAGCCCAGTGGGTGGAGTTAGCGGGCGTGTGGAGCCGCGAGGCTGGGGGGTTGGAGTTGGCTGTCTTGAGTCTCCACCGGGTAGTCACAGAGCAGGTGCAGACAGAGCTGGGGCCCAAGGGTGCCTCCCCGTGGGATAAGCGTGGTCAGAGCACTCAAGACCTAGACTCCCCTGCAAGAGCTGGAGATGCTCACGGAACAGGCGGGGAATGGCGAGGGAGTCACATGGGGAGGCCAGGCGTGAGGAGGGACCTGTGAGAGGCGCCCCCCTGCTGGGCCGCCTCACGGAAAAGTGAAGAAAGTCGCCGAGATCTCCCCAAGTCAGGGACAGCAGCAAACCTCGGACAGAGAACACCCAGCAGGGTCAGAAACGCCCAGGAAGCCCCCCGCAGCACTCCCGACCTGCAGCAGAGAGGGGGATGCCTTCCTTTCAGGCGCACGGTGTACAGTGAGCAAGGTCGTGTTCTGGGCCGTTACAGGGCCACAAACTAAAAGCAGAAACCGTACAGAACATGTCCACAGGCTGAGGTGGAGCGAAACCAGAGGTCAGTAACAGAAAGGGCTGGAAAGATCCCTGAGTGTTTCTGAGTTCGCACACAGCCTCCTTTCAAACAGCCCGAGTCAAGGAGGGAGTCAGAAGGGAAGCACGAAGACATTTCTAACTGAGCGGAAACGCTGGTGTCAGACTCGGGACGTGGAGTTAGGACGTTGCCTCATGGGCAGTCGACAGCGTTGAAACTTATTTGGTCGAGAAAAGATTGTGTGTGCCGACGGGGGCACAAAGCACGCCTGCACCGTGGTGTGTGCAGAGAGCACGCGTGTGAGGTGTGTGGGCTGCACGAAGTATGTGTGTGATAGGCCGTGCCTCCTGATCCTGCAGGTACATCGAGTACATGTGTGACATGGTGGCGGAGGAGCCCATCACGCCCCACAGCAAGCCAATCCTGGTGCGGGCCATCGTCATGACGCCCGTGCCGCTGTTCAACAAGCAGAGAAGCGGCTGCAGGCCCTTCTGCGAGGTCTACGTGGGGGACGAGCGTGTGGCCACCACATCCCAGGAGTACGACAGGATGAGGTGAGTTCAGACGTAGGGCCAGCCTTCCCCCAGGCTCGCCATGTTAGTGTTGTCCGTACTCTGGAAGGCCGGAGGGGAATGTCACTGGAGGCGTCCACCTCGGGTCTGGCCCATGAGCAGCAAGCAGCTTCGCAGGCTGTTCCCAGATGGCAGGTGGGAGGTCCCGTGATGTCAGGCTGAGGGGCGGCTTCTGAGAGGTCATTTCTTGCCTGCCCCCACCCCCCCACATCTCCGAGATAGTTCGGTAGCAAAACCAGCAAGATCAGAACGCGTGGATTTCGGCGTTGGTGAGCTCGAGGCTTGCTCTTTGAGACAATCTCTCAGCTCTCATTCTGTTCTCAAGGGATTTTAAAATCGAGGATGGCAGAGCGGTCATTCCCCTGGGCACAACTGTCCAAGGGGACGTGCTGATCGTGATATACCATGCGCGGTCCACCCTGGGCGGCAGGCTGCAGGCCAAGGTGAGCAGCTCGTGGGCTGGGCCTCTTGCGGGGGTCCCGTGGCTGCATACCTTGTCCCCACCTTGTCCCCGCCTCCTGTGCAAACCCCGAGGTTTCCCCATCACGGGATGGCTGTCTGCGTGGGGGTCTGGGAGCTCTGCACCCCGACCCTGAGAGGCCTCTTGTTGGAGAGCTGCCATCCCACTGCCGTGTGTCCGAGGCGCTCAGAGCTTGGTGACTGTTTCTCAGTGTGACGCGGGGCTCTGGGTGTCACCCGTTTGCTCTCTCTGCAGATGGCATCCATGAAGATGTTCCAGGTCCAGTTCCACACGGGATTTGTGCCTCGGAACGCTGCCACTGTGAAGTTTGCCAAGTGTGTTGGTGTCGCACCATGGGGGTCCGGGCGGGCGGAGCATGCCGCGTGCTGACGTGCACAATGCCGTTGATGGTGGCGGGTGTCCGCATGCGGCCAGGCTGGGCTTCCACCCCGGGTCTGCCCACAGAGCCGCATTCGCTTCAGGACCCCTCGCTGCGGCCGCCTATGCCTCGCCTCGTTAGAGGCCCCCTGCTCACATGTGCGAGGTGGCAGTAGACAGGGCGCTCGCTGCCTGGCACCTCTGGTCGGCACCTGTGGCGTCGCCGTGCTCTGCTGGGTGGGGCTGGGAGGTGCCTGGGGGGGCGTGGTCGGGCATTAGAGGCAGAGGTGGCTGCAGCTGAGGAGCAGCGGTCCCGCCCGGCACTCCTGGTTCACCGCGCGCTCCGGTCATGCCGACCTGTGAGGACGGCAGCTGTTGGCCTCACGGTGCTCACCTGGCCCTCGGCGCACGGCGGGCGCGGTCCACTGGCCTTTCAGACGGAGGTGCTGGGGCTTGGCCGCCGGCCCAGTGCGGCCTGAGCTCGGCAGGACGGTTTCCGCGTGCGAGGTCTTCGCGCCTGCCGGCTGCTCCTTCTGCTCGGTCTCACATGCACTTGCTCACGCTCGCGGGGGACACCCAGACTCAGGTGTGTTCCAGTGGGGTGCTCAGAGTCGGCTGCCCACAGGTCCCCAGCCTGCACCCTCTGCACCCTGCTCAAGTCCCACCCATACCTGGAACCATTAGGGCCTGGCCCGGGTCCTGGGGGACTGGGTGCCGTCACGCAGGGGACGTGCCACACGGGGTCTGCACATGGCACTTAATGTCCTCCCGGCCGTCAGTGTCAGGAGGCCAAGGGCGCACGTCTCACGTTTCCAGACAGGATCGCTCTTCCGAGTGTTTTTTATTTCCTCGTCTATTGTCTTTCTCACGTTGGTGCTTAAAAAAAATTGTAACGCGCCAGTGTGGGAAGACGCTACAGAGACAGCAGGTGTCGGAACTTCAGCGTTCCCGGGTCGTTTCTTTCGTTTGAATGGAAACAACCCCGAGCTTCAGTGGTTTTTAGCCTCAGCGGGCGTACGTAAAACCATTTGTCACCGGAGACCAGGAGGCAGAAGTGGACTCAGCAGACAGGG
>NW_011889034.1:94607-96500 GCF_000151845.1 Pteropus vampyrus | reverse complement strand
TGGGTGCCGTCACGCAGGGGACGTGCCACACCGGGTCTGCACATGGCACTTAATGTCCTCCCGGCCGTCAGTGTCAGGAGGCCAAGGGCGCACGTGTCACGTTTCCAGACAGGATCGCTCTTCCGAGTGTTTTTTATTTCCTCGTCTATTGTCTTTCTCATGTTGGTGCTTAAAAAAAATTGTAACGCGCCAGTGTGGGAAGACGCTACAGAGACAACAGGTGTCGGAACTTTAGCGTTCCTGGGTCGTTTCTTTCGTTTGAATGGAAATAACCCCGAGCTTCAGTGGTTTTTAGCCTCAGCGGGCGTACGTAAAACCATTTGTCACCGGAGACCAGGAGGCAGAAGTGGACTCAGCAGACAGGGGCTCCCGACAACTAAACGCTGTGTCTGGGGCGGGGGGAGATGGGGCTTCCGCTGGGCTCCGCACTGCACGAGAGGCGGCGGGCGTGGGCCCCGGGCCTCAGGTAAAGAGCTCGGCCCGTGCGTTCATAGCAGAGTAGACCCCCCGGAATGTAGAATTCACGAGTTCAAAGCAGATCCCTTCAGGCTGAGGGAAACTAATGGAGGTAGAGAAAAGGCCGTGAGAGGTATCGGGGTCTGTGATCAGGTCTGCACGCTCTTACTGGAGTCTCAGGAGAAGAAAACAAACAACGTTTGAGAACGTTTACTGGGGAATGTTTTCTTAAACTGATGACTGCCATCAAACTGTAGTCTCCAAGCCGTCTTCACAAGGAGGGACCTTCATGGGCGGACAGACCCCCTGCCAAGCGCATCACGGTGCGGTTGCTGAAAACCTGAGCCGGAGTCCCGAGCCCCCGGCCTCCAGGTAGTGAGACCGACGGCTGCCCTGCCGTGAGCCGGCGGGAGCCAGGCGTCCCTGGGGATACCTTTTAAAGAGCTTAAAGACGAAAGTGGCCGACCTAGAGTTCTGTCTCCAGTGCAGTGTCCTTCAGAGTGGAAGTCAGTCACAGGCGTTTCCGGGCCGACGAGACGGTGTTCAGACGCAACGCATGTCCAGCGTCTCAGGAGTGACGAGGCAGCCGATTAGTAGTGGGGTCACTTCACCAGTGAGACCCCAGTGGTCATGAGCACAGGGGAGGTGCAGGTCAGACCATGTGCACCCTGACTAGAGGGGCCGAGACAGAGCCGCCGAGCAGGTCGCCGGCATGGGGTGGAGTCGGGAGACGCTGGCACTGTGTCCCCGAGTGCGGCCTTCCGCTGCCTTTCGTTGTGTGACTGGCACACGAGCTCCTGGCGCACGGCGCCATGACTCGATGTACGTGCACGTTGACGTGAGCCCGCAAGTTCAGTCACCATGCAGGCCGATCTCTCCTTGTGACGGGAACGTCGGAGGTTCTGACACACGCTTGAACCGTGTAGCACAGGTTTGTGACTGTGGTCACCGTGCTGCGCCTGGCAGCTCGGTTCCTCACAGCCCAGTGTGGCCGCCGGGTGGTGATGAGCTGGCCCACACGTGGCGGCGGCACTGCTCAAGCCAGCCCCGTGCAGAGCAGCTTACAGGCTGCAGGACCCTGTCAGCTCAGGCCTCACATGGGCCGTGGACAGCCGAGCACCGGCTGCCCGGGGACGTGGCTTGGAGAGGCACAGGGACCTTCCTGGGTTGAGAAGGGACTGTTTTCTTAACATACTGGTCACACAGTTCGGGAACATGCTAAAGTGCCTTCGGGTTTGTCGCCACCCTGCGAGTGACGCCTCCAGCAGTGGGTCGGTCAAGGAGGGGGCTGCCGGGTGGCCCTGCCGGTGTGGGAACGTGCTGTCCACGTGCGGGGTCCCTTGTGCAGAGAGGGTCTGGGAACGGGACAGCGAGAGGGATCTGGGATGACGTGAGTGGGATGGGCTGTCAGGTGAACCCAGGTGGGTCTGCCCCCCG
>NW_011889034.1:78625-94134 GCF_000151845.1 Pteropus vampyrus | reverse complement strand
GAAGTGAGAGTCAGAGTCTGCTGTGGCTTTGCCGCCTCGCCTGACGGCTGTCACCCTGGCGGGCGTGGTCGGTCTGGGCCGCGGGCGCCCCATGGACGTGGCAGAGGGCAGTGGGGGCCCCGTCGACACCCGGGTCTCAGGACCCGCCGCGTCTTCATGTCTCCCTCGTCGCTCCACGGTTTCGATGCACACGAGACGAGCTCGCAGGTGTGGGTGGCGCAGGGTGCGGGGGACACGGCGGCCTGCAGCCTATCGGGGGGGCTGGGCCTGTCAACGCAGCGTGTGAGTCACTGGGGGTGGCCTCGGGATGTGTGGCCCACTGGGATCCCCGGAGGGGCATAGGGCCATTGAGTCAGGACAGTCCAGTGAAGTGGCAGCCGAGGTCGCCACTGCAGGTCACCTTGGGCACTGCCACGGGGAGCACTCGGGGACCGGCCTTCCAGGAGCTTGCCTCGTCCCCGTCCCCAGCCCGGCAGGGGCAAGCGCACTGCCTGCGCCTGCTGGCATCTGGTCTCCTGTTGCCGGCCCTCGGTCTCGGGGGTCATTGGGACAGCATCTTCATGGAGACACGCTGAGCTCCCAGGGCGGGCCCCGCGGTGCGTGCGCCCAGCGCACACAGACCAGAGTGAGGCGCAGAGGCCATCCTGCGCCTGGACAGCACTCGGCGCTGCTCTGTGCTCTTTTCTGGTCAACGCGGGGTGACCTGTGAAGTGTGTCACAGCCCTTCCTGACTGGCACGTGGCCTCCACTGCAGGTATGACCTGGACGCATGTGACATTCAGGAGAAGTACCCGGATTTGTTCCAAGTGAACCTGGAAGTGGAGGTGGAGCCCAGAGACAGGCCCGGCCGGGAGGCTCCACCCTGGGAGAGTACGAGCATGCGGGGGTTGAACCCCAAAATACTGTTTTCCAGCCGGGACGAGCAGCAGGACATCCTCTCGAAATTTGGTGAGACCCTTGTTTTCTGAACACACTGGTGGCCGCTGGGGTCACGCTGAGCGTGGGGCCAGGCGTTCGGGCCAGACACACACCTGCTGGTCTTTTCGGCCCATGCGTGTCACAGGCAGGCGGGGCCTGCGAGGGGCCGGGCGGGGGCCGGCGGGGCCTGGCTTGCTGGACGCGCGCCCACTTCAGACGTGACCTGGAGGTTGAGGCTTCACTCTGGCCCGGCGGGGCCACGAGACCACCAGCGCTGCAGGCGTGTGTTTCTTGACCCCTCAGTCAGTTCGGTCATCCTGTTCAGACACACACAAGTCGCAGGAGAGGGTGCCGGCCACGGGGCTGTCCTTCCCTCTGCGGCCGCATCAGCTCTCCTCGTTCTGGGTTTGCAGTTTTTACGTTTCCTATGTGACGACAGCTAAGTATCCTTGAAAACCGCGTGTGTGAGCACGTGTGCGTACACGTGTCGCACTGTGTGCACACTGGTGTGCACGTATGTGTGCTGTGTGCATTGGCGTGTGTGCGTGTGCATCAGTGTGTATGTGTGCCTGGGTGTGCTGTGTGTGTGCACATGTATGCTGTACCTGTGCTGTGTGTGTGCTGGTGGTATGTACCGGTGTGCACGTGTGTGTGCAGTGCATGTGCATGCATGGCCCGGGGCAGCTCTGAGCACACTCAGCTCTGCACGCAGGCCGGTCCCCGGTGCTGTCAGTGCAGGCTCTCTGTGGCCTGGGCTGCAGCGGGTGTCGCCCCGGTCAGGCGGCCGGGCCTGACACCCTGTCACCCTGGCAGGGAAGCCGGAGCTCCCCCGGCAGCCGGGCTCCACCGCTCAGTACGACGCCGAGACAGGGTCTCCCGACACAGAGCCCACGGAGCCAGAGTCCCCGCAGACCGGCAGCAGCACGGACACCAACCACTTCCTTCACACACTGGACTGGCACGGTAGGCGCCGGCGGCTGTGGGGACGCGGGCCCCGTGCCCCGGCCCTGACTGTGTCCCCTGCCGTCCAGCCGCCTCAGTGTGCCATTTCTTTTCAGAGGACAAAGACTCAGAGACGGACCTAGAAAGTAACTTTGTCAAGGAGATGCCATCAGCCCCGGCTGAGGACGGAGGTGACAGTGAGCCGTCTGACGAGGACGCAGCAACGTTCTCGGCTGAGAGCAGGGACACGGCTGACGAGGACACGCCAGGCCCAGCAGCGAGGGTGCCAGAGCGCGCCTCGGTGTTTGACGCGAACACGCCGGCCTCACCACAGGAGCCCGCGGTGCCGGGGGACGGCGTCGACCTGCTGGGGCTGCACTCGGACGCAGGCCCGGTGCCCCCTGCATCGGCCTCCGGGGGCCCCCCCAGCAATGCCGACCTGCTCAGCTCCCTCTTGGGGACCCCTGAGGCTGCTCCAGAGGCCTCCCCAGGCGACCTCCTCGGTGGCGAGGAGCCCCTGCTCTTCACAAGCCCAGCCCCTCCCCCAGGCACACGGAGCATGCCTCGCGACGGACCCGGCCCCATGCCTGCCAGTACGTGTGCTCTGCTGCCCCCTCTGCGGGGCTTCTCCATGGGGCCGCGAGCCAGCACCTTCTGGGAGGGGCTCGTGAGAGCGACGCTGTGTGGTGGTACCCCGCCCCTCGTGCCCCCCCCGCCCCGCCACCGCACTCGTGTCCTAGGACCTGCCAGTCCTTCCCTTCTGGGGCCGCTGTGTCCATGGGAAGTCGGGGCTGAGGGTGTGCCTGTCGTCACGGTGCCGTCCAGGCGTGTCTCATTGTGCGCACAGTGGCGGCTGATGCTGGGCTCAGGCGTCATCACCACACTAGTCAGCACCTTATCTCCACCTGCTTCTTAGGTGTCTCAACCGCCGACCCATTTGACTCTCTCCTGCTGACCTCCGACCTGGACGCCTCAGCCCAGCCCCAGCCGGACCTCTTCTGCGAATTTCTCAACGCGGATCCTCCTGCCCCACCCGCTTCCTTCCCCTCCGCCCACAGCGCCCCGCCCCCGGCCTGCAGCGCCGACTTTCTGCAGCTGGGTGAGTGGTCACCGCTGCAGCCCTGGGCTGACCCAGCGTGGCTGCCGGTCCTCCGTCCCCAGGAAGATGTAATGGGCTGGCGTCCACCCCAAGTCCTTTTCTCTGGGGGCGTAGAAGGCAGGTTGTGGGGGTGCTGGCGTGCAGCCACAGGCGAGCGTGTCACCAACCAGCAGCGGGGAGCAGGGGAGGACTTTGAGGACCCGTTAGATGAGTAACGTGCAGCATTGCCCAGTGAGCATGTCCACTTGGACATGACGTGTCCTCGGCCCAGGAGGAAGAGGGAGGCTGGCAGGAGCTGGTGGAGCCCCTTGCTCAGCGCAGTCTCCCATGGGCCGTGGCGGCCCCACAGGCCCGTGAGCACAGCCTCGCCCGGGGCCCGCTCGGCCGGCACTGCCTCTGGCCAGCTGCACCAGCGAGCTGTCTGCAGCTGTCCGTAGTTTAGGTGGAGCTTGTGGTTGACAGGTCCCCACAGGGCCCCCAGGGGACAGACCGCACACTACTTTCTTCCAGGGGACGTACCAGCAGAGCTCAGCAAGGTGACAGCCTCGGCCAGCCACCCAGACCTGCTGGGAGGGTGGGATGCGTGGGCCGAGGCGGCAGCTCCCACACCAGCTGCAGAAGGTAGGACGCGGGCCCTGGAGGCCAGTTCCCCTGCAAAGTGCCCGCCGGGCCTGGTGCCTTTCTCCGCTTCACTGCCATGTAGCCCTGGACCCCCCAGAAAGGGGCGAAGGGTGGGAGCCGCAGCGGGACCTGGTGCCTGCACCCTGCTCAGGCCGCCCCAAGCGCACACAGGTGTGGGTCTGCAGCACCCTGAGGGCAGCGCAGCTCCGCGTCTCCGTGCCCGTCCCTTCCTCGTCTCCCGTGCGTGTGCGCGTGATGCCATCCCATGCCACATGCGCCCCTTCCTGCCAGTGTTTTCACCCCGTCACTGCTTACTGTTTTCCCGTGTCCTGTGGGTACTGTGCCCCCTGAAGGACCCCTGGGAGACTGCGGGTTGTCCTTGGGGTCTGTGCTGTGGTCAGCCTCTCAGGGCAACACCCTGGCCATGGGGACACGGAGGTGTGCTGTGCTTCACTCTGTGGACACCTCCAAATGCCCCTCCAAGTGCCTTTTATTAGTTTATCTGCCGGGGGCAGTTCTGAGGCTTAGTTTCTCACCAAAGTTGGACGATGACTCTGGAGATGTTTTGCCTGTTTGACAGGCTGTCAGTTATTTTAATTTGCATTTCCTTGTCATAAATGAGGTTGATTGTCTTGTACATTTTGAGTTGTTTGCATTTTCTTTTGAGAACTATTTTGTGTTCTTTGACCGTCGTTTTGCATAGGAGGTTCATCCTGTGCCTGTTAATTTATGAGTGGTCTGTCTGTGTGCATAGGCACCGTGTCGTAACTCACTATCAGGCGGCTGTACACTAACTCACTCAGATGTTCCGTGTTTTGTTCCCACAAGACGCAAACTGGCTGCGATAAAACACTGTAGAGCGTGTCTGCGCCTGGGCTGCGGGGGGGCCTCCACCATGTCCGAGTGACCCGCCTGGGCTCCCGCACACTGCCGGGCTGGCCTTGGGGGGCAGGGGGGCGGCGCATGGCTGCTGGAGCTGGCGCAGACGCTCCTGTGCCAACGCGGGCCGGGCTGGGCCCCTGGGAGCACAGGGCAGGGCAGCAGCTCTCTGCCTCACACCCTCGCCCTTCTGCAGGCCCCTTCTTCTCTCCCGGAGGCCAACCGGCCCCTGCCGGCCCCCCAGCCAGCCAGACCAAGCCTCAGAGCCTGGACCCGTTTGCAGACCTCGGCGACCTCAGTACCAGCCTCCAAGGTAAGGTGCAGGATGTAGTGGGTCACACAGAGTGCCGGGCTGCTTGTGGGAGTGTTCGGTTGTCTGACCTCTGTCCCTGCTCCCTCGCCAGACTCAGGTGCCTTAGACAGGCCCTCACCTCCGCTGCTGAGACCCCGGCCACAGTGACAGCAGGGGCTCCTAACCCAGCTGGCACCATTGCAGACCGGCACCGGGCCTGCTCCTGGTCCTGGTTGCATCGCGGTGTGCGTGGGGCTGTCTGGGGAGCCGGGACTCAGCGGGGGGCCCAGCATCTTAGCCTTGAGTTCCCTGGAACTGATCCAGTGCCTTAGGGACACTGGCTCTGGGGGCCCCTGCAGCTCTTTCAGAAACATGTGGGGTGCGAGTCCTTCAGAGGCCGTGAGTCAGGGCCTCGTCCTTGGTGGCTGGGTAGCATGTCACATTCCTGGTTGATACCACGTCTCCTCAGAATGCTTGTTGCTCGGGGCAGTCAGCATCTGGCCCTTGGGTGGCGTCTACCGCGGGAACATGGCGCCCAGCAAGCCCTCGGCGCTGCCTGCTGCCTGCCTGACACCCTCTCGCCCTCTGCATGCCCCTGGGTGGTGCAGCGGGGTCCCCCGGGCGGCCTCCTCCCTAATCTCCAGCTGCAAGGGCTCCTGCCACCACCTGCTGGGTCCCGAGGGCTTGTTCTTTGAGGAGCCCTTTCCGAATAGTGGTTTCCTGGCGTTTTGGGGGGCAGTGTGTCTCGGGGGGTTCCTGGGAGTTGGGTTTGTGCTTGGCGTTCTGCCCCTGCACAGCCTCTGCCGCAGGCCGTCTGAGCGTGAGGCAGGGCTGCCTGGAGCCTCCCGGGCGCTGCCTGGGCTGTCGGCTCCAGGTCTGGTGGGCAGGGCTTCTCAGGACAGAGCCCGCTCTCAGGTCTGCACTGTGGCCGGAGAGCCTCCGTCAGCCCTGGGGACGCAGAATCTCAAATAAGGTGACAGGACTGAGAGGAGAAAAACATACATTTGGAGACCTCATCGTACGACACAGTAGCTGGCTGCAAGCATGAGAGGAGCCGCCTGCACTGCAGCTGAGGAGCACGTGGCACACACAGGACTCGTCACCATGCAAGGAGCACGTCCCTTCACACACGTGTGGGACCCTCACCAGGAAAGCTTGTGTCCTGGGCGCTAAGCAGAGGCACGTTCGGAGGGATCGGAGCCACGTGAACTGTCACCCCGCTGACCATGAAGACTCAAGCCAGAAGTCAGAAACGGCGGTCAGCCGCTTAGGGACTGAGCGGCACTCCTCAGAGTGACATGGGTGATCTGGGAAGTCTCGGGGGAGGTAGCACCTTGAATGACGGGAATATCTGAACCGGCGAGACCTGGGGTGTGGCCAGCGCCGTGTGGCGCTGTGTGCCATCAGGCCCGACAGCCCGAGCAGACGGAGGGAGGACGTGCTGAGAGCCCGGACGGGGAGACACGTGGAACGGTGACGGTCAGCGACGAGCCGCTGCTTTGGAGACACCAGTGACATGGGCGGAGCTCCTGAGACAGGAGCGATGTTGCGACGTCACCTCAGGCTTTAAGCAGGTCCGACAAGAAAGCGACAGCATCACCCACGAAGGCGATGACGAGCACGAGGGGGACAGTCTTCAAAATCGGCCACCCCTGCCCCCTCGCCCGCCGAGGGGCAGGTCGCCGAAGCATTCTGCAATCACACAGAGGACAGATTCGCCGTGGAAAACCGCCTGTGCAGGAGGAGGGCGCGTTTCCAGCTGCTCTCGCGAAGCTGGAGTCACCCCGACACCGGGCCGGACAGACGGGACGAGCAGAGGAATCGGGCACCGTCCCCAGTGGACGCGGACGTGGCGTCCACGGCACTGTGGGCGAGCAGAACCCATCAGATGTCAGGCAGTCCCATGCACGCTCGAGCAGGGCTCCCCGCAGCCGTGCGAGGCTGGCGCCGCCTTCCAGAAGCAGGTGACAGAGCCCTCGGCTCCCCTTGGCCAGTGAAAGTCACGCGGTCGTGTCGACAGAAAAGGCTCTGGACGGGGCCCAGCGACGGGCCAGCACTCCTGCCCTGGTGACAGGCACGCACGGCCCCCCCGCCCAGCTTGCGCAGCAGTGAAGACCACATCCCCCGAGGGCCGGTCGAGGCGGGAACACCCGCGCCCCCGAGTCCCAGGCAGGCAGCCACGGCCGCAGGAGCGTCGCCCGCACTGCGGGGGGGGGGCAGGAGCCAGTACCTGCTGCAGGCGACGTGCTCGTCCCTGTGGCACACCGGGAAGCTCCGAGACCCTATCAGACGCCAGGAGCGAGTCCCACCTCGGTGCAGATGCGAGGCCAGCAGATGAGCGCCAGTGTGCTGTCCGCTAGCGCCACGCCACGCACAGGGACGCCAGCTGAGACAGCGCCTTGGCGGCCGCCAAGGAAAAGGAGCCTTAGGGGTGACTGAGGACACGTGCGCGGGGCGTGCGCTGGAGCAAGCGCCACCAGGGGCCTGGCAGCCCAGCCCACCCGCACGGACCAGCCGGGACGTAATTTGACGGAGAACTCGATCCGGGACGTGGGGGTGCGGTCAGGCCTCACCGAGCGTCATCGGGCGGTTCTGTGACTCCAGGTGGAGTGGTGGGTGAGGAGACCAGCTGTCCCATGGGCGACGGGTGTCGACAAGTTAGGCTCCGCAGCAACGTCACGATGAAGGTGTTCACGGGCTGGCCGCACAGTGAGAACAGAAAGCCGCCGACTGAGGGGACGGGCGAGTGGTGACGAGACGCTCCCGCACAGGGCCCGTGCGGATGGCCAAGTGAGCACCTGGAAAGGTGCCGCCAGGAAACCTCGACGTGACGTCACTCCTCGGGACGGTTAAACAGTGGTGCCAACGGCAGGTGCGGACGAGGGCATGCAGCACCTGGGCCTCATGCGGCCAGTGGGCTTGTGAGATGCTGCGGCCCCTCGGGGGAACGGGGAGCCGGTTTCCTGCGGGCGCACACATGCGGACAGGGGCGCGTTCGTCCAGAGGGGACACGTAGGACCTCACGCACGTGCTCACAGCGCCTTCGTCGGCTAGTGCAGCGCGAGCCAACACCGAGCACCCTGGCTGGTTCCGCAGCCTCCTGTGGGTCTGTTTGAAAATGAGAAGCGAAAGAACCCGCCCTGCGTTTTGAGAGCAGGGGGAAGCGGTGTGCCTGCCCGTCCGCCACCATCCCTGCCGTCGCCCACCCCTGCAGACAGCCCAGCTCGGGGGCCGCCTCCAGGGCCACCCATCCGGCGGCTGGCCCGTTGCTAACGTTCGCCTGCTGTGACTGTCTCCCCAGGCTCGCCTGCTGGATTTGTTCCTGGGGGCTTTGGTCCCAAAGCCACCCCCGTACCCAAGGCCAGTGGCTCCTGGCAGACAAGTCGGCCCCCCGCCCAGGGTGCCTCACGGCCCTCCCAGGCCAAGCCGCCCCCCAAAGCCTGCACACAGCCAAGGCCTAACTACGCCGCAAACTTCAGTGTGATCGGCGGCCGAGAGGAGAGGGGCATCCGTGCCCCGAGCTTTGGTGAGTCCCCTCCACACGCGGCCCCCGGGGAAACCTGGACTCCTCCGGCCCAGCGCTGCCCCCCCCCCAGGAGAGCTCAGGGGGGCCCAGAGCCCTTCCGCTCAGAGGACCCCCCGTGGGTGGAGGAAGTAGTTTGGATCGGAGGACCCCCGTGGGCGGAGGGAGTGGTTCGGATCGGAGGACCCCCGTGGGCGGAGGGAGTGGTTCGGATCGGAGGACCCCCGTGGGCGGAGGGAGTGGTTCAGATCGGAGGACCCCCGTGGGCGGAGGGAGTGGTTCGGATCGGTGGACCCCCGTGGGCGGAGGGAGTGGTTCGGATCGGAGGACCCCCGTGGGCGGAGGGAGTGGTTCAGATCGGCGTCCATGGCGTCCGTCTCGGTCTCCGGGTGCAGTGCTCGTCACGGGAATGGCGCATCCCTTGCAGCCCCCAGGAGGTGACAGACGGCCCGTGCTCGGGAGCGCTGGGCAGGAGCTCTGTCACATGGAGGTGCGGTTGTGACAGCCGTAGGCCAGCAGTGTGCTGCCCGTGCTAAGGAAGTGGCGACCCCCAGCTGCCTCTCCTTTGAGGTGTCACATGGCGCCCGCGTCCCAGGTGGGCCGAGTGTCCCTCAGCAGAGTTTCCGTTCTTCTCCAGCTCAAAAGCCACGGGTGTCGGAGAGTGACTTTGAAGACCTGCTGCCCACGCAGGGCTTCTCCTCCAAGGCCGACAGGAGGGGCCCGAGGACCATCGCCGAGATGCGGAGGCGGGACCAGGCGCGGGACGTGGACCCGCTCAAGCTGAAGGTGCGCAGTGGCCGCTGGGGCGGGCGGGGCTACCCGGGCCACCTGTGCACCCCCAGGCTGTCTGAGCGGACAGCACACCTATGCGGCCTCCGTAGGGTCTTGGGGTTCGCCAAGGGGCTACAGGGAGCCTCCAGGGACCCTGGGTGCGTCTGGCCTGCACCCTGAGTAGGCAGTAGCCGCCCTGGGCCCCTAGCCTCACGCTGGAAGAGTGTGCAGCGTCTCCCGTGAGGCTGAGCTGGCCTTCGGTGAGTGTGCGGGAAGGGTGCAGGCCGCCCGACTGCCTTCTCCACGCTGGCCGTCACTGGCTGGCCGAAGGCGGGGGCTTTAGTCTTCTTCCTCAGGACACCTATCTGGATGTGAGGTGGCTCAGCGGCTCGGATCAGCGGGGTCACGGGAGGCCTGCCGTGCCCGTCCCCCGGCCCCTGCTATGCCACAGCGTCAGCGAGTGCTAGGGGTATCCTCATTGTAGGGTTGGTGATGACGTGGGTCTGCAGGCCACATTGGGCGCCATGGCCTTGGGCATCACCTGACAGGCCACCCCGGAGCCTGGCCTTGTCTTGCTGCTGGGCAGGGTCAGCACACGATAGGGTCAGCAGGCCAGCCTCTGCATGACCGCCGCTGGCTGCAGGCCAGGGTGGGGCTGTGGCCGGGACACTGGTCTGCAGCACCCGCATGTCCCGCAGCTCCTGGAGTGGACTGAGGGCAAGGAGAGGAACATCCGTGCTCTGCTGTCCACGTTGCACACCGTGCTGTGGGACGGCGAGAGCCGCTGGACTCCCGTGGGCATGGCCGACCTGGTGACGCCCGGGCAGGTGAAGAAGCAGTATCGCCGGGCCGTGTTGGTCGTCCACCCGGACAAGGTGAGCGCCAGGCGGGGCGCACGGGGGGGCGGGGCGCACGGGGGACGGGGCCGGGTGCAGGCACCAGGCTGCCCTCACCGCTGGTCCCTCAGGCCGCCGGGCAGCCGTACGAGCAGCAGGCGCGGATGATCTTCATGGAGCTGAGTGACGCCTGGGCCGAGTTCGAGACACAGGGTGCCCGGCCCCTCTTCTGAGCCCGGCCGTCGTGGCTGTGCACGCGGCTCGCGAAGCCGGAGGCTGCTGGGCTCCACCGCGAGAGCCACCCCGGAGGCCGTGGGCCCGGCTGACTCGGCGACGCCGTGCTGCGCCCAGCCCGCGGCAGACCGGGCAGACCGGGCAGACCCCGTCCGGCCGCGAGACCAGAAAGCATTCCGAAGCCTCTTGGTTTTTTCTTTTTGTTTCTTTTTCTCAAAGGAAAGTGTTGATTCACGCTCCTCCCACAATCGTCACAGTCTGTGATTTATTTTGTCTGTGGCCATCTCCTCGGGGGAGCATGTGCTGCCCCACTGTCCTCTCCCGACCCCACCCGTCAGCGTCCGTCCCCCACGTGTAACCAGCCTGGTTGCTGCCTGTACAGAATTAAACTATTTTCTGACGATGCCCGTGTTCCTGCTGGGTCCGCCGCCTCTGCGCTGTCCTGCCATCGTCTGGCCTCAAAGGCACAGCACGGGAACCCCGCGCACTGCAGAATTGGGCATCTTGTCACTGCTGGCCTGAGACTTCTCTGGCCCCCAAGACGGCCCGGGCTGGGTGGTCACCTGCAGCAGGAAGGCAGGCAGTGTGGGGACTGAAGGGTCACCCGTGGCTTGGGGTCTAGAGGTCGGCCCTCTCTGGGCGCTGAGCATGCCCCATGATCACTGCCCACGGCCAAAGCACAAACGCCCAGACGCTGTCCCTGTGGGAGCAGACGGCCCTGTGTCCTGTGGACCCCCCATTCTCAGCCTGCTGGGTGCAGGGCCTTTGGTGTTCATGGAATTCAACACAAAAACTACTTCCTTTGAGTAAAGGCGCGACTGCTCTGTCTCGGGGGTGTGGCGGGGAGGTGACAGGCGATGTGTCAGGGCGGGTGACAGCAAGGGCAGTGTCCTAGCCTCCTGTGGGTTGGTCTGTCTGCCCACCGGGCCCAAGAGCTCAGCCCTGGCTGCCTGAGGGTGTCGCAACTTTGTCCCCCATCCTCAGTCCAGGCCAGCAGTGCACGCCTTGGGGGACCCTCACTTTCGCCCAGAGAGCGGGTCACTGACTCGGACGTGACGCCAGTGGAGCTCGGGCTGATCCCGGGCGCGTCCCGGGGGGCGAGTGGCCAGGAGGCGGGCGGCTCCCACTGCCACCGTCTGCAGTGGGATGTCGAGCTGTCGTCCACCTTGATCAGGAGCCTCCTGTGCTGCGTCGGGCCTGTGGGGACCTGGCACCGACGTCCTCGAGTGAAGGTCTCGCCTCCAGAGCCGGGACCGTGGAAGCTGAGCTGAGGCTCAGAGCCCCCTGCTGCTGCGGTGCCGGTGCCGCCTTTGGGTGATTGTCTGGGGCGGGGCGGGGCGGGGCGGGGCGGGAGGTGAGTTAAGCTCCTCCCGTGTAAACGATGAGCCACTGGCTAGGTGCAGAGATGCCTCGTGGAGTTACTGGCGTGGACCTCCGTGGGCGGGGCCCCACCAGGGCTGATGTGCTGCCCTGGGCAGTGACCGTCACATTTCCTCCTGGTCTGGCCCAGTGGCTCCCACCCTGCAGTCCATGGGCCCTGTGTGACAGCTGCTCCAAGGACCAGGCGTGCCCACTCCAGTGAAGTCCACAGGCCCAGGGACTGACCATGCAGGGTGCAGGCTGGCCGAACTGCATGCAGTGCCCGGCCCCAGCCCCAGCTCTAAGGGGACAGTTGATTCTGGTCTCTGGCGAATCACCATGGCCTCGGGGAAGTGATTCCGCCCAGCACTAGGTTCTTGCTCCTGAGGGACCTGGTGTAGGACAGGCCTCCCGTGCCGCCTCCCCATTTGTTCCCCAGGCCTCTCTGGCTGCCCCCTGCCGGCAGGGGAGTCCCCTGCATGTGTGCCCAGAGGGCTGGGTGACCGGTGTCCTTGGTCCCCACACGCACGTCCCCCCAGACCCACCTCCCTGGCTTCCGTCCCCACCAGCTCCCACGCACCCTTGGGCCTTAGCCAGGTGTTAGGTCCGGTGTCAGGAAAAAGGACCCTATACGAGTGAGTTTTTGCTGGTCCAGCCACACGTCCTGTGCCTCGAGCATCCCGACACTGTCCTCATTCCTGTGGCACCCGCTGTCATTCCCACAGCTCCCTGGCTGGGCCCTGTGCAGCTCAGGTCTGAGAAACCTCCAAGACTCTTGCTGAGAGGGCCCCTCCCCGGGCTGTGTGGCCTCAGCCAGTGGCAGGATCCTGGCTGGGCTCCCACAGGTGCCCGTGGGCGGAGTGAGTACCCATCTGCTCAGTGATGCCACTGGGCGCCCACCCCCCCCACACACAGGCCCCTGTGACCACGATGCCTCAGTCAGGGGCAGGGACCAGCATGGCCGAGCACCACCTGCCCTGCCTGCTCGTCCTGAGGCCGGTCAAACATTGCCGCTCCAGGCCTTGGCCCAGGCTCTGCCTTGGGGGTCCAGGGTGAGACCTCCTCAGGTTGCGTGGGGCACTGGAGTGATGTGGGGGCCTTGCTCTGTGGCAGGTCCCACAGAGCAGTTGGCCATACACCCCACAATCAAGCTGGGGCACCCGGCTGAGCCCCATATGGCGTCAAGCTCATTCCCTGCAGGGCCAGGGCCCAGGTGGCCTGGGCTGGCGTGCTCTTCATGCCAGAGCCCCCCAGGACTGTCCAGGCCTTGGGTCTGAGTCTGTACCCCAAGTCAGTGGAATGTTCTGGGAGATGCACCCCCAGGTGCATTGTGACTCCTGCCTCATCATTAAAGCCAGTCAGGGCCCCCAGCGGCTGAGCCCTGCTCCAGCCCCTGGGCCCCGGCACTCTGCCTCTGGGAGACCCACGCCCTGCGCTGTGTGACGGGCCGGGCCATGGCAAGAGACTGATAGGGGCACAGCTGGAAGGCCAGGGGGTGGGGGTGGGGCTGGGGGTGGGGGTGGGGGAGGAGGATGTCTCCCAGTGGGGTCTGAGCAGGGGTGTGAGGGGGCAGCCATCACTGTGCTCTGACCTGGACCTTGGCAAGGGGGCCGTGGGGTTCCCATTCGGCCACTGGCACTGAGAAGTAGCCGAGGGGCC
The DNA here is from genome assembly GCF_000151845.1 of Pteropus vampyrus. Classification (NCBI taxonomy): domain Eukaryota; kingdom Metazoa; phylum Chordata; class Mammalia; order Chiroptera; family Pteropodidae; genus Pteropus; species Pteropus vampyrus. The sequence continues at coordinate 81,001 of NW_011889034.1, read as the reverse complement.
TCTGTGGAAATGGACAGCGGGGCAGAGAATGCTTCCACAGGTGACTGTGACCGGGCACTGCAGGGGTCTGGGAATAGGCTGGGCACCTCCAGCTTCACTGCCAGGAGCCCACGGAGCGGGAGGGGCCGGGGCACTGGGAGCCCACAGGGATCCAGCCCTGACTCCAACAAGCCACGAGGGTCCCCATCTTTGCTTTTTACATTATTACCTTTTAAATGGCGTACGGTCCCGCAGGAAACAGGGCAGGTGCTGGGGGCTGAATTCTGCTGCATTATGAAGGCTGCGTCTGCAGAGTCTGGGTGAGCCCTCCCATGGGGCTTGCTGCCCCTCGCCGGCACCCACCCGGGGACTGGAGAACAACTCCCGTAAAGCCCTCCCAGGGCCCTGGTCAGGGGTGGGGCATGGGTCACGGGAGCACCAGGGAAGGGACGGGCAGCAGGCGTCAGCCAGGCCTCCCCAGAAGGAGCAGAGGGGTGCTCAGCAGGGGCCTCCAGAGAGCAGGTGGGGGTCCAGAGGAGACGGGACAGCAGAGGCCTCACTCCCAGCACCACCATGGCTCCTTCGGCACAACCCTGCCATGGGTCAGGGGTCCCTGGCCGGTTGCTGGAGGGGGATGATTTGAACAGCAGGCAAGACACAAATGCTGGCCCCTTGGTGAGACACCCCTCCTCCAGCTCCCTGGCCATGTCCCTTCCTACCTCCCCACTGTCCTGGGCCTGCTGCCTGCTGACCGTGCAGCCCTGGGCTCAGTCTTTCTCAGCCCTATGACGTCTCCCGCCGGTCCCCACAGGTCTCCCGCTCACTGCAGGTCTGGGGACTGCCCACCAGCACACCTGCTGGGCCCTGAGTCCTACCGGGGTGTGGCCCAGCATCCAGATGGGAGCCGGACACAGAGCAGACCCACCACTGGGCACTTCATGTCCTCACCTCCTGCCCAGAGCTGGCACTGCCCGTCAGTCCTTCTCATGCCCCCGGAGTACCAGTCACTGACCCCAGATTGTCACCAGCTTTGTCTATTTGCCCCTGGGTGGGTCTGAGTCCTGGTCAGGCCACCCACCCGTATAGCTCAGGGCCTGGGCAAAGGACTGAGGGGCTGCTGTGTGTGGAGTGTAACAGTAATGATGGACGCAGCGGCCCCACAGCTGGCGTGAGTGACGACCCCATAGGGAGAGAGGGAGGGAAGGAGGGAGACACAGACGGAGACAGACGCGGACAGCCCCGCGGCACCCGTGTGCCAGCAGAGGGCCACTGTCCTCCGTGTCCAAGCTCATCCATTGCCTCGTTGGCCCCTGGCTCAGGGATGTGTGCACAGCTCAGCCGGGTCTGGGTTCTGGGCTCGGTGGGGACGTGGACTCCAGCACTGGGGCCAGGGCAGGTCGGGGGCAGGGGCAGGGGCAGGGGCCTCACTTGCCTGACCTCGTGCAGGTTGTGCCTGCCCAGCCTGGCTGCTGTAAGGTCAATGGAATGACATCTCCCTGTCGGTAGCTTGCGAGGGCAGCTGGGGCCATTGGTCGTGGGGCCTGCCCTGGAGTCAGCCAGGGTCGCCTCTGGGGTCCTCCGTGGTGTTGTCACCAGGATGTCAGCTGTGGGTCACCCCAGGCCGCCTGGGGCGCGTGTGGGGGGAAGTGATTTCTCACGTCCCTGGACCGCCCCCCTCCTCCGCCTCCACTTCCAGGTTCTGAGGGTGCCAGAGGGCCGGGCTGACCACATCTGAGCAAGACCCTCAGACACGCGGAGACGGTGGCCACTCCACAGAGCACCTGTCCCCAGACCCGCACCAGGCCCGAGGCTTTGACTCACCTCGTAAAGTGAAACAAACTAGCTCCTCACGTTCCTGGAGGCCGGTCAGGGCGGCAACACAGCGGCTCCCGCGGCCCTGGCGTGAGTCCTGTGTCCTGTCCCCAGGCCCCTGCTCCTTTTGGCCCAGATCCGGGTGACAGGAGGAGTGGACACTGCTGAGGCCAATTCCATGGCCCTGGGACCCTGGGACCCTGCAGCTATGTGTCCTGGATCTGAGTCTCCCCCAAGGCCTCTGGGGCCCCCAATCCCAGGGAGCAGTGGCGGGATCCTCCACCCGTTCCCATCCCCATTCCTTGCCTGCTGAGGGCCCTGCCGGGCTACTGCTGGCCACAGTTTGGCCTGGAGATGGTCAGTGAGGGATAGGAGCTGGGGACACAGGCAGATAGGAGCTCAGGCTGAGCTTCCAGAAGGGGTGAGTGGAGGTGGGGAGACGAGCATGGGGAGTGGTCCCCCAGGAGTGGGGTCAGGGGCACGGGCAGCCCCAGGATCCACCCCTTCCACTCCAGGTCCCAGGAGCCTGATGACTCAGCCCAGCCAAACCTGTAACAAGTTAATGCCCTGGCCACCAGGGGTGTG
>NW_011889034.1:71335-77245 GCF_000151845.1 Pteropus vampyrus | reverse complement strand
GCGCGCTCCCCCCCGCCCCGAGGGCCGCTCAGCAGAGCCGGGCAAATCGCCCGCCCGCAAAGCCAGGGGTGCGGCGACGGCGGGAGCCCGGCCCGGGGCCCTGGGGGAGCTCTAGCAGCACCCCGACTTCTCTGCGGCGGGCCCTGCGGTTCCCTCTCCCCCAGGAGCCAGGGGAGAAGTTTGGAAGAGAATCCGCTTTGCGGCAAAGGCGCCCCTGTGCGCCAGCGCTTTGCGGGAGGGGGCACTCCCGCCGCCACCTCTCCCCAGCCCGCACCTGCGCGGATCTCCTTAAGAGGAAGGAGAGGGAAAAACAGTGGATCTTCAGGGCCCTGGGTCTCCCTGCCAGGAGAGACCCCACTGCCCGGGGCGGGGGGCGGGGGGCTGCAGCTGATTTTACAGGAAGCACCTCCCGAGTTCCCGCTGTGCGGGACCCAGGAGCGCCCCACCCATGCAGATGCAGGTGGGGGCTCTATCTGCCCCCCCATTTACATTTGTCCCTCAAGACCGGGCTCCCTGCTAGTTCTCCTACCCTAATCTCTGCGGTGGACGGATGGCAGTGGACCCTGAATGTCCCTGGACAGAGCCTGGTCTCCCCACACTCCTCCTCCAGCAGCTACAGGGACTTCCCTGAAGGGGCACCCATTCAGGGTCCCCCACCCTGTGTCTTAGGTGGACCCTGCCCTCCGTGGCCCAGGGCCCAGGGCCCAGCAGGGAAGCAGCAGAGCCAGTCACCTTCAAACGCCCCCTGGGCCTGCCCCTGCTTCTCACAGGCTGATTCCTGTGAGCTGTGCACCCCCACGTCGTGAGTGCCCCCCATCCCTGCAGTCACAGGCAGAAGCTGGGTGGGGTAGGGTGACACCCCTTAGCAGATCCAGCTGGGGTCTTGGGATCTGCCTGCCCAGGGCGGGGTGTGCTGCGGGGTGAAGCCCCCCCACAGGAGCCCTTCCCAGTGCCATGGCCCAGCAAGTGACGCCCTCAGGATGCCGCTCCGGGCAGCGGGCAGGGCGAGGAGGGAGGCCGGGTGGTGACCGCCTGCTCTCTCCCAGGCAGAGGCTCGGCCGCACGTGCACGAGACAGTTCGGACGGAGAGGAACTGCTGAGGCGTGAAGGCCACGGTCATGGAGTTTGTGATGAAACAGGCTCTGGGAGGTAGGAGGGGAGCCACATCACTGCGCCAGCGCCCGCACTCAGCGGCACGCGGGTCACCCTGGTCTCCGGGCAGAGTGGGGCGGGCTGGGGGTGGGGTGTGCTGGAGTGCTGTGGTCAGTGAGGCGGCAGTGCCCCCCTCAGCCTTGGGGGACACCCCAGGGTGTGTTTCAGGGGTACCAAAGGCCAATCCTGCTGGCAGGGCTAGTGGACCCCGTAGGTGGCCTCAGCAGCGGGAACAGGGTACACAGGAGGCCGGGGCTGGCTGAGCACAGGGACAAGAGATGTGGCCCAGGACTGCTGTGAGCCCCGGCCCCTCTGTGGAGGCAGTGTGGCCTCTTGAGTTTTGGGGGAGGGGCCCCCTTCTAACCCTGCTGACTCCTAGTAGAAGTGCCCACTTGGCTCGAGACCATCGGCGTAGCCAGAGACCCTGGCCCAGGAGGGGGGCGGGACTGGGTCTAGGTCCGCACTGGCACAGTGCGTCCTGGCAGGGCACTCTGGCCAGCCCGGCCCCCAGCTCCTGTGATGGGAACCAGCACCTGACTGCCGCTCGCCATGACCTCCAGGGCCACACTGACCTGGTGCCATTCACAGCCTGGCCTTAGTAGGTGCTGCATGACAAGGCCGCCTCTTGGTGCTGCTGTGAGGTCAGGAGGAGCAGGAAGCTTCGGCTGGAGGCTGGAGGCTGCGGAAGCCATTCTGCCAGGATGAGGGGCAGGGTGGAGCGGCCAGTGCCTCTGCACCCAAGATAGGACCCCCATGTCTCCTGGAGAAGGGCCACGTTCTGCTCAACACCAATTAAATGAGAAAACATTTAGGCCTGGCCTGGGGCCACACTCCCTGAGATGCTGTGGTCAAGGCTGCAGGTTGGGTCTAATTATAATGATTACATCACCGGGACATGATTCAGGGCCAAGCAACATTCTGGCACCGGGAGGGGTCCATGCTCCACCCAGCCAGCCCCAGGCTGTTACAGATAATTAATTAGGCAGCTAATTCAGGCCCTGAGGTGGGCTTGTAAGAAAACCGAAATATCTGATTTGGCTGTCTACACGGCTGAAATTAGCTGGGTAATTGCCAGCCTGCACTCCCTTTGTTCCGTGTCAGCCCAAGTTTCTCCTGCAGCAGCAGCGGCATGGCGGGCTCCTAAAGGATGGCGGAGCCGCAAGGGCGCGGCCCACCGGTGCCCCTGACTGCGTGTTGCTTCCCCCTACTCACTGTCCCAGTTCTGGCGGGGCAGGGGCCGCCCCCGAGCTCCAGCAACGCCTGCCTGCTTTCTGTTCCTGTCCCATCCCGGGCGCTCGAATGGGCATGGGTGACAGGGAGACGGACAGAAGGACGGAGACAGACCAGAGCCTCAGAGAGAGGAAACTGGCTGGAGAAATGTGCCAAGGATGGAGCTGGAGAGAGGGTACAGCCCAGAAACAGACCAAGATTCAGACAGAAACAACTGCCCCGGGCCCCGTGAGCCGAGGTGTGGGAGGAGGAACTGAGGCCTTCGGAGCAGGGCGGGGAAGGCAGCTGGGGCAGACAGGCCTGGGGCCCAGAGGCTGGGCTCTCGAGGCTCGGGACCGAGAAACAGGGGCAAGAGGTGTGAGAGCAGAGTACATGGGCCAGAAAGAGAGACACATGCAGAGACAGGAACAGAGAAAGACAGTCAGGGACAGGGGCAGGGACAGGGACAGGGACAGGGACAGACTCAGGGCTGGAAGTGCAGAGACACTCGCACACGCACACCCAGAGCAGACTCAGCAGAATGGAGGGGGTGGCGGGCCTGGCGGGAGCCCCGGGCAGGCCTCGCTCTGCTGTGCTGGGCACGGACCGAATGCGGCCCCATTAACTGGCGGCCATCTGGGTGGGCTGCGGGAGCAAGTCCTCTACCAAGGATGCACTTCCCAGCGCCTTCTCACCTGCCCTGACCCTGTGTCTCAGATGAGGTCTCTGCGGGGGACAGAGACTGTGAGGTGATGCCCCTTGGGGACAGCAGCTGCAGGACTAGACATCCTGCGTCGGACAGACGGACAGGTGGAGTGCACACTACTGAGCTTTGTCCGCCCTGGACCAGGAGCAGCCGATCCTGGATCGGCCAGGCCCCGACGAGGCGCCTGCCTTTGGTCCATGGGGTCCCTGCACCCTCCCGGGCCCTCAAGCTCTGACCACTTGCCAGGAGGGGTTGACCCGGCTTTTCCATGGCACTGAGGCCTCTCGCTCCCCAGTGATCTGTTCACTGCTCCGCCAGCAGCCTCTACTCCTCCGTACACCCCAGGCACCAGGCACCGGCCCCATGGCCACGCCGGGCCCAGATGAGATGAGGCACACAGACGGGCCTAGCCCAAAGCTCAGGGGACCCCACTCAGAAGGGCTCTGGTGCAGACCAGGTGGCTGTGAAAGCCCAGGCCCCAGGCCAGCCCATGACCTCACAGGGTACTTGACCCTGCCAGTCCCCGCAGCCCAGCCCCATCGGGCCAGCTGGTTCCGGCTCCGCCACTGCCAAGGGCCCTCGCCTCCAGTGGCTTCTCTAGGTGGATGCTGAGCCTGCCTCTCTGGGGACCACGAAGTCCCCTTGGAGCAGGACACAGACCCCTGGGGGCAACTGCTGCACCAGGGAGGGGGAGGGGAGGAGGTGACCAGGAGTCACCTTGGTGACAAGGGCCTGCCCTACGCAGTGAGGGAGGATGGAGGGCGCAGTCTGCAGTGTGGGGACAGGGTTGTCCTTGGCATGGGTGGTGAGCAGTGGGGCCCAGATGTCGATACCACAAGGCCAGCAGCACTGACTGGTGACTTCTCTCAGACTCCTGGCACCGAGCTGCTTCTCTAAAAGCAGGTGGGCAGCAGAGGACCACAGAGGAAGGGACAGGTGGCTGGCAGGACCCCTCTCCCTGAGATGGCAGGAGCTGCCCAGACACCGCAGGTTTGTGGGAGCTGGTCTGGGTCCCAAGAGAGAGGAACTCTGGGGCAGAGTCTGGTGGCAGTTCTCGCTGGGGCCTGGGGCCTGGGGCGTGTACCCTCAAAACGGCCAGGCGCTTGCTTGGGCCACAGCTGCCCAGACCACAGGGTCTCAGGCCAAGGGTATAACCTGGGGAATGTGCTGCTGCCCGAGGCCGGGCCGCAGCACAGGCCCGGTAGCTATATTTGCACCTGGGCACGTGGGCCTTTGTCAGGTCAGCGTGGCTGCTGCAGACTCATCCGGCTAAATCGGGCGCAGCCCAGCTATTCTGGCCCCGCCGACCTGGTCCACGGCTGGCTGTCCTGTTGTTCCGCCTCGGGGTGACACATTCCGTGTGCAGAAACACGCTCAGGTCCTCGGCAGCTGTGCGGGGGCTTCTGAGTGGGCTCCAGGGATGGCACACGAGCCTGAGCCATAGCGCGTGCAGGCGCCGGGGGCTGCGGGGTCTGGCGGGCGTGGACAGCAGCGGAAGGTTCGAGGGAGAACATCGCAGGACCTCAGGGACCAAGCCCAGGAGGGCGTCTTCTCCCCGAGCCCCTTTCTCCCCCCACTGCTCACCACCCATGCCAAGGACAACCCTGTCCCCACACTCCAGGCTCTTGGTGGCCTGGTCAGCGTGGATGGGGTTCTGTGGGGAGTTGGCCTGGGCCTGTCCTGGGAGCAGGGAGGCTGGTCTGTCTCAGAGAGGACGGGGACCAGCAGCCGCTGGCCTAGGCCTGTATGTCTGAGCTGGGACAGTGCCCAGCTGGGCATGTGGGAGGAGGCCAGGCCACTGTCCCAAGCACTCCATGGACAGAGGAGAAGCACTTCACGGGTACATCCCCCAGGGTCCCCAGATGTGTCCAGGCCAGCACAGGTCTGAGAGAAGGGAGGGCTCCCACAGGTTAGTGGGGCTAGGGTGGGGGTGCCCCTCTGTGAGCCAAGAGCCCCTCAGGGCCAGCCCCTAGGGGTGCATTGGGGACCTTTCCTGGCCTGGCACCTGCTTCCATTAAGCAGCCTGAACCCCCCCCTCCTCCCCCCCGCTGCTGGCTCCATGACTACAGCGGAGGCCTGTGTGTGTCTGCAGCCACTTGACCCTGCTCTAGGCCCCTGAGGCCTTTGCAGGTCAGACATGCTCCTCCCCCGGCCCGTTCTCACCTCGCCTCCTAGGACCTCAGGTCAAGGGTATGTGGGCAGCCTGAGACCCCAGCTGGTCCTGTCCTCGTCCCCAATGTCCACTGCTGGAGCTCCACAGCAGGGTGAGGCCAGGCATCCCTGTCCTGTCTCAAACCCGGGTCCTGAAGGAGGGCTGTCCCCACTGACACCCGCCCTATCTGCTCATCGGGGGTGCCCGTGGGCCTGGAGCAGCCCGCTGGCGCGCTGGCCGGGTGAGACCAGTCCCCTGGCGTCCGGGAGGGTAGTGGGGCCCAGGGCTGGGAGGGGGGCTGCGGAGGGAGCAGCAGACACAGCGGCCCCAATCGAGATGTGTTTCTCTTGCGTGTGAGGTGTCAGGAGGTGGCTGAGCTGCTCGGCAGTACCATCAGGGTGCCACTGTCATCCCAGTGGGGCTTCCGTGCTCAGCCTGCCCCTCACAGCAGCGAAATGGCTGCCGCTGCTCCAGCATCACATCCCAGGTCAGGGCAGGGGACAGGGAGGGGCTAAGGGACAAGCCCTTCATCTGTTTAGCAAACATGTCTGTGAAATCTCGCTGACGGTTTCCATTTACGTGTCACAGGCAAGAAGGGTCTGGAGAGGGCGGGGGGTACATCGCCCTTTAAACAAGGTGGGGGGTGGGTACTGGGCACGTGGCTGAGAGTGCCTGGCTCCCACCAACCTGG
>NW_011889034.1:67957-69885 GCF_000151845.1 Pteropus vampyrus | reverse complement strand
CCGCGGGGCCGTCTTGTGACAGGACTTTGCTTTAGCGAGGACATTTACCGTCACAGGGAACACACCTCGTCCAGCCTGTCATCGGAGCTTTTGCCTTTTAATGTTTCCTTGCTGTTCACTTGTTTTATCTCGGCATACGGACTGAACTTCTTTTTACAATCGTGGTGTTTGGGGACCTACGTGCCCTTCGGAAACATTACTTAAGCTCCAGTTGTCGCAGTCACGGCTGCGCTGTGCCTTCTGAGCCCCAGCCAGGCCTTTCCAGGGTTCTGTGCGTGTGCGTGTCCTAGCTGCACCCACACGCGTCCGAGCCGGAGCGTTGGCGCTGCGGCCCATTTCCTTAATACATAAAACATGTTTTGACCTTTGCCTTCAGTTCTGTAAGAGACCATGAGACAAATGCGTGCTTTAACGTGCAAGTGCATTCCCCTATCGTTAAAAGAGTGAATGCTACCGGCGGGAAATTGAAATCATGAAGTCTAAAGAGCGAGGCGGAAATCGAGGCACCGCATTGCCTGAAATTCATCGTCAGCCACTCATGGCTTCGCTCAAGACCATCCCCGAGGAGGACCGCCTGCAGACCCGGCTTAGTTTTACACGACTCCGCCAGGGCCTCGGTGCTGTTCACTGACCAGACCCACTTGGGGGGCAGCGCAGTCATAGTGATGGCTGGGGGGACAGTCAGCCCCCCAAGGTGACCGGGGTCTCACGTGGCTCCATGTCCACAAGGACCCTTTGGACGTGGGTTTCAGGGACAGACCAAGACGGACTCGCCCCGGGATGTAAGCGCAGCGTTTGAGGACGGCCATCGCCTCGCTGCCCAGTCTGCCCACGGTGAGGTGGAGCCAAAGTGTCTTGTTTCTGAGGTCACCCTAGAGGTGAGTCCTTCCCGGCACGTGTCCTCCGTGCTCTCCGGCGATGTGCTCACTGCGGTCACCTCCGACATTTGGTCAGTTTTCTGTCACGGACTGCGGACGGACCCCCACCCCAGGCCCCCGCGGTCACATCAGCGGCTGGCGCCGGGGAACCGGGCGCTAGACCACATCCTTCCCTCACGGAGCCTCCGTTTGCCGCGTGCTCACCACCTCCCCACCTCCACGTGCTTCTGTGACTGCACAGCCACCAGCTGCGGCTGTCTGAGGCAGCACAGGGACAGGCCGGGCAGGGTACCTCCTTCTGGAGGAGAAGGAGCCTTGCAGAAAGAGGAAGGAGTGGTGGTCAGGTCCCTTGGGCACCCCTGGCTGCCTGCTCCATGGTTACAGCCAGGAGAATGGACAATTCCCGGTGTGAGCCATCGTCACCTGCCTGTGCAGACTCTGCAGGAAAAAACTGCACTCCTGTCTCTGGTTCAGGGGCTGCCGCCCCCACTCCTGATTTTTGGCGTCATTCTTATCCTGGTTTCACAAACACAGTGAGTAGAATTCCCTTTTCCCTCCCTTCTGGAACAGTCGAAATATCATTCGAACTATCTGGCTCTTGAATGCTTGAAAGAATCCGCCTGTGAATTCTCAGACACAGTCCTCAGTGTTCGATGACGTCGTTCAGAAAGCCTCCCCCTTTGGAGTTTGCACAGGTGTCAGGGTGCACAGTGTCAAGTGGCTCCTCCCGCCCTCCCGCCCAGCCCCCTGACACCTTCTCTCCCTGGCCCGGGAGTCTCCACCCTCAGCGCGGGCCTCCCTCCGCGTCCTTCCTTCTTTCGTTGGAGCTGTGAGGGGCAGGCGTGCCCCGCACACGTGCCCACCGACGTGGGGACCTCAGTGTTCCAGGGACCCTGTAGCACTGGCAGCCCCTCGGGTTTGGCCAGATCGAGGCCTCGTACCTCCGGTTCCCGGATATTGTGGTTTGGGTCACATTTCCTCACTCATTTGTCCCTGGAGAGATTGCGCATGCACAGGGGCCTGGGCTGTGTCTCGCTGCGGCTGTGTCTG
>NW_011889034.1:28554-67907 GCF_000151845.1 Pteropus vampyrus | reverse complement strand
GCCCCCTGACACCTTCTCTCCCTGGCCCGGGAGTCTCCACCCTCAGCGCGGGCCTCCCTCCGCGTCCTTCCTTCTTTCGTTGGAGCTGTGAGGGGCAGGCGTGCCCCGCACACGTGCCCACCGACGTGGGGACCTCAGTGTTCCAGGGACCCTGTAGCACTGGCAGCCCCTCGGGTTTGGCCAGATCGAGGCCTCGTACCTCCGGTTCCCGGATATTGTGGTTTGGGTCACATTTCCTCACTCATTTGTCCCTGGAGAGATTGCGCATGCACAGGGGCCTGGGCTGTGTCTCGCTGCGGCTGTGTCTGCGGCCGGGCCCCTGAGCTCTTCGTGGTGCAGGTTAGTGCACGCACCCTGCTGTGTGGCCGGCGCCCGCGCGGCCCAGGGCTTTCTCATGTCCCAGACGCCGCCCGCCTTCAGCGCTCACCCCCAGCCCCGCCCCGCCGCCTGCTGCTCGGATTTGTCCTCCGGAGTCTGCGGGAACGGACGGCACCGCGCTGTCCTGTGTGTCTGGCCCCTTTCACTCCCCTGACGTCCTCAGGGGTGGGCCGTGTGTCAGAGTGGCCTTCCTCTCTGAGGCCGAGTCACCTCCTGCCATGGCCGGACCTCATGTCCTTTACCGGCGTCCCGTGGTGGACTCCAGTTGCCGTGGCCCCCGCTGCCGTGACCGCGGGGCGCCTGCTCTCCCTCCCTCCCAGGGCCCCCTCGCAGCTGTCTGCGGAGTGCGCCCGAGGTCACTGTCTGGGTGCGCGACAGTTCCGTGATTAATTATTTGAGGAGCCCGCGCACTGCTCCCTCAGCGGCCGCAGCGCTCTACACGCCCGCCGAGGAGCACGAGCCCCCCCCCCAAGTCTCGCCAACACGTGTCGTTTCTGGTTTTCTTTTGCGTTTCTGCTTTTTTATAACGGCCACCCTAATGGGTACGAGGCTGTCTCATTGTGCTGCCGCGGACATGTCACTGCTCGTCTGCAAAGGACGCGCGCTGATTTCAGGCCGTAGGTCTGGTGTGGCCTGGTCTGTGACCGCCACCCCTCTGCCTTCGCTCACCCTGGAACCGTGGGCAGAGTCACACACGGGTCTTTCTACCCTTGCTTTCCCCAAATGGCATCTGCGACGTGCCCACTTCTGCCCCCGGCTCTCAGGGCGCATGGCGGCCTCTGGCAGTCACAACTGCCTAGACGTCCCTAGCGCGGGTGCATCGTGGCCGTGTGGCTGTGTGCCCAAGATGTCACCTCATCGCCAGTCATTGCCAGGGCCACCGTGGAAACAGCCGGCTGCGTAAGCGCCTGCGGCGCGGCTCCTGGGGCGCTCCTTCTGCCACACGGACTTTAGTCTAACCAAACCCCCCAAAAGAAAAAGGAGGCAGCGGGGTTTAGAGTGGAAGCGCAGCCCAGATGGGCCCCGTCACACTGGTACTGGTGTCGCGCGTGCGTGGGGCGCTGGGCCCTCGAGAGCCCGCCCCACCCCTGCCCTCGCCCCCGCCGCGGCGGAGGGCGCTGCCTGCGGGTAGTTGCATAGGGTTCTTCGTCAGACTTACTCCTAAGTGTTTTCTATTTTTATAACCATTGCGAATGAAGCGTCGGTCACGCCCGTATGTCCAGCTTGTCATGGGCAGTGCGGGGCGAGACTGCTGAATTTTTACTTATCTGTAAACTCCGCAGCCGCCGCCTGCCTTTCCACGTTTGGCTGCGGCCGCCTTCACTAGGTTGTTGAGGTTTTTAGGGATATGATCTTAAGAGGGCGGGGAGGAGAGACAATTTGGTGGCTTCTTTCACAATATAATACTCGCTGTCTGATTTCCTCATGAAATTCAGTGGAATCTCCAAAACAGAGCCTAAAGCGGCCGCCCCGTGCGCCATCTCTGGACTTCGGTGTCATGTCAGCCCATTTATTTACCCTTTCTCTGTTTTCTACTTCAGTTAGAGCTTTTATCTTTATTAATTCTCTCTTCCTGCCTTATTTTGGGTTATTTGTTACCTTTAAAAATTGTAAAGATAATAACGAAGTTTCTGTACTTTATGGTTTTCTCCTTGAAAATTTAAGGCTATAGTTAGTTTCTCCTCTAAAAACAGCTTTATCCATGGACCCTAAGTTTTCATATACCGTGCTTATTTTTCATTGCTTTCTAGAGTTTTTACAGTTTCAATTTTTATTTCCCCTTCAATTTAAGTGCTAATTAGGTACATACTTCTAAAACTTGAACTTCTGCAGTTATGGGTCTGCTCATAATTTTTTTAGTATTTGTCCGTAGTTCGATTAGATGCGATCCGGAAAGATGGCCCATATAGCTCTGGTTTTTCATGTGTTGGGCCAATTTGACGAGGCTGCCCATTTCGAAGGGTGCATTTCCAGGAGTTTTGACCGTCACCATGATCGTCCCCAGGGCCCCTTCGCAGTCTGTCCTCCCTCCGCCCGGGCCAAGGCCATCCGTTTGCTGTCTCTGTGGACTAGTCTACGCTAGTATCTGTGAATTTAGTTGACGTCTGGCTTTTCCCTGTGCGTAGAGACGCTCTCCCCTGTCCGCAGTCCACTCCTGTCCACTGCGTAGTCTCCTGCCAGGCACGGGCCAGCTTGTCTGTGTCTGGTCGCCTGCTGACAGGCATTTGAGATGGTTCTTATTCGAGGCTATTATAAATAAAGCTGTGATGTGCGTTCGTGTGCCCGTCGGTGTGTGAGCCCGCGTCCCCATCTCCCAAGGGCAAATGCCTAGGCGCGGGGTCGCTGGGGTGTGTGGTCGGCGTATGATTACTTTGTAAGAAACTGCCAGACCGTTTGGCTGTGCCGTGTGCAGCCCCAGCGGCAGTGGACGAGGGTCCAGCTCCTCCGCGTCTTCCAGGCACCCGGTGCGCTCCGTCTTCTCCTCGGACGTGGTGGTGTCTCTCCCTGAGCAGGTTCGTAGCGCTCCCGACTGACTGTGCTCTGTTCGCGGTGCCCGGGTTCATCTTTCCAGGCACTTGTTTGGTGAAAGGTCTGTTTGGATCTTGCGTCTGTTTTTAAAGTCAGGTTGTTTGTGTTCTGGTGACCGAGTTATCAGGGTTCTCTGTCTTCCAGATATAAGACCTTGTCAGATACCTGGCTTGTAAATATATTCTCTCCGTCTGAGGCTTAGCTTTTCATTTTTTTTTTTTTCACAGTGTCTTTTGAAGAACGATAATTTTTAATGTTGAAGTCCAATTTACAATTTTTTTTTCTTATAAAGCTTATGCTTTCTGTCACCTCCGTAAGAAATCTTTGCCTAAGCTGTGGTCACAGAGTTTCTCCTCAAATGCTTTCTTCTAGAAGTTTCATAATTTTAGCTTTTACAGTTATGTCTGTGATTAAGCTTGGTACAGGGTGTACGGCAAGAAGACGCTCGTTTACTCGCTGGGGCGTCTAATTGTCTCAGTGCCGTCTGTGAAAACACCACCCTTCCCTCCGCGACTTATCTTTGCAGCTCTGTTAAAAAAAAAAAACCAATCGACCATTTAAGGGCGGATCAGTTTCTGGACTCCGTTCTGTCCCAAGGACTCTTTTGTCCGTCCCACACGGTCCTGGTCGCAGTCAGTCTTGCAGTCGAGCTGCGCGTGCCCGCAGAGCTGTTCCGCAGAGCTGTTCCGTCTGTTCCAGATCCTTTGCCATTGCCGCCAGAATCAGCTGGCAGATTTGTTCGGAAAGCCCCCTCGCGTTCTGACCGGGATGACACTGAATTTGTAGATCGAGCCTGAGAAAGCCGATATCACAGCAGCGAGTCTGTGAACCCAGCAAGTCTCTCCATCCGTTTCCGTCTGCAGTTTCTCTCAAGAATTCCGTGGTTTCAGGCGAGGCGGGCTCGCACATCTACTCAAAATACAGTTACACATATTTTATGTTTTCGTCAGTGTTGTTAAGGGAATTGTTTCTAAATTTTATATTCCGATTGTTTGCTGCTGGTATATAAAAATCTCTTTTTTGTTGTTTATTAATCTCATGTCTTGAGACCTTGCTAATAAATTCACTTATTGGTTGTAGTCATGGTTTTGTGGGTTCCTTCAGATTCTCTGCACAGACGATCATGTCGCTTGTTAATAAGGACAGTTTCATTTCCTAATTGATCGCCATACCTTTTATTTCTCGTTCGGCCTTAGTGCACTGGCTAGGTCCCCCGTGGATGGGGCCGTGAGAGGGCGCACCCTGTGCCTCTGCTGGGCTAAGAGAAAAGCGCTCGGTGTTTCACCATGGACTACATGGTGTTGGCTCTAGGGTTCGTTAAGTTTTTATTTGTGGCTGACCGCATGATGCATATCTCTTAAATGTTTTAAATTCACTATTAGCCTAATATTTGTTGAGCATCTGCTATATACCAGGCACCGTCTATACCTTGAGCTGGTCAGCACCCCTGTTCTCATCAGCTTATTTCCCGTCAGTGGAGACTGACAATACAAAGCAAGCAAGCCAACGGCGCCCGCGCAGACCGCGGTACACGCAGAGCCAGGGAGCGGGATAGAGGGTGACGAGGGCTGTTTTTTCTTTGCCCATTTTTATCTTGGGCCCATTTTCAGCTCTATAATATCAAGAATTTGTGGAGTTACCTAGGGGTCCGGTTTCACGCTTCCCCACAGGGCACGTGGTCATCCCGGCCCCACCTCTGGAACCCTGTTTCTCTCTCCGGGGCTCCAAGCCCCACCCCTGTCCCCGATCCCTGTCCGAGGCCCGGGTCTGCTCGTGGGGCTGCAGGCGAGCTCTCCACGCTGACCCCTTTTTCTGTCCCCCTCCCCTGAACCACATGACAGCCACACCGGGTGTCCTCGTTGCTCCTTCGTGCGTGTCCCGAAGGATAGGGGCCTTTTCTTTTTTAATTTTTATTTTTCAATTAGAGTTGACATGCAACAGTATTTTGCATTAGTTTCGGGAGCACAGCATAGCGGTCAGACATTTACACTGTGAAGCGACCCTCCCGATTAGCACCGTGCCCGCCTGAGGCCACATGCCGTCGTGACTGTCATCGACTGCATGCCCCGCGCCGGGCTCCCCGAGTGCCTCGCCTTTCTGTACGCAACTCTTAGCCTGTCGGATTTCAGAATTTCCTTTTTAACTCGGGAGTTTGACTGTAATTACATTCATTTACAACTCGGTTTGGGGAGAAGGGACATCTTCACATTACAGTCTCCCAGTCCACAGACATGACACGTGTCTTTATTTATTTAGGCATTTTTTAGTTTTTCATTATGTTTTATAGTTTTTCCCATAGTTTTAGTTCAAATAAAAAAAAATGTTTCTTTTTAAATATTGACTTTAACCTAAGTACAACGTGGTATCTGGGACCGGACCCTGGAACAGAAAACGACGTCAGTTTTTTCTGGCCCCAGTGAGGTCTGCAGGGGGTCAGCGGTGGCCGCAGCATCACCGGCTCCGTTTCCCCAGGGGCCAGTGGCTAACACTACGGGAAGCTGGTGGAGTCTGCAGGAGCCCTGCCCACAGCCTGTGTGTCTCTTGCATAAATCAAAGATTATTTCAAAACGAAGTTTTAAAAATCAAATTTAACGTATGTATTATTTAAATATACATCATATCAGTTATGGATGAAGTAGTGAACACGGAGTTTCGTGGTTTGGGGGTGACTGTGAGTGGCTGGTTCCCAGAGGACTCTGTCTGGGGAGACACTGGTGGGAGGGAGTGGGACAGAGCTGGGGGTACAGCTGAGCCCCTGACCTGTCCTCCCCGCGCCTGCAATATTCTCAGCGTCCAGCCTCCGGCAGAGTTGGGGTGCTGCAATATTGGCAGGGACAGTGAGGGATGCGGCCCTGGGTGGGGTGGCGGCCCCCAGACCCGACGCTCCTGCCAGCGTGCTCCGCGGACACTGCTGAGTGGCTCTCCAGCTCCCAGTGACTTCTGCGTACCGGCCCCCACGAGTACGGCCCCTCTCCGGGGGGAAAGGCGCCCCCACCTAGTCCTGCGATTGCGCCCCCAGAGGTTTATCTGCCTATGGGGCGAGGACAGCGCCAGCCCCATCTGCCCCCAGCTGCCCTGAGGCTCCGCTCCCCACTTGTCACCGGGAGGCTGAGCCTCAGAGGAGAGCGAGGATAGAGGTGGGTGGGCTCCACGACACCCCGCCTCTGCCCCAGTGTGGCGAGGCCAGCGCTGGACTCCGGGGGACCCCAGCCGGTCTCACTCACTCCTGCAGTTGGAGGTCCCTTCCGGCTTCGAGCACCAGGTGGAGGGCTCGGTGCCTCAGTTTCCTTATCTGTAAACAGGCGGTGCGCAGCACCTCTCTGCCAGAGGGGGCGTGCTTTGTGCGCATGCGCGGAGGAGTGGGGGTCGGGGTGAAGGGTGGCGGGCAGGACGGAGACCTCCAGGCGCTGCCGCTTAGCCCCGCCTGGCTGGCAGCTGGCCTCTCCCCACCCCGCCCCCACTACTGGGCCAGGAGAGCAAACGGCACGTGGGGCTTCGGTGCCCCGGGAACAAGCCACCTGCAGCGTCTAAAGCAGGTGCCGCCTGCTAACCTCACCCCTGGGCAGGCGGGGCCTGGGGCGCGTCCATGCGTAGCGGGAGCTGTGGAAGCCCGGAGAGTGAGGTCGCCTCGGACAGGGGCGGACAGCGCCCACGTGTGAATTTACCTCCTAGCCCTGGACTGGGAGAAGTCACCCCCCCTCAAGAGCTGCCCCTCTGCCCGTCCACTGGGCTAGTCCCTCCCTTGGCCTTCCCTGACCCCCCTTGCCGAGTGGACCAGCCCAGAGCGCAGTTGTGGGGCTGGGGGCCCTGAAACTCAGAGCCAGGAGGCTCTGGGCAAGCACCCAAGGGTGGCACAAGGCTGAGCAGAGCTCAGCCCATAGTCCGTGCTCAGTAAGTGCCTGTTTTGACCTATAGCCCATGTAATGCATTAGCGGAGCAGGTTCGGGGACCCAGCCCCAGCTGAACGGCCCCTCCAGCCCTTCCCCCAGGCCTTTCTGCCTCAGGGGAGATATGGATGAGATGGATCAACCACCTCCACTCTAGATACCTGCAATTGCCAGAAGGAGGAAGAGCTATTGGTCATTCTCACTTTAGTGTGAAATAGCTTGATCTAGTGGTGAGAAAAGCTGACATAAAAGTCGTCCACTGGTACTGTGGGCGGCCTGGCCAGCAGGCGCTGCCTGGACTGTGGCGGCTGGAGCTGCTGCCCACACCTGCGGGAGAGGGCAGGAGCCGCAGGAGGCCGATAGGTTCCAGCCTAGTCCTGGCCTAGTCGTCTGGGGAGCAGATAGGAGAGTGTAGAGCGATGCTACGACCCAGTTTCCCTTGGGTCATTGGCCCAGAATCTCCTTGGCAAAATTTTGCATATGTGGCTGAAAACTGACCCTGAGGCTCTCATTTTGTCTGGATCTGTGCCATTGGCCAAGTACCTGGTACAGGTGGACTCCCTGTGCCCACGGTGACAGCGGTGGTGAGTTGGCCTGGACCTCCTTACACCCCAAGACCCACAGTGGTTTCCGGCAGGCAGGAAGGCCCACGTGGTATAGGCATGGCCCAGCCTGATGGGCACCTAGTTTTCAGCCCAGAGCTCAGCGAAAAGGTTGTTCTCCCACCAACAGCTGGTGGCCTTCCACACCACTCCCTCTGTCCAAACAGGGGGTCATTCTGAGTAAGGCAGAGTTTGGGACACATACTTGCAGGAAAGGGGACCTCTCCAGGTTCGGCGTTGCACAGACCTGTACAGTATCAGAGTGGCTCCATAGTACCAAGAGCACCAAGGACATGGAAATGGAGAATTGGATCATGGAGCTGCTGAACTCAGAGGGCAGGGGGTGTAGGACAGACCCTCAAAGCCAGGGTGGGGATGGGCCGTTCCGGAGACGTCGGAGGGCAGTGCGGTCGGCAGCTACCCACACAGGCTGGTGCCGAGATTCTTGTGCGTGACCCGCTCCCGCTTACTCCTGAGGCATGGGCCCCACTGGCCGGGGCAGTGCTTGGAGAGGTCATGAAGACACAGGGGGAGGGGCAAGACCTTCAGAGCCTGAAGGGCATCAGCGGGACTGGGCACAGCGGACACTGGTTCCTGCCCTCGGATTTCAGAATTTCCTTTTTAACTCGGGAGTTTGACTGTAATTACATTCATTTACAACTCGGTTTGGGGAGAAGGGACATCTTCACATTACAGTCTCCCAGTCCACAGACATGACACGTGTCTTTATTTATTTAGGCATTTTTTAGTTTTTCATTATGTTTTATAGTTTTTCCCATAGTTTTAGTTCAAATAAAAAAAATGTTTCTTTTTAAATATTGACTTTAACCTAAGTACAACGTGGTATCTGGGACCGGACCCTGGAACAGAAAACGACGTCAGTTTTTTCTGGCCCCAGTGAGGTCTGCAGGGGGTCAGCGGTGGCCGCAGCATCACCGTCTCCGTTTCCCCAGGGGCCAGTGGCTAACACTACGGGAAGCTGGTCGAGTCTGCAGGAGCCCTGCCCACAGCCTGTGTGTCTCTTGCATAAATCAAAGATTATTTCAAAACGAAGTTTTAAAAATCAAATTTAACGTATGTATTATTTAAATATACATCATATCAGTTATGGATGAAGTAGTGAACACGGAGTTTCGTGGTTTGGGGGTGACTGTGAGTGGCTGGTTCCCAGAGGACTCTGTCTGGGGAGACACTGGTGGGAGGGAGTGGGACAGAGCTGGGGGTACAGCTGAGCCCCTGACCTGTCCTCCCCGCGCCTGCAATATTCTCAGCGTCCAGCCTCCGGCAGAGTTGGGGTGCTGCAATATTGGCAGGGACAGTGAGGGATGCGGCCCTGGGTGGGGTGGCGGCCCCCAGACCCGACGCTCCTGCCAGCGTGCTCCGCGGACACTGCTGAGTGGCTCTCCAGCTCCCAGTGACTTCTGCGTACCGGCCCCCACGAGTACGGCCCCTCTCCGGGGGGAAAGGCGCCCCCACCTAGTCCTGCGATTGCGCCCCCAGAGGTTTATCTGCCTATGGGGCGAGGACAGCGCCAGCCCCATCTGCCCCCAGCTGCCCTGAGGCTCCGCTCCCCACTTGTCACCGGGAGGCTGAGCCTCAGAGGAGAGCGAGAATTGAGGTGGGTGGGCTCCACGACACCCCGCCTCTGCCCCAGTGTGGCGAGGCCAGCGCTGGACTCCGGGGGACCCCAGCCGGTCTCACTCACTCCTGCAGTTGGAGGTCCCTTCCGGCTTCGAGCACCAGGTGGAGGGCTCGGTGCCTCAGTTTCCTTATCTGTAAACAGGCGGTGCGCAGCACCTCTCTGCCGGAGGGGCGTGCTTTGTGCGCATGCGCGGAGGAGTGGGGGTCGGGGTGAAGGGTGGCGGGCAGGACGGAGACCTCCAGGCGCTGCCGCTTAGCCCCGCCTGGCTGGCAGCTGGCCTCTCCCCACCCCGCCCCCACTACTGGGCCAGGAGAGCAAACGGCACGTGGGGCTTCGGTGCCCCGGGAACAAGCCACCTGCAGCGTCTAAAGCAGGTGCCGCCTGCTAATCTCACCCCTGGGCAGGCGGGGCCTGGGGCGCGTCCATGCGTGGCGGGAGCTGTGGAAGCCCGGAGAGCGAGGTCGCCTCGGACAGGGGCGGACAGCGCCCACGTGTGAATTTACCTCCTAGCCCTGGACTGGGAGAAGTCACCCCCCCTCAAGAGCTGCCCCTCTGCCCGTCCACTGGGCTAGTCCCTCCCTTGGCCTTCCCTGACCCCCCTTGCCGAGTGGACCAGCCCAGAGCGCAGTTGTGGGGCTGGGGGCCCTGAAACTCAGAGCCAGGAGGCTCTGGGCAAGCACCCAAGGGTGGCACAAGGCTGAGCAGAGCTCAGCCCATAGTCCGTGCTCAGTAAGTGCCTGTTTTGACCTATAGCCCATGTAATGCATTAGCGGAGCAGGTTCGGGGACCCAGCCCCAGCTGAACGGCCCCTCCAGCCCTTCCCCCAGGCCTTTCTGCCTCAGGGGAGATATGGATGAGATGGATCAACCACCTCCACTCTAGATACCTGCAATTGCCAGAAGGAGGAAGAGCTATTGGTCATTCTCACTTTAGTGTGAAATAGCTTGATCTAGTGGTGAGAAAAGCTGACATAAAAGTCGTCCACTGGTACTGTGGGCGGCCTGGCCAGCAGGCGCTGCCTGGACTGTGGCGGCTGGAGCTGCTGCCCACACCTGCGGGAGAGGGCAGGAGCCGCAGGAGGCCGATAGGTTCCAGCCTAGTCCTGGCCTAGTCGTCTGGGGAGCAGATAGGAGAGTGTAGAGCGATGCTACGACCCAGTTTCCCTTGGGTCATTGGCCCAGAATCTCCTTGGCAAAATTTTGCATATGTGGCTGAAAACTGACCCTGAGGCTCTCATTTTGTCTGGATCTGTGCCATTGGCCAAGTACCTGGTACAGGTGGACTCCCTGTGCCCACGGTGACAGCGGTGGTGAGTTGGCCTGGACCTCCTTACACCCCAAGACCCACAGTGGTTTCCGGCAGGCAGGAAGGCCCACGTGGTATAGGCATGGCCCAGCCTGATGGGCACCTAGTTTTCAGCCCAGAGCTCAGCGAAAAGGTTGTTCTCCCACCAACAGCTGGTGGCCTTCCACACCACTCCCTCTGTCCAAACAGGGGGTCATTCTGAGTAAGGCAGAGTTTGGGACACATACTTGCAGGAAAGGGGACCTCTCCAGGTTCGGCGTTGCACAGACCTGTACAGTATCAGAGTGGCTCCATAGTACCAAGAGCACCAAGGACATGGAAATGGAGAATTGGATCATGGAGCTGCTGAACTCAGAGGGCAGGGGGCGTAGGACAGACCCTCAAAGCCAGGGTGGGGATGGGCCGTTCCGGAGACGTCGGAGGGCAGTGCGGTCGGCAGCTACCCACACAGGCTGGTGCCGAGATTCTTGTGCGTGACCCGCTCCCGCTTACTCCTGAGGCATGGGCCCCACTGGCCGGGGCAGTGCTTGGAGAGGTCATGAAGACACAGGGGGAGGGGCAAGACCTTCAGAGCCTGAAGGGCATCAGCGGGACTGGGCACAGCGGACACTGGTTCCTGCCCGGGGTGGTGGGAGGAGGATGGCAGGCATAGGGAGCCCCCGGGGAAGGGTTGGTCCCAAGGAGCATGCAGGGCAGTAGGGTGGGCTGGCTGGCTCCTGCGGGCGTGCATAGGTGTGCGTGTGCACACGGGCCCCAGGCTGAGGTGGGCAGAGCTGCAGCGCTGGCCTCTGGCCGCTCTGCTCCCTGCGAGCCTGCGGCGCTCATTCCGAGGCTGTAATTACACGCTCTGTCCTGTGGGCCGAGTCACAGGGGGCGTCTGGGGAGGTGTTTGTTGTCCCCTGTGAATCAGGAGCTCATGAGAAAAGTGGCGGCTGGCGCAGCAGAAAAATTAGGGCCTTGGTGCTGCCACATGCAGCCCCGCAGCTGCAGGCCAGGGGCCACCGCCAGCTCCTGCGCGCCCGGCGCCTCGCCGACGCCTCGCCGACGCCTTCCGCGCCGGCTCCCCAGCCCATTAGGCCACGTGTCTGGCCAGTCCTGCCACCACCTTCCGGAGGCTGAGCCTCTGCTGGATACGGGACCCAGAGAACCACACACCAGCCGCCTCCCAGAGCACAGAGACGTGCACGCGCACACGCCCCCACAGCGCGATCTCACGCACGTGCAATTGTGCTTCCCTTACAAACTACCTGTGCACGCGTCCCCCCCCGCCCCCACCGCGACACACGCGAAGGCCTCGTTTTTCTCTGTGGGCAGAAAAGGCCAGAACCGATGGCAGTGCGGGATCGCGGCCGGAGCTGTCTTCCGTCTGGGCAGTGCCCACCCGCAGTGGGGGCTGCCCGAACTCACTGGCTTTTCTGTTCCCAGGGGCCACCAAAGACATGGGGAAGATGCTCGGGGGAGACGAGGAGAAGGACCCTGATGCGGCCAAGAAAGAGGAGGAGCGCCAGGAGGCGCTGCGCCAGGAGGAGGAGGAGCGCAAGGCCAAGTACGCCAAGATGGAGGCGGAGCGCGAGGCCATGCGGCAGGGCATCCGCGACAAGGTGCGGACGGCCGGGCGGGCCGGGGCAGGCCTGGGCGACAGCCCCGACTCCCGGGATGTCACCGCGGACCGCGGTTCCCAGCTTGGGTGCGGGGGGCCGGGGACCCAGCTGGCCCTGGACTGAGGGAGGCTCCCGGCAGGAGCCGCGTGGAACCTCTTTCCGCCCCTTCCCTCTGTCCGGCTCCACTGCACAGAGATGGTCCCTTCGGGAGGTCGCTGCACCCCAGGTGTCCACATCTGCCGCACAGGCTGTCTCGGGATTAGAGTGTCCTCGGTGGAGTCCTTCCTGTTCCTGACAGCAGGCGGTCTTCTCCTCATGGGTAGGGGGCGACCCTGGGGCACGCGACAGGCTGGGCCTCCCCCGTGGAGGGCACTTGCTGGAGTCACTGGGTCCAGGTGCCTGATGGGAGATTTGGTTTGCGGGGAGGCCCTGCCTTGCTTGGGTCCTACCGCCTCGCAACCTGATGCCCCCAGCCCTGGGTTCCGAGGGCGTCCCAGATGCTGCGGATGAAGCCTGCGGCGGGGGGGCTGCATGAGATGCGGTGAGACTCCCCCACTGGATCCCCATGGTGCCTGGGGTTCTGCCTCAGTGTACCCAGAGAAAGGCCAGCTGTATCCTGCCTGATGCAGAACGCGACGTCCCAAAGGCGGCAGCACAGGCGGGGCGCTTGCAGGTCTGAGCCCACAGGGGCCCCCACAGACACCTGATGTTCCACTGTGGGTCACTGGACGTCTCTCCTGAGCACCTGCAGAAAGTTCAGGTCGATTATGTTGTGACACCAGCTCTCGACCCCTCCCGAAGTTGTTTTGCTGGCCAGCAATGTGTACTCGGGGCTTTGGGGTTGTCTGGAGCAGAGCCGGGAACCGTGCACCGTCAGGCAGACCCCACCTAGGCTGTGGCCGGGGGCTCTGTGTTGGTGGGGAGGAGGGGCCGGGGCAGTGGAGCTGGTCAGAGGGGAGAGAGACAGAGACAGACAGAGACAAAGAAAACTCAAGGGTCCTCCCCCGCTCCTGGGTCAGAGGCAGCTCAGGCGGCGGGGGGGTCTGACGTGTTTGGAGTGTTCGCGGGGCTGGAGCCCTGGTCTTCCCGGCCTCACCGCTCCAGCCTCCAGAATTCGGTCCACCCCCGCGAAGAGCCTTCAGCTCGGCAGAGCGGCGCCCGCCTCGCCCTGCCCTGCCCTGCCCTGCCCTGCCCCGCAGTGGGAGGAGAGGGCGGGGCGCCCCCTGGTGGCAGGTGTGGGGAGCTCAGCGCCGGCACCTCCCGCGGGTCCTGACCCACTGCGTTCCTAGCACTGCGGGCCCTGCTCCCGCCGGGTCCGCCCATCGCCCGAGTCCATAGCGTCCTCCACAGAGTCCTCCTCCAGCCCCGGGTGCGGAGTACTCCCCCAGACCTAGTGGGGCTGCTCAGAAAAGTGGGTACTGAGCTGCCGGGCCCAGTGCCCCATCAGATGGGGGCCTAGGGACGCGGCCGGGGTCACGCGTGCTCGGGGCGTCCAGGTCCCCTGGCGACCTCATACGAGCGGAGCGGAAGCGGGCATGGGCGACTCTCTCTTCAGGGGCTGGTGGGCGGGGCCCCGTCCCCATCCGCGCGCGAGCCCTGGTAGGAGGGGAGATCGCCACCTGCGCGGCATTTGCGCCCCGCCGCTCGGTTTGCAGAAGTACTTCCTGCTTTGCACCTTCAGATGGGTATGTGCACCGCGAGGTTTGGGTTTCCAGTGTCCAGTTCTGCAGCATCGAGTCAGAGCCACTCTCTTCCCTGCACCAGGCTGGCGGGTCCCAGCCCTCCCCCACCCCGCACCCCGGGCCCCACAGGCCCTGCGATCACTCCAGGCTTGGTCTGAGGTGCGTGCGGGCAGTAACAGGTGTAGGCGTGGTTGCCGATTATTAGTCGTTTGCTCATGTTACAGATTCTCACCGCTAGTGGGCGCCACGTTGCCTTCTTCGCAGCCACAGGGTGCGTCTCAGCGGTGGAGGAGGATGGCTGGGGACCCGGGTGGGCAATGTCTCTGATGAACAGCTGTCGATGGACTCCTGGACCGGGTGTGGCTGGGCGTTTGTCTCTGGAGCCTGGAAGCCTCAGCCTGGCTTTGAATGAGCACAGCGGGGCAGGCTCCGGTGGGCTCCAGCTCAGGAGCCCTGCCCCCGCCAAGTGACCACGAGCCTCAGGTCAGCCCAGAGTGGCCTTGGCCTCAGAAAGCCTGTGAGCTTCAGTGGAGCAACTGGGCTGGGTCTCCTTCCTGGACCCCAGAGCAGAGGGCCCCAACACTGCTTGCAGACAGGGACCTTCCCAAACCCCCAGGCTCGCTTCTCTGGCCAAGCCGACGCCCAGTGTTCCCTCGTTACACGGGTGTCCTGCTGTCACTCGCGTGTTCCCCTGAGCACATGCACCTTTGCTGTGAGTGAACGCTGGCTTTGGGCAGCAGTCTCCTGGGTCCGGCCCGTGCATGTCCCCACAGTGTGCACAGCTGTCCCTTGGGAGAAGGCTGGGGGCTCCCTGCCCCTGGCTGGACGGAAGTGCTCCCTGGTCTAACCTTGTTTCTGGTGGCATCTCGCCCAGCCCACGCTCCGCACCCCAGGACTCCCAGCCACACACCCTCCCTCCCCTCTGTGCCCTGGGGTGACTGCTCTGGAGGCGGGGTTCTCAGGGAAAGGGCCGCTGCTCCTGGCACCGGTCCCAGGGGCTGCCTGATGTCTGTCCTGCTTGCCCACCTTCTGTGCCCTCAGCTGACCTGTGTCAGTGCTCAGTATGGAGGGCCCTATGGGCAGTGTCCTGCTGCCCGGGACATTCTGGGGGGAAGGCCTCCTCACCCCTCGTCAAGGCCTCCCCACCCCTCATCAAGGCCCGCCCACGCGCTTCTGCCTGTTGTCCAGGACACAGAGGAGCTTCAGGCCGAGGACACATAGACAACCCTCATGCCCCTCTTCAGTGGCCTGCAGGCACCCCAGGAGACCCAGATTGTGCTCTGGTCACACACACAGCCCCCAGTCTGGAAGCAGGGGTAAGGCCTTTGTGGAGAGCCAGCCTCCCCACCCCCTGCCACTAACCAGAGGGGCTGAGGAGAGATGAGCAGTGCGGGGTTCTCCCCCTGAGCAGAAACACCCCCTCCCCAAAGCCATGGCCAGCAGTCCTGCCTTTGTGTGCCCCTCAGCCCCCCGCAGTCTAATCAGTAATCACTGATCCCCGCGAGCTCTCCCAGTGCCCCCCCTTCCTCTTATGACTGCTTCTGCCCCATGTACTCCCTAACATGTGACCTCCGGCAGCCTAGGTGGGTCCTGAGCTTGATCCCAGGATGCATGACCTGCTCCCCAAACCCATAGGGCCAGCTTGGCCCTGCCCGGTTCTCACAGCTCTAAGGCAAATCTCTCTCTGGTCTCGTGGCCTCAGTGACCGTAGGCTCACCTGCATCAGTGCCCGCTGGCGGGGCGAGTCAGGGTGCTGATGGGTCCAGGGGGGCGTGTATGCATGGCCTAGAAATGCTTTCTCAGTTCTGAGGGCCTGAAGGCCAAAATCAGGGCGATGGCAGGGCCGCGCTCCCTCTGAAAGGGCAGAGAACCCTTCCTTGCCTCCCTGGGGCTTCCAGCGGTCCCCGCCGTCCTGGGTTTATGGGATGTGACTCCCGGCCTTTCTCCGTTTCCGTAGGGTCTTCTCCTCTGTCCTTTTCTCTCTCACAAGGACACTCACTGGATTTAGGGCCCAGAGTGGTCTCATTTCTATCCTGACCTTAACTACATCTGCAAAGACCTTATTTGCAAATAAGGTCACATTCTTAAGGTTCCAAGTGACAGAGACTTTGGGGAAACACCAACCCACTACAAAGGGGAGACTTGGGTAAGGGTGGGGGGGCAGAGACACACAAGAAATCAGAAGTAGGGGTCTCCAAGGTGTCTAGTAGTGTCGGCTGAGGGCACACCTAGGGGTGTCCAGGACATCCATCCAGAAGGGACCACGGGAACTGCTGCTCCACCAGCTGCCCACGGAGTGTGCAGAGTGACACTGCAGGGGCTACGTTCGTGACCGCATCGGGGGAGACTTGGCCAGGCATGAGGGAGTGACCACCTGTCTCCGACCGAGGATCGGGGCTGTGTGGGGTCATTCAGCAGTGGAGCAACGGGCTCTCACCACCACCGGCTGCCCCCCAGGCCTGCTGAGGACAGCGCCGCTTCCCCGGAGAGGGGCCGCGGCGTTGGCACTCCTTCAGGGAGATGCGCCCTGCCTGCCCCTCCAGGCATACGCCCGCGGGTCCTGTGGCCCTTGTAGGGCCAGGGACTCCCTCACACACCTCCGCCAGCCGCAGGCGCCGCCCCTCGAGGCCCCTGGAGATCTCGCCGTGTAGCAGGGGTCCAGCCCCCCAGGCTCCTGACCCTGCCCTGTCTCCACAGTACGGCATCAAGAAGAAGGAGGAGCGCGAAGCGGAGGCCCAGGCCGCCATGGAGGCCAATTCGGAGGGCAGCCTGACGCGGCCCAAGAAGGCCATCCCGCCGGGCTGCGGCGACGAGCCGGAGGAGGAGGACGAGAGCATCCTGGACACGGTCATCAAGTACCTGCCCGGGCCACTGCAGGACATGTTCAAGAAATAAGGCCGCGGCGCCGCACAGCCGCGGAGCCTGGACCCCGTCCCGCCGCCCCTCGCCCACACCCCGTCCGTGCCCTCCGCCGAGGCCCCGAAGGGATGTCGGGAGCAGAGTGCAGCCCCCAGCGCCACTATAAGCCATAGTCCTCCGTCCATCCGCCCCCGCCCCTCGCGCCTCGGAGCCTCCGTCCCTCCCCCCTCCCGCACTGCCATCGCCACCACCACCGCGGGAGGGGCGCCCAACCCCCAGGGACCAGCCCACGTGCTCCTCTGGCTGCGGGCGGTTTGGACCCCCGCTCAGCCTGGGACGCCCTTCACTGTCCCCGCCCTTCCCCCCTACCCCGCCACGCAGGGGCGCCTGAGCCGGGGCCACCGAAAGGGCCAGCCCCTCGACCACCCCTCGGTGCGCGGTCCATGTGTTGGTGCGCGCTGTCCGGGCCCACACTCAGGAGCACAGCCATAGTAAGAGGAGGCGGCGATTGTGCAGGCAGGGAGGGGGCTGGAGGGGCGAGCCGCAGGGGCCAGGGTGGGAAGCCCCTCCCCGTCCTCTGGATCAGCCTGCCCCCTCCGCGCCCCTCCTCCCGCACTGACACCTGGTCGCTGGGTCTCTGCGTCGTCCCGTCCGCTGGCTGCCCACCTCTCCATCTGAGCCCGCCACGTTCACTGCCCGCGGTCTCTGTGCTTCGCTCCCCCGTCTCGGCCCGCTCCCCTGGAAGGCTCTGCTTCTCGTGAATGCCGCGGCCCTTGTCTAAGCTAAGGGAGACAAAGCAATACGACCAGGGGGAAATTCGCACTCCCCCGAGTGTGGCGCACGCCGTCCCTCGCAGCCGCTGTAACTCACGCTGCCCTGAGTCTGGGTCCAGCGCAGCCCGGCCCGCCCACTCCTCTCCCTGGTTGGCACCTCGTCCTGTACGGGGGAGGGCCCTGCTCTCACCGGCCAACTCCCGCCCCCGCCCCCCAACAGAGCTGTGCGGGAGACCCAGGGCCGCAGGACTGAGTGCGCGGCTGGAGGCGTGTGTCCCTGGGTCCCTCGGCCGGGGCCGCCGGGCGCACGTGGCCGACACGGGTTAGGTAGAAGCGCTGGGCCTCCCGCAGCCCTGCGTTCCCATCATCCTTGTTTAATTTGCATCACAATGTGTTGAATCTCAGGTAAATGAGGTCTAACGTATTGGGGGAGTTTATCTTGACCGAAAGCCCGGCGCCTCGTCCCGGGCCGTCTGTCCACATCAGAAATTCACCATGTCCTCCTGTCGCGGCCCGGGGCGTGGCCCTACATCGCTGTTTAGAGAAGCCATACAATTAGACTGCAATACTAATCGCGGCCGCCCGTCGAAGACGCGCGCGCTCGCCCCGCGCCGCCTCTGTGCGCCCCGCGTCCTGCGCCCTGACTCCTCCCGGTTCCACGTCTTTTAAAAATGCCTGTTTTCACACTTAAAAAGCCAACTCTGAGCAGACAGGGCGTTGTCTCGTAGAAACCCCGCATCCCGTTCCCAGCGCATGGGGCGCCCGGAGAAGCCGAGCTTAACGTAGACGGCGGATGCCGCCTGTCCGTTGTCCTTGCGCCTGCGCCTCCTCCTGCATGTCGGGGGCGTCGCGTGTGTTCTCTCCGGATGGAATCACAGCCAATAAAGAACACAGTGATTTCACACCGTGTGGCCCTTCTCCCCAGAGTCCCGGTTCCCCTGGAAGGCGACGCCGAGTCAGACCGAGGATCCGCACCCTCCAGGCCCTGCGGCCCAGCCCTCGCTCCCCCCCTTCCCATTCCTGCCAGATTCACCCCTCTGACCTTTTCTCCCTAAGGGCCCCTGGCCAGAGTAATCTCCACATAGAATGCAGACCAGCCTCAGGCGCCCCCTCCCATCTGAGCTGAAGCCAGACTCACAAGTGCTCATGGGACCTGCTTGGCCATGGGACCCTAACTCAGCACAGAGGACGGCCCTGCTGTCTCCCTAGCGGACCCTGCCCATGCCCTCCCCGTGCCCGAAGCCCACCCCAAGGTGCCTTTCTCTAGAGAGGTGGCAAGCCTGGGTCACCTGTGATGTTCCTCCCTCTGCTGGCTGGGGATGCACAGGGAGCGCGGGGCAAAGCCTGTCCAGCAAGCAAGGAGCAAGGCCACACTCGCCCCGCCCTTGCTGCCTGTCTCCCTCCCCATCAAGCTGTGTCCTGAAGGCTGCTACGGAGCCCCCCACAGCCCCTCTGCCTCTGCCTCAGCTTTTAACGTGCTCATTGAGCACAAGTGGGGGGTCTCCTTCCCGCTCCTGCTGCCTGGGTGGGGGTGGCTCTGGCCTCCAGTACTGCGGTGCTGCTCAGTGCGCCTTCCGCTTGCTGAGGACAGAGCAGCTGTTCACCTTCCCTAGATCCAAAACTCACACGGAAGCCTTCATCGCCAGCTTGGTGGCTTTGGGCTCTGCGGGCTGCCTTACAAAGGCACTCACCATCCGGCCCCCTACTGCGCCCCCACACAGCCCAGCAGGACCGTCTGGGGCTTGAGCAGTTACCCAGATGTTCCAGGTGACCCAGCGTGCTTTCCCTTCACCCTGGCCAGACGCTTTGCTTTGGGTGCTGGTCTCCAAGGCCCCAAGGAAAGCATTAGTTCACCTGGTGTTTACTGAGCCCAATCAGGGGCAGAGCCCAGCTCCAGGCGCTGAGGATGACACCTCTTCCTCCTGGAGCTGCTGTTTCCAGCGGGAGGAGACAGATGGTAAATACTGAAGCCCAGCAGTGCTTTCTCCTGCGGACGGTATCCAGCAGGATAAGGGGGCAGGAAGGGTGGTGAAGCTGCCATTTCACCTCTGAGCGGTGCGGAGACACCTGAGGGAGGGAGGAGGGGCCCCCCGTGGGCCTCTGGTGGGAGGGCCTTCCAGGCAGAGTGACAGCCTTGCGAGGGCCCTGAGGCAGGAGCTGCCCTGGGTGCTCGGAGCAGCGCCCATAGCCCCGGCCGACTGTGGCCTTGGCCTGGTTGCTTGCTTTGGGCCACACTTCCTCTGGACGTTTTACTGTTTTGACAAAGCAGCGCACACCTTGGTGCTGGGCACCCTCCAGAGACAGCCTCCACTAGGCAGGCTGGTCCCCCGCAGCCCAGCTCTGCTGACCTCTTTGGTGCCTGAGCACGGCCAGCCCCAGGCAGGCTCTGCTTCCATTTCCTGTCTCCTCTTGAGTCAGGAGCCACTTAACCGTCAAGGCTGGAAAGAAATTTTAAAGGTCTGGCAATTAAGGACCATTTGTCTAGTTCTGCTAATCCGCAGCTAGACGAATCCTGCTGTCCACAATCGCAGCCAGCGGGGTCAGTGAACCCTGGGTCTGCGCCACCTGTCCATGTTGGAAAGAGCTCCACTGCTGTCTCAGCGGTTCCTGGAAGGTCGGAAAGGAGGGGTCACGTTGTAGGTGAAGGGCAGGCCCCACGGAGTCGGGCTCGGTCTGGGGGCTGTGATGCCTGGTTAGCGTTGGCCACACGGTGGCACGGCTTCGAGGAAGGAAGGGCCTTAGCGCGGGACGGCAGACCAGTGCCACTCCAAATGGGCGTTGAGATGAGGCTTAGGGGCGTGGCCTTAGGGGTATAATCCTTCCGGGCCCCGCCCCACCCCACGGCCTGAGCCAATCAGCGCCTGCGCCAATCAGCGCCTGCAGGGTAAGCCACCGCTATTGGCTCCAAGATGGTCACGTGGCTGAATCCTGGCCAATAGAAAGTGGGGAGACGCCAAAGCGGGGCGGGAGGCGTGCGAGAGGTCCGTGCTCATCTGAGGACAGCCTCACTGGTTCCTGCAGGACCCCAGGAGCTGAGGAAGGGGCTGGAGGGCTTCTCTGCAGCTTGGGCTCAGGGTGGGTGGGCTCAGCCGAAAGCCAGAGTCCCGCGCGTTTCGCACAGCGGATCCCGAGCGCGGGGCCTAGTGGGGCCTCCCTGCTGCAGGTCCCCATGACACCACTCAGGCCTGGGCCCCGGCCTTCGGCCCCAGTGGTGCCGGGGGCGATTTCTCTCAGCGCCAGAAGATGAGGCTTGGTTGATTTCTACAAAATAACACAATTTCGTGCACCCTTGAGGGATTCCATTGAGACTGATGCTATGCAGCGGGCAAAGGAAGACAGCCAGTAGAGAGGGCCCGGCCTGGCTGGGGTGGGCCAGGGCCAGGGCCTGACAGAAGTTCCTGGCTGTGGGAGGAGGAGACCCAGGAATGGGGGACCCGGTGGACGGCGAGGAGACCAGGGGACACAGCTCTGCCACTCCTCTGCCCCCTGCTCTCCAGAGTGCCCTGTGCAAAGACGGCTGTTTGGAAAAGCAGATGTTAATGTTATTAACCGGCCTTTGGTGTGGGCATCCCATGCAGCCGTAGGGCTCGCCCACGGTGAGGCCTTTGCCCTGTGTCCAGGCACTCAAAGCCTGACTCTCTCCCAGGAGTCCTAGATTCCAGAGTCTGTCAGCCAGAAGTCAGCCTCTGTCCACACGAGTCCACCAAGGCCTGGCCGCACGGCGAGAAGGAGGGGGCACAACCCATCACACCTCCTGGCCCCCTCCCTTACCTGCCCAGGACTGGGTCCAAAGAACAGGGACTGAGCCAGGCTGGAACTTCAGGCTAAGATGGACAATTGACACTCCGTGCAGATTCTGCTCCTACAGTTAATTCCTCTTACAACGAACAGAAATAAGGTTAAATAATCAAAATTCACCAACCGGGAGAAATTCACTGATGGCTCAGGCAGGAAATATACAAGATGAGCCTGGAAGCCAGGAAATGCTAAATAACACAAAGGGACTCAGTGCCAAGTGGCCAAACTCCCACTGGCCAAAGCTGAAGCAATCTGACAGCAAAATAAAGTCACGTGGCTTATAACCCAAGTATAGAATAAATTTCCATGAGTCTACACCGATAGAGATGAATGAATGAATGAATGAATGAATGAATGAATAGGGAGAAGACAAATCTCCCATGCAGGATTCCAAATAATTTCGCAGCCACTGTGCCCACCAGGAGATGGCGCTAAACCCCACGCAGTGTGGCAGCACTCTGTGACTTCCAGAGCCCAGTGGAAAGGGTGGGAGAGGACCTGGTGCAGAAACCTGACCAACTGGTGCAGAAACTTGACCTCCAGGAGGTCAAGGTCACTGATGGGTCATATGGAGAAGGGCACTTGGCCTCTGTGCTCTCCCCGCCCCCCCGAAACCCACAACCCCATCTAACCACAAGAGAAACAGAATAACCCCAACTGAGGCACATCCGATAACATAACTGTCAGTACCCCTTAAAACAGTTAAGGTCATCAAAAACAAGGAATGTCTGAGAAACTGTCAGTCAAAAGGTACCTAAGGAGA
The DNA here is from genome assembly GCF_000151845.1 of Pteropus vampyrus. NCBI lineage: Eukaryota > Metazoa > Chordata > Mammalia > Chiroptera > Pteropodidae > Pteropus > Pteropus vampyrus. Next base: position 46,088 of record NW_011889034.1, on the reverse strand, counting down.
TGTGACAATTAAATGTCATGTGGGACCCTGGGACAGATAAAGGACATCAGGTAAAAACAGGAACAGAGAATGGACTTTAATAAAAATGTGTGAGTGTTGGCTTGTTCACTGTAGGGGTGCACCATTCTAATGGGAGACACTAATGACTGGGGAAATTGGGTGCAGCGTACATGGGAACACCCGGCACTACCTTTACAATATTTCTGTAAGTCTGAAACTCTTCTAAAAATAAAATTTACTTTAAAAATTCAACTGGAAAAGGCATAATCCAGTTCAATCAACATGACAACCAGTAGCTAAGGGAAGACACAGAGAGAAGGGAGTGCGGGGTCAGCCCCTCCCAGCTCACCCTGCGGGGCCCAAAGCCACGACAGATGTGCCTGGCCGCCCTGTGAGCACCCCGCGTTCCTGCCTTCTGACAGGCAGAGTGGGAGCTGCTGAGGGGGGCGTGTCGGGGGGAGGGAAGAGAGGCTGACGCCTGGCGGGGCGGGCCCAGCGCCCTTTGCCTGACGGGCCCCTGCCCTCTCAGGCCGCCAGGTGAGCAGGGGAGCAGCAGAAGCCCAGCAGCTCTCCTACCTGCGACAGGAGAAAAAGCAAACCGGGCTCAGAAACTCCGGGAAGAGTAAGACCTCCCTGTCTAGGCTGGAGCCCAGTGGTGGATGGGGCGGCCCCAGCGTGAGCTAAACGGAGAGAACCAGCAGTTTTATGGACGCCTGCTCCATTTCTCTAGGTAAATGCCTTTGGGGGCGTTGCTGAGTCGTGGGCAGGTGTCCGCCTAACTTTAGAAGAAACTGCCACGCTGTTTTCAAAGTGGTCATAGCAGCAACGCATGAAGAATAAGCAAAATGTTCTCAGCTCCCCTCGTGTTAGTCTGTCCTGGTCCGTTCAGGCTGCTTTCGTAAAACGCCACAGACTGGGGCCTAAACTGACTCATTTCTCACAGCCTCGAGGCTGGACGTCCAGGACCGACCCACGGCTGGTGCCGCCCCCTTCCTGGTTCACAGACACATCTTCTGGCCGCGGCCTCACGTGGCAGAGGCGAGGGAGCTCTGGGGTCTCCTTCAGAAGGACAGTAATCCTATTCGTGACCAAATCGCCTCCGGCCTCCTAACACCATCACCTTTGGGGTCACGTCCACACGCGAAGCGGCTCTATTCACAGCCATGAGAAATGAACATGCGAACGCCTTCCCCCGGCGAAGCGGCAGACACACCAGGTACCAGCACTGAGGATGTGCCGGGCGGGCGGCAGCCGGGGGCGGAGGCCAGCCTCGGAAGGTCACGCAGGTACAGCTCCACTTCTATGACGCTCTTGAGGATTACGGGGGTACGGGTGGCAGCAAAGGGCTGGCATGAGGAGTTTTGGGGGGCGATGGAGCCATTCTGTGTCCTGATCATGGCTACGTGAATCTATATATGTTATAACAAAAAGGTTAATTAAAAATTTTTAATTTAAAAAATAAAAAAGATACTCCTGATTAAAATGTTTTGTAAGCTGTCACGAGAGGAAATGTCTCCAGCTTGTTAAAGGCACCTGCCAGAGACTCTGCAATCGTTGCTACATGGTCCGTTAGAGCCGGACGCTGCATGCTTGCTGTCACCCTTAGCTAATGCTTCTGAGGGCCCAAGAGGGAGCAGAAGCTCCAGGACTCAAAGCGGGTACGTGCCAGGCAGACGCGGCGTCTGCTGGGACACGGTGACCTCTGTGGACATCCAGGAGGACCCAGCTAGGACCTCGGAACAGGTTTGGCACCACCACCAGGTAACCAACCAGTGCACACATGGGCCAGCCCCCACCTCCCGAGGGGACAGCATGGGATATAAACCAGGCGAGAGGTACGCAAGAACTCTGTGAAGAGGGTGAGGAAGCTCCTGGAACACCCTGGAGAAAGCTCAGACACAAAGAAGCCACATTGTGGTGCCGAGAGGCCACCGCCACGGAAGGTCATAGGGCAAGCGCCCCACGGTCCTGGCCCTGCTGTGCCACCTTGCGGCCCACGGTGGGGAGGAACCGGGCCCCCTGCGGGCGCTAACGGTGCCACCGAGGGTGCCTCTGTGGAGGGAGGTGGGTGACCAGAGACCAGGGAGCCTTTCAGCCACGTCTCCAGGAGGGGGACACACGCTGTGTTCCTCCAGCTGGTACAGCGGTGCTGGGGTGTGGGGATGAGCGCCCTCCAGTGTGACTGCATAGCCATGGCACCACGCAGAGCTAGAAAGAAAAGCGTGGGTCCCAGGGACCTGTGCCCTCGTCCCTCTGGAGCCTGGGGTCGACTTCAGTCACCAGAAGCCCCATCCAGGACTCGCAGTGCATGGCAGTCATGCTCCCCGAGGTCTTAGTGAAGCCACCGCCCACCAGTGGGAGAGCAATCTTAGTCCCAGCACGTCACAGCTGGGCCACTTCCCACGAAGGCCAGGCAGACCCTTTCACCTCTCAAAAGGCAACTTTGTTTTCACAGAACCCTAATACACGCAGGTCACAGGAATACACGCAATGACCAACCGATCTGTCTGTCTATGTGGGATTCAAAGCCCGAGGCAGTTAAGCCGTGGCGTTGGGGGAGAGTTTCGCTGCCTGGAAACGGCAGGAGGCGGTGAGCGGAGCCTGCGTGAGCGCACAGCTGCCATCACTGCGCATCGTGACGCAGCTGGACGTGGAGCCGGCGGCCTCCACCCGCCATGGGTCTGGGTTTGTCATGCTCACTGGCGGCCATTTTGTCCCTAAGAACAGAGGTCACAGGGAGACCCCCGCTCTCGGCGTGGAGGTCTCTGGCTGCAGCATGCGCCAAGGTACCAACGCTGCTCCTGCTGTGCGCGTGTCACCCCTCAGGGACGCAGCCACGGACGGCTTTCTGCAGTGGCACTTTTCGGTTTAATGGGAGGTGCACGTTTTCAAGCACACGGGACTGCCTGCGCTTTCTCCCCCAGCTGCCTGGTCGGGGTGTCGGCCGGATCCCCACGGCCCCTGGTCTGCCCCGAGCTCCCTGCCATCTGCCCACCGGTGGCCAGCAAGGGGCCACTACCTGGGAAGACATCCCTTGCATTCCACTCCAGCACCTGCGTGACACGAACGTTTACCTGTGGCTCCAGCCAACATTCCAACGTCTGAGACGAGTACCTGACATCAAAACCGAGTGAAGTCTGTGAAGTCAGTTGAAGACTGAACTCACCTTTAACGGTACTGGCCTCGGTTTGGTCATCTCCCTTTTCCCAGCTCTCAGTCCTCTTGGATTTTCGAGATTGCTGTACATGACTTAAGCTTTAAATGTCCAGGTTTTGAGCGCAGGTGTTGGCCGTGTCAATGGTCTGTGGCGGGTAGTCTGCGTGTTGACGCCGACAGTCCCTGGGCTTGAGAGCTCTCTGGGGCATCTGTGCAGTGCTCCCAGAAGCAGGCGTCGTGGCCCCCACGAGGCCCAGACAGAACTAACAGAGCCTCTGGCCTGGGTGGGATGCCGACTCCCCTGCCCTCGGATGGCACAGCCCCCCAGTCTCCCTGGTCTTCGCCCCCACGATGCTGTGCAGCCCCCCACCGGGTGAGTCCCTTTATGTGCACCTGTGTCTGTGCATCTCTCGCCACCCTGTCCTTCTGCAGAACCCTAGGCAGACATGGGACCGCACCGCTCACTGGGACCTCACACATGGTGCCCACCGAACCCCGGGGACCAAACACCAGACGCAGTTAAATGAAGCTCCGCAGCCAACGTGAGAGTCACTGAGGTGACCACTCCCGGTGGACGGTGGTCACGGAGGGAGCTGTGAGGGTCAGGGCTGCAGGAGGCAGGGACAGCGAGCGTGGCGTGGAAGCGGTCAGAACCAGCAGTCAGGGTGACAGTGATGTCGTCTCGCTGTCACCCTGACACCATCTACCTTACGCTCTCGCGGATGTTTCAGGTAACAGATTTCCAGCCCGAAGTAAATTTAGTCAAGTTTTTCTTTTGCTTTTATTACAAGCATATAATATTAATTGGCAAAACACTGAATACAAGCTTCACGGTCATAAAATCAAAGCACTTAAGCAATATTTCAAAAAAGATTGTAGACAAAAACTAGCCACCAATAGTACAAAAATTACACACCAACACAAAGCATAAAAAATGTAAACTTTCAAATTAAACAGTCAAAAATATGATTCTGCATTGTCATCTCCACGCCCGACAGCCAGGCTCAGAGGTGAGCTCTTGCCCTGAACCCCACGAACCCCATCGAGATGTTGGAAGGGACACTGACACTGTGCTGCACACACCATCGGGGACGCCACACTTTGGGCGTGCTTCCAGACAGGTGGGGAGCGCCCGGGCGGGCAGTAGCCGCGTCCCGCCTGGCAGGGAGCCTCTGTAAAGACAGCAGTGCGGTCTCAACGACATTCTCTCATCCACCGATCTCGACGCACTCAGTTCACTTAGATGCCACAGCAGAGACGCGCACGGGTTTGTCAGGCTAAGGTCACAGGTGACGTGGCGGAGTGTGCGTGATTTCCTGAGGACACGGAGAAACTACATTTTGTGGCTTAGCTACCTGCACTGAAGTTGTTTTCGATGTTTTTGAGAGCACATCAGAGATTCACACACAAGGCAGAAACCGGCTGGCTCATTCCTAGAACATTCAATCCAACGACACACTTCAGATCCCTGGAAAACACCTGTGCGCTTTGAGGGAAAACTAAACGGGTTCTAAAGGGGTGGAGAGGAGGCCGCATGCCCTGGCGGGCTCGGAGCTCAGGGAGGCGGCACCGTCACATCTGTGGTCGGTGCGGGGAAGGGGGGGATGTCCAGGGGCGTGGCACACGGCGTTCAAGGCCACAAGACCCACGGCAGCCACGTGGCCGGGCCGCTTACTTCTGAATGCTGCTGCCGCGCGTTCCTGCCCAGGCACACGCACTGTAAGCCTCTCTGACGATGAAAACAAGCCAGATGCCGACTGTACGGACTCTGAGACTCCACTTACTCTCCTTTTCAATTCTGCGGAAAAGACGCTACGCTACCGTTTAAACGTGTGTCTAATGAACGCGTGTTGGAACCTATTGCACAAAAGCATAAACAAAGCTCTTCATCCCCACAAAACAATGACATACAAATTAAAATGACTCAAAGTAAAAAGAAGCTTGCAAAACATCTTACAATTTCATTTTATATGCCTGTAAATAAAGCTGGACCACGGAAACCAAACACTGGATGGGAAAATATGATAGAGGCTTAAAATAGAATAAATAATTTTATAAAGTTAGGTTTTCTTTTCTTAACCCCCCAAAACCTTAAATTCAATATTATATATTCTATCTGAATTTTCTATTTTCATGGAAACCATGTCGGTGGGACTGAGTGCTGGGTGACGGTCCCGCTGCACAAGCACCTGTGAGGGTGACTTCACAGTAACTCCCTCTGGTAGGAGAAAACCTAATGGGATCCCGTCACTCACCGAGCCTGACTTTCATGCTGAAACCCGCGAAATTCAGCCTTTCGACATCACTGAGGGCCCAGCGCCGTGAGCCTCTGCGGCGGGGCGCGGTCAGAAGAGGGCCCGTCCCGTGGTGCGTTCTGCACGAGGAAACTTAGAAAAATAGCTACTTCTGCGGCTGAGGTTCTGTCAGGTTCCACGATTACAAAGGTGGGCCACACACGCGAGGTCAGCAGCCAGCCGTGATGGGGACGCTGGCCCCGACTTACCTCCATCTCTGTTCAGATGTATCGACTTAGCACCATAGCAAATTCAAGTGATTTCAAAGATAGCTACAAAGTTACAAATACACGGGGTTCTTACAGCCGCAGCCAGCTGACTCTGATCCTGGACCGATTTCGTCTGGATTCGGGTGCTTCGCCGCTCACCCCGTCACTTCACCACACAGGACAAGGCCAAGACCCCGGCGCCATGCCCAGGCGCAGCGTGGCGACTCGCGGTCTAGAGCTCCGGCGGCGATGTGTACTTTGAGGTAGACAGGTACTATTTACTCACACACGGCCGCTCGCTGAGCCTCGTGTCCCACGGAGACGAAGGGGATGGACGGCTGAGGAAACTGGACGGTCCTGGCGGAACCGCGGGTGGGGGCTGAGGTGAGGAGGCGGCTGGCCAGCTCCTAACAACCGGCTTCTGTGTTTTAAAAGGCCTTACATAACATCGCTTGGGTGGAAGCATCTGAACGTTTCTCATCACTGAGGTCAGGTCTCACTGTCAGCTGCTTCTCATGTTTATGTACACGAGACAGGAAGCAGAGAAAACAAGAGTGAAGGTCCGTGAGCCCAACCATAACTTCTGAAGCAAATGCAAGAAAAAATTCTCGTCACTAAAGTGAAATATTTCATGGAAAACCCAGCCCTCGGGCCACCCTCGGAGGCGGGGGGGGTGGGGGCTCGTGGCCCCAGGACCCCACGGGCCAGGCAGCTGACGGGCAGCAGCCCGCAAGGTGACGGCGGGAGGAACGCAAGGTCAGTGGGATGTGCAGATGGAGGTGACGACGCTCTGACCCTCTGGAAAACGGGTCCTTGACCTCGTTCTTGCTTTATACATTCCAAGGTACTATCTTAAAGGAACAAATATTTGTGTGCTGGCAAAGAATTTATTCTCTAATTCCACAAAAATATTGACATTTGGGAGGAGAAAGGGTTTGACAAAGTGTGTGCTGCCTGCGACTGGTGTGTTCGGTCACTACAGAACTAAGTAAGCCACTGGGGCACAGAGCAGCCCCCGGGGTGCTCGGCCTGAAAACTGTCCTCCAGGAGGCACGGCCACGTGGTGTGCAAGGGCCAGCAGAGGGGAGGGCTGGTGGCCGGCGTCCCGGGGGGTCACGGGGACCCAGCGTCGGCACGGGCCCCTCCCCGACGGAGGTGCCTTCTCAGGAGAGGCGCCCAGACGCCACTCTGCGTGAAAACAGGGTTAGACGAGCAGGGTGTTAAGTGGCAGCACTGAATCATCGGTGCCCTGTTTGATCACCAGAGGAATTTAGAAGAACAAGAACGCTCTGCAAACCAGCGTTGAGCCGCTCAGACGCCCCGGCCCACGGGCGCCGACGTCACGCAGCAGCTCCAGGGGCCGGAGGCTGTCGGCTCGTGGGCTGCACGATGGGGAAATGGACAGCATGGTTAACGCGTAACATCAATGGCAACCTCTTTTGGTACGCTTTCAAATTAAATTTTTATATATCTTCTAAGTCTTCAGGTAGCTAAAGGCAACATAAATATCGTCATTCACCATGAAAAGATATTTTTTCAATAACTTAGGATTCAATAAACGTACAAGTGTTCTCGAGGCTTATCACGAAACCTAATTCATAAACTAAACCGAAACGACCAAGATTTTGAGGACCTGGAAGCAAGCGAAGGTCCCGTGTGTCAGGATGGGACCCGCCACCACTGCACGCATCACTCTGGTCTGGCTGAAGGACTGAAGTGTCTCGGCATCTTGTCACCTGGTGCTGGTAGTGTCTTGTTGAGTGTGAGTTCTCGGATATAAAAGTTATAAATATTCTCTATTCGGAAATCTGGTCCACAGGACACCCCGAGGCGACGTCCTGGAGCGCGGTGGTCGTGGTTGCGCCAGCCCCACGCTCACTGGGCGCCGGGGCGCGAGGGCCGCGAGCCTGCCGCCCGCTCACAGCAAGTCCATCTTGGGTCTGTAGTGCAGCAGCAGCGGCGCCTTCTGCAAGACAGGCCACGGGGACCGAGCCGTCAACAACGGGCCACGACGAGGGCACGCTGCGCTGGCCGCTGCGTGCAGTCGGGGACAAGGCCCAGAGCTCCTTCCCAGGGCCCCGGTGACCGGGGGCACCCACTCCTCCACAGACCCTGCGCCCCTCCCCTGGGCCTGGCCAGGGTCGGCCCTGGATGTCTCTCCCCTCCCCGGCTGGCCGGCCCCAGGACAGGTGCTACCCATCCGTGCTTCACAAAGAGGCAGCCAAGGCTGCAGGGCGCCCTCCACTGGCAGCAGGACGAGGTCACCGCGACCAGGAGGGCCTGGCAACTCTGGGGTTGAGGCTTTCAAAGCAACTGCGTTTCGAACAACCCCTTGACCGCATCATCGCTTCAGAACCACCAGATAAAAACACGCTGCTCGTAGCAGCTTCCGGGCGCCACGTCAAACGCCCTGGAACGAAGTGACGCGCCTCACCTTGAATCTCCATCTCGTGACAACCACAAATTTGAGTGTGTGGTCCTTGCCCAGGATTTCCTCGTTGCATAAAATGTCCAGCTGGCGGAAGAAGGAGGCTTTGGTCAGCAGGGTCGACAGGCACTCGGTGTGCGTGGCCGTGGTCTATGCCAGCCGGACTGGTCTGGGCACAGGCGCCATCAACTGCAGGCCGTGTGCCCTCGTTTCTGGGGTGGCAGGTGGGAGGGAGCACTAGGAAGGCGCCTCTCCATCAACCCAAGGGCACCTGGGGGGCCTCCGTCTACACCCTCCCCCTGGGGGTCTCCATCTACACCGGCCGTGACAGCCCTGGTGCTGAGCTCCCGGCTACCCTCACGCAAAGTGCCCTGTTCCGCAGCCTTCGTCCACCCCTTGGCCAAGCTTGTCCCTCTCTCCTCAGGGGAAAAACTAACGGGCTCCCCAGTCTTTTTCCTTCTTTTTCTTTTTAAGAACTATTTTTAGAGCAGTTTTGGGTTCCCGGCAAACTGAGCAGATGGTACAGAGAACCCCCCACGCCCCTGCCCCACACGCACAGCACCCCCCAGACGGCACGGCTGCCTCAGTCGCTGGCCTGCACTCGACACGCCATCATCACCTAAAGTCCGCAGTCTACGTCAGAGTCGCTGTCACGGCCTGCCATCGTGGTGTGGACGTCACCACCTGCCATCGTGTGTCTCACAAAGGGGCTCTGTGCCCTCAAGTCTGTGAGGACTTCTCCCAAGCACATCCTTTCAGTGACGGACAGCTCACTGACTTCCTTCAGGTGGATGCTAGGGGGAGCTCACCCGGAGCAGGGCAGACCCCAGTGGCTGTGGCAATCAGTGCTGGTGCCCATGGAGCTGCTTGAGCTCGCTGGCCCCCACCCGGAGCTGGAGGGTCCGAGTTTGGGGAACGGTTTAGGGTTGTTGTTAAAAGGCCTTGTTTGCTCCTTTGTTCATGAGCTGGCGGCTGCTCCGGCCTGACTCCTGGGGGTCAGGCCGCTGTCCCGGCTCTCCGGCACGTTCCGTGGGAACCGGGTAGTGTCCACGGAAACAGGGCTGGTGTGTGCGGCTGCGCCACCCCTGCACTCCAGGAGACAAGCCCTGCCTGGCCGTGGGACGCAGCCCTTTCACACGATGCTGAACTGTCGGCTGGCGTTTTGCTGAGGATTCTGCACCTGTGTTCACACGGGACACTGGTCTGCGGCTGTCTTTTTTTGTAGTGTCTCCGTCTGGCTTTGGCATCTGGGTGATGCTGGCCTCCCAGAACGTGTTCCGGGTGTTCTTTACTCTTCGACTTTCTGGAGACGTTGTAGAAGGATCGGAATTAGTTCTTGAAAGTTCGGCAGAATTTACCAGCGAGGCCGTCGGGTCCGCGGCTTTTCTGTGCTGGGAGACTTCCGACGGCCGACTCAACCTCCTTCCTCGTCAGGGCGGCTCAGATTTCCTGTTTCTCTGTGATTCAGTCTTGGCGGGTTCCGTGCTTCTGGTTTCCGTCCCTTCCCTCAGGTCACCCCGCTCGCTGGAGAGCGCTCGTTCGCAGCTCTCATAACCCTCGCTGCTTCTGTGGACGCGGCAGCAACGTCCCCACCTTCGTTGCGGACGTCAGGAACCGCCGGCCGCCTCCCTGGTCCGTTCTATCCGGGACGGTCCCGCTGCCCCACGGGGAGGAGCTCCGCGTTCCTCTCCTCTTCTGCGCGTCTCTGCCCTGCCCTTCGTCGCTTCCTTCCCTCCGCTAACTGCGGTTTAGTTTGTTCTTTTTCTAGCTTCCTAAGTAGTAAAGGTAGGGTGTTGACTTGACGTCTTTCTCGTTTTTAGTTTGTTTACAGCTATAAACCCTCCACCGCCCGGCACTGCTTTCACTCAGCACGTAAGGCTTGGCTGCCGTGTTTTCCTCTTCGAACGTCTCTAAGTATTTTCCAGTTTCTCTTTGATCCTTTGGAAGTGTGTTGTTTAATTTCCACAACTCTGAATTTTCCAAGATTTCTTTCGTTATTGATTTCTAACCTCATCCACTGTGGCCAGAGGATACACTCTGGATGACATCTCCCTTTTAAAATCTACTCAGAACATTTGTGCCTGTCCTTCTCTTATACGACCCCCCGTCACTGGGTGTAGGGCCCACTGGGATAATCCAAGGCGATCTCTTTTTCTCGAGATCCTTAACATACCTCCAAAGGCCTTTTTTCAAATAAAGTCATAACAACATGTTCTAAGGGTTAGGAAATAGACATATCTTTTGGTGGGCTCATCATTCGACCTATGACAGTCTGCTTTGTGGCCCCCCAAAACCCATATCCATCCCACATGCAAAATACATCTGCCCCGTCCCAATCTCCCCAAGAGCCTCAACTGATTCCAGCATCGACTCCAAATTCTAAAATCTCACCTAGATGCCATCGGCTGAAAAATCCCAGGTCTCATCTTCTAACTCATAGACTAATGACGCCCTGGCTGTGTCCCCGTGGAACCAGGACAGACAGCATGTGCTCCCAGGATGCCAGGGCCGGACGCAGCATGGGGCTCCCGCTCCACAAGGGAGACGCAGCAAGAAGCATATGAGGTCACTGGACTCAAGCAAGTCTGAAAGCTGGCAGGGAAAATCCCATGAGGCTTCACGAGAACATGCCACTGTGAGCTGAGGTCCTGCCCTCCGCCCTGTGACGCCTCAGCCTCCTCTTCACCCTCCGGACCAAGGCTCTGCCCTTAGGTCATTCTTCCCTTTACTTGAAGAGTAGGTCATGGTTGCAGCCAAGTGGCTCCATCAGCCCAGACACTGCACGTAGAGTTTTGGAAGCGTGACAGCCTGTTCGTTCCCATTTCTTCTTGTCTGTCCCCTTCAGTTCAGGCTGGTGTAGTCTCTGCTGATACCGCACTCTCAAAAACTCTGTGGGTCCCCCACGTGTGTCACAGACCCAGGTCACTAGGCACAGAGACGCTGCAGGGACCTCCCGGGTGACGCCTCCCCACCCCTAGAGGTTGGAGCCACCCTGAGTCACATAGCTCATCTCTTCAGCAAAGGGCTGTCCAGCCACACCCTTGGCTTTGTCTCCAGCACCCCCGCCCCCCACAGTGACATCCCGGTAGAATCGTCTCTCACAACCTGGACAGGCTTTGAGTCCCCAGGGCCGTCCAGGGCAGCCTCTTCCTGCTCGGCAGTCCTTCCCGAGCCCAGCTCACTCCTCTCCCCATTCAGGGAAGCAGAAGAAACCGGACCACGCGGCCGACGCCGCAGGGGAACCTCCGCTCACACCCACGCGCGCCACCCCAGGCTGCTTCCCAAGTCCGGCCACGTCTCCACCACCGTGTGGCAAGGCCACTTTTCTTCCTGTCCCCAATGCTATGCCCCTTTCCCTCTGAGCTCTCACGAGAGGTGTCTGAAATACCCTACTTCCTTCCACCAACATTCTACGTGACGTGGTGACATGTACCCGCAGGCGACAAGCTTTCTCTACCGAGCTCCGAACTCCCTCCCGGTGACCACCAGAATCACCCTTAATGACGATACTTCTACTCACAGTCTCTTCGAGGCCAACGGGGCTTTTAGAAAGTGCATTTCTCAAAATTCTTCCAGGCTCTACCTGTTACCCAAGTCCAAAGCCACTTCCACATTTCCAGTGTTCGGTGCGGTAGGGCTCCACATGCTGGTACCAACATCTATTTGGTTTCCTGCAGCAGCTGACAAAGCACCACGACTTGGTGGCTTGAAATAACAGGAATTTACTTTCTCGCAGATGTGGAAGCCGGAAGTCCAAAATCTAGGTGCTGGCAGGCAGAGCTCGCTCTGGAGGCTCAGGAGAGGGTCTTCCCTGTCTCTTCCAGCTTCCGGTGGCTCCAGGCATCCCTGGGCTGGTGGCCGCCTCCCTCCAGGCTCTGTCTCTGTCCTCACGTCACCGTCTGTGTGTCTCAAATTTCTGTCTACCTCACTCTTGTAAGGACACTTGTCATTGGGTCCACCAGATAATCCAGGATTTCTTCATCTCAAGATCCTTAACTGTATCTCAAAAGATCCTTTTTCTTAAAAAAGGTCACGTTTGCAGGTTTGGGGTTAGGATGTGACATACCTTTTCTGGGGCCACCATTAAATCCACTGCTCTAAAATCTATGGCAAGTCCGTCTACTTCTCTCTCTCACTGTGCCATCCTAGGCCGTGTCTCCTGGGACTCTGGCCCCAGATGCCGCCCCCGCTGGCCTGACTTCCACTTCTGTGCTCCAGCAACCATTCTCCTCTCAGCCTGAGCACTACTGTAAAGCTGTACCTCAAACCACGAGTCCCGGCCCGTCCTCACATTCGTGCACGCACAGCTGCCTCCCAGCAACGACTTACGTCTCAGCCAACGTCGCCACCTCAGGAAGCTCCCCAGTAAGTCTCAAGCCACGGTGTCTGCCCCGCCCCCCATGCCTCTGTGCCCACTAGGCCACCAGGTTTGTTTCATTCTCAGCATCTATCACGACTTAGAAGTATCTCGTCTGCCTACCTGCTCACCCTCGCTCAGGCCCCATTCGTCCATTTGTGAAATTGGAAAAGAGACGTCTGTGCTGCAAACGCGCACACGGAGTCACGCACCCTCCCGGCGCCCGCCAGCAGCAGTGGCTTCCCCACGCCCACGGCCTGGGCCCCCGCCATCCTCACTGCTGTTCCCCACTACGCTACCTGGGGGCCAAACACACTGAGGGCTTTTCCTGATTTAAAGTCTCCAAAGTTGCGGAGCCCAAAGAACTCGGAAGCACGGCTCCCCGGGCCGGCCACGGCGCGCAGGCCCCAGGGCGCGCTACCTCGTTGAAAGAGGACAGGTTCAGCTTCTTGGCGATGAACTTCTTCAGGTGCAGGACGGTGGCCTGGGCCGAGCAGCGGATCCACTTGCGCTTGAGGCCGCGCAGCTTGCTGCTGTTGCACTCCAGGCAGATGCTCACCTGCAGGACAAAGGACACACAGCTGGGCCACGTGCCGCGCAGCCCCGCCCTCGAGGCCACCGCATGCACCTGTGGCCGCCGCCAACCTAAGAGTGCTGGCCTTCTGAAATCAGAAATCTGTGACCTCGACACTGCAGAGGAAGAATTTTCAAAAACAGTTTTACACACATTGTCATAAAATCTGTCGTTTGCCACTTTGTGCAACACAATCCGACACTCTCGATTCTGCCTCGTGAACAGGGGACTTTAGTAAATGTCAGGACGGGCTCCTTGCAGGCACTGGGCAGGTCTCTGAGCGCACCGACCAGGACCGGAGCCCGTCCTGCGAGCCCTGCATCCGTCCCCGGGCTGGGCCGGCGCCTGCTCCTGCTCCAGCGCACTGGGCTGTCTGGTAAGGGAAGTGGCCCTGCGCTCGGCCTCGGGCAGCAGACTGACCAGAAGAGGGGAGCGTTCTGGGAGGAGGGAAAGGCGCCGAGTCTGCAAGCTCGTGGCCACCTTTTGGACGATCAACAGCTCAGTGGGATTACAGTACGCTGTAAGTGACAAGAGACCGCAAAATGACAAACTAAGTAAAAGTGATTCTAGGGTCCTAGGGTGCCTGGTAGATGCAAAAGGGACCCTTGCAAGCAGCAACGACCCCAGGCCACACAGGACACTGAGAAAGCCCCACCTCGGACACCTCGCTCATGAGCATGGTCCTCCAGCAACAGCCGCACCCCACATCCAGACGGAAGAATTAACAAAGGGATGAACTAGAATGTGCTCGTCTAAAACTACTCAGGAGACAAAAGAATGAATTAACAACAACGCACCATAAATAAAGAAGAACGTGACTGTAACTCACAGGAATGAAACACATTCACTTAAGCTAAAAGCTCAATGGCTGGCTGGACCACGGGCCAGTCTCAGCTAAAGACAGGTCGACTTGAGTAAATCACCCCAAAGAAGTATGGAGACGCGGACATTCGTTAAGACAACAGCGCGGAGAAGGTGAGAGCTGACAGATCGGAGGCCTAGCACGCACACAGGGGTCCAGGGGAAGAGGACGGAGGGAGGGAAAGGCAGCCCATGGATAATGCCAGAGGGGCTCCCCGAAATGATGAAAGACAGCGACCGTCAGATTCAGGAAGCGGAAGAATCCTAAACAAAATAAATAAAACAAAACCGACACCTATACAGACAATGGCGACACCTCAGAACACAGAGGGGAGGCCACGGAAAGATGTGGCAGCTCTCGGGCGAGGCCACCGAGCACAGAAACGAGGCCCTCCCTCCCGGGCATCGACAGGAGTGACCCAGAGCAGCTGTAGTCCCGGAAGAGCGAGCCCGACCCGGCAGGGCAGACGACGGGGGAAGCTGAGCCGGCCGAGGGCTCTGACCGGCCTGGGGTTTGGGAAGAGGAGGGGTGGGTGGCAGACTCGCAAGGCAGGGGGCACCCAGGCAGAGTGAGCACCCTCCTGCCATGGAGGAGGCAAACTCACATTAACTTCAGACTTTTAAAAATGTAAATATTCATTTCAGAACTCAGTGCCCACTAAAAGAATAAAAATAAGACATATATCTTGCCAACTAGAGACAAAAAAAGATTAAAGAACTTACTCTGGTTCAACAGAAAACGAGAAGGGGGAGGGGCATAAGAAATAAACAGAAAAAACTAAAGCAGGGAAAAAACCAAACTTACCAGTAATCATGGTAAATCTAAAATATTTTTAAAGAAATTTCCTGATTTAAAAAAAAAAATAGCTTCATGCTGTAAAAAGTGTCACAGTTAAGAAAGATATTTTAAAAACTGAAGTACAGATGTGGTTCCGTAGTGTAGCGGTGAGCACGTCTGCTTGACACGCAGAAGGCCCTGGGTTCGCGCCCCAGTGGAGCCACGGTCCATGGTCTATGGCCATGCCACCCTGAACAAGCCCGATGTCTGACCTCGGAAGCTGAGCAGGGTCGGGCCTGGTTAGTACTTGGATGGGAGACCACCTAGGAAGACCAGGTGCTGTAGGCGTAAAAAATAATAGTAATAATAAAAAAAAATTGAAGTAGCAGGCAAATGTTAACCAAAAGAAAGTGGACATAGCCGTGTCAGTGTCAGAGAAAGCAGACTTTAAGAAAACAAGCTGAGTAAGAAAACGCTCCCTAAAGAAGCGAGCTGTTTCCGGACGTGAAGGTACCTAGTGACCGACACAGCCGGACAGAAGGGAGCAGGGAGCCCCCGCCCACGGGGCCCACAGGCCTGGGCCCAAGGCGGAGGCTCCACGCATGCCAGTTTGCCCGCGGCACTGGCCGGAAAGGCCCTCGTGCCCACTGAGCTGCTGGCAGAGTAAATGAGGCACAGGTCCCTGACCTGGCAAAGGGACAGGGAGGCCTGTGCCCCGGTACAGACACCGTGGCTATGTGACCGTGAGTAGGGGGCACAGCCACGCATGCCTTTTATGTACGGAAGGAGCACGGGGAATGAGAAAACACATACGTTTATGTTCAGGTTTGCGGAAACACAGAAGTGTCATGGAGTGGTGATCTACATGGGGGAACACTGGGGACAGTGACGGCGATGGACAGTGAAACTACTAGTGAAACTACTAAATTTAAGTCTTTTATATAACGTTAGTCTTTGGTCTATGTGAACGTATACACTAACTGAAAAGCACGTTTTTAACTTTTAACAGCTTCACTGAGGTCTAACTTACGTGTATTTATATATATGATTCAATAATTTTTAAATTCACAGTTGTGCACACACTACCATAATCCAGTGTTAGCGCATTTCCATCAGCTCGTCAGGACTCGGCCCCGTGTGCCATCGGCCCCTGCGCCCACGCCCTCCCCAGGCAGCCGGTACTCTGCTGTCTCCTCAGGCAGACCGTTTCCTGGACATTTTAGATAAGTGGGATCCTACAGCATGTGGTCTCTTGCCCCTGGCTTCTTTCACTTGTGAAATGCTTTGAGATTCACCTGCATGGTGGCACGTGTCAGTGGCCCATCCTCTCATGACTGGCCGGTCCCCCTCTGCAAGGGGGACTGCATTCCGCCTACTGTGGTCAGCCTGTGGATATGTGTGTTGTGCCCAGGCCAGCCACTACGCACGTCGCTGTGAACACTCATGGACGAATCTTTGGGGGATGTGCTTCCACACACACCTAGGGGCGGGACTGCCGGGTCGGACAGCTCATCTGCGTTTAGCTGGTTTAAGAAGCCGCCGGACTGCTGTCCACAGCGGCTGCGCCATCTCACGCTCCACCTGCCATGCAGGAGGCTCCCGTTCCTCCACGTCCCGCCAGCACTCGCTGTTGGCGGTCTCTGTGCTAACAGCCACCCCAGTGGGGGTACGTGGCACCTCGTCAGGGTTCTCATTCACGTTCGCCTGCTGACGAATGGTGCTAGACATCGCAGGTGCTCGCGAACCGTCTGTACGTCTGCTTTGGTGAAACGTCCGACACCTTTTGCTCATTTCTTAATTGGACCATCTCCTTACCGAGTTACGAGAGTTATACATTCTAGATCCAAGTCCTTTATCAGAAATATGATTTGCAAATCCTTTCCCCAGTCTGTGGCCTATCTTTTTATCGCCTTAATGGTGTCTTCGCCGAGCGGCGGTTTCTAATCTGAAGTCAATTCGTCACTTTTACGAGCTGTGCTCTTCCCGTCACAGCTGAGAACTCTAGGCCTAACCCGAGGTGCTGAAGCTTTCTCCCGTTTCCTTGTGAAAGTCCGAAAGTTTCAGCTCTTCTATTCTGAATACGGCAAGGGCATAAATTAATCTTTTTGCTTGTGGCTCTCTAACTGTGCCGGCATCACTTGTTAAAAACACCATCTTCTCCCCAGGCCAGAGCCTGGGCACATTTGCTGAAAACCAAATGACCATAAACCTGAGAGTTTCTTTCCGGACTCTAGAATCCATTCTATTGACTTACAGTCTACCTAAGGCCTATAACAGTGTCTTGATTACTGTAGCTGATGGTTAGAATTTTCAACACATACTTTTAAATATAACCCACGGGTCGAAAAAGAAATCGTAATGAAAAATTTAAGATACTTAGAACCAAGTAGTATAGTTGGAAACTATATGAATAGTCAACTCAGGTCAATAAAACTGACAATCTCAATCTTATACAAACGTCCCTAGGGAATTAAAAACGGAAGAGGGACTATCACCAGCTATGAAACTTGTATAACCTCAAAACCACAACTACAAAGATACACATAGAGAAAAAAAAATACAGCTAATTCCAGTTTGAACATATATACACAATCCTACACAAACACTAGCGAACCATAAATACATTTTAAAATCCGCGGTCAAATTCGGTTTATCCTGGGAATGAGTATAAGGATGGTTTACCAACAGAAAAACGTCCATGCAGTTTATCACGGACGATGCCAACAGACACCGAGAGCCCGACAGTGGGGGCGGGACAGGAACCCAGATCCGCCTGAGGTCAGAGGTCAGAGCCCCCCCGCGGGGCACACAGGCACCAACACACGGTCCCCCGAGACAGGCGAGGCGGAGGTGGTGCCGCTGGTGCACGAGTACGCG
>NW_011889034.1:19950-26974 GCF_000151845.1 Pteropus vampyrus | reverse complement strand
TAAGAACGGTTCTGTCTCATCACAAAGTATGGTGACTGTGAGTCACGGTTTTCAAGGTAAGATGCTGTATTAAAAAGTATGGCAGACACAGATGTGGGACTCTGTCAAATTCTCTTACAGCATCTCTGTGACCATGCAGTTCTTTTTAGTCTAATAATGCAGTGCACAGCGTGAATGGATCCCTCAGCATTACATTTGAAATCGTCATTTACTACACTACTGAACTCCATTTTACGTAACATTTGCACGTACACCAAAAACACCTGGCACCGAATTACTCAGCGGCGACCTGGGGACTGAAGAGGCCCTGAGTATACGGAGAGTGAACCTTGATTTCTGTGTATTTATGTTTTGCAGCGAGTACATGTTACTTTGGCAATTAAACAAACGAAGGCAGGCGCTGGCAGGACACGCCAGTGTGCAGACTCCCTTTCCCTCCTGCCTGTCCCTCTGCTAAGCAGGAACGCACCCCAAGTAGAAATATCTAGTGCGTTTCCGCTTGGTCACAGTTTTGGGACACACGCTGCGGTCACCGACCTGCTCGTCACTTCTGTGGTAATCGTTGTCGTCCTCCTGCTTCTCTTCTGCTGCCTCTTTGTTCGAACTGTCATCCGCTTTGGTTTCACCTTGTAGCAAGAACGGAAGACGTGGTATTATGGGATCCGAAACACTACACCGTTACTTCTGACCCTACGGTACACTTGAAGAGCTGTGAAAAGTCCCTATAAGAAGTGTGCACCATGAAGCACACACGTAAGAGTCAGAGGAGGTGGCTGACAGTGTCTGCTGAGACTCAGTGTCCTCAGTCAGGGAGCCCCCTGGAAGTGGGGCTCGCCACATGGTCTGCGGTGTGAGTTGAGGCTCACAGGACGAAGGTGACGGGATGGGTAAAAGGCACACAGGAGCTCCGGCCCCCTCAGTCCCCCGTGCCACTGGGCAGCTCCCACGCACTGTGGAGCTTAAGCCTCCATCTTGGGGGACGACTGGGACAGGAACTCGGGGTCCCAAACACGTCCCTAACCGCCTACCAGGGGCCCTGTGATGCCACAGAGCCTCTGCCTCCTCAGACTGCGAGATGCACAGGGCCGTCTACGCTGTTCGGGAGGTCGTGGTCCACCACAGAAACGCCGTGGCACCACGCACTGGAACAGTTTGCTGTGACACATGCAGACTGTAAAGCACTGCTAACCATGCGTCAAGGGCAAAAGGCTACTTGGCCAGCAAAACCGAAATGAACGGTCTTAGGGAGCCATGCCCCACGACGCCCCACTGTGCACCCCGCTCCAGGGACCTCTGGGGACTCCCATGCCTCCCCTCCAGCACCACATGGGCCCTGTCTACACCCCGCTTCTGTCAGCCCTGTCTCACGCTCCCACCTGCACCGGAAGTGAGGGAGACAACCCGGATCACAAGGTCCTTCTTCCCACACACCCACTTCCAAGCTTTTGTTATGTAAACTGTAAAGTGCCTGAAGGGAGGGGGCTCTTTAAGAAAAGGCCTGATAAAGTGACCCCCACGTCTTGGCTCACTCACCGTTCCGATGGGGGTCCAAGTGTTGCTTTGCAGAACAAGTCTCCCCCTTGATGTCTCCAGGCACTTCCATGCCTAATTTGTGGTAGAATTCTCTCTGTTTTCTCATTTCCGCTATTAAAAATTAACACATAATCTTTAATCTTAAGTAGGCAATGAATTATACTAAAATCCTGTTCCCGAACATAACATGAAGGAAATCGCAGACGTGATCACAGAGCTGAAAAGCTGTGGCTGATGAGAGAATGACAGACTCTGAGTCTTGAGCGGCTGCAGCTCTGAACGAATTTGGGTTTTTTTATGTGGCTCTGACCCTGGAGACTTTTGCACGTGTAAAACATACCACAGTGGTTCTTCAGGGTGTATTTTCCTCTAATGCGCCCTTTGCCTTTCCCAGGACTAAGCGCCTAGAGAAAGATGGCCACATCTGTGCTCTCCGCTCAGGGAGCACCGCTGGCCACGGCAGTGGGCTCCACACACGGTCAGGGGCTCCAACGAGCGGGCGCCCCGAGCCCTGAGCGCAGCACTGAGAGCCACGTGCGTCAGCGGCACACAGCATTGGCCTTCTGCAATGCAACAAGGTGAACACAGCCCACGCCAATTCCCACCACGCGCACTGGCCGGAACTGAGCCGGCGCCCCTGCCCCCGCACCCCGCCCCCGAGAGGGCAGCGGCAGTGTCCAGAACTACAAAGTTTTAGAAGGAAAGGCTTTCAGGATGTGTGTGCTATTTCTTTTTAAATAAAGGTATTTAAAAAGACATTTCTTTTTAAATACAGGTAAACTTCACAGGCACCCGTTCCCGGCTGTGCTCCCACCGCCCCACACATGGGCCGGTATGCACGACACACGTGACCAGTGCTCCCTGAATGACGAAATAGAGGAGTGCCAGACAATGGATGAGACCAGCAAATGAAATCCAGTGAGTTCAGAGCAAGGACAAGAGACAGTGATTCTCTCAAAGAAGAGACCAGGGCCACCCAGGGAGAGGCGCCGAGGCCACGCTGCAGACCACGACTCGAGCGACATCTGACACTTACCTTCTTGGAGGCCTGGGACCAGCTTGTAAACAATGTCCTGCATGGTTCTGTCATGACTGGCAAAAAGAACAGAACGGGCAGGGTCAGCCAGAAACGTCGATCTGTCATTCTTGCACATTTTCCATCAACTTCACAATCACAAATTTGGAATTCTGGTTGAATTTTACTTCTAATTTGCACTTAAAAAATGTGTTTGGGAGCAAAAGTTTCACGTGACCTGAATTAATGCATCATTTATGTTCTAGCCACTTACGAAATTTCAAATAACAACACAGTGAGATCCTTCTGGCGGCCAGCTGGACTTTTTACGTTCTGGTGGACAGCAGCCTTGAAAGTCCCAGGGACAGCTCAGCCTGTGGCGCCAGACAAAAGCAGGTTCCCAGACTTTCCGGACCATGACCGTGTACGTCAGGGTAACGCCCATGATACCCTCACTACGTCCATGGCAGCGATTGCCTGGTTTTGACGCTCAACCCCAACCTCGTCTGGACCCCAAAGAGGGGATATCGGGCTGAACTGCTGCCAGAGTTTGACAGCTGGGTCCCATGTGACCGGCCTTGCCCAGAGTGCGGGGGACAGGGGACCTCAGGGAAGGCAGGTGCAGACAGAACAGCGGGGCACAGGCAGGCTCTTGGTGCTGCAGCCCCCAACATGATGCCTTCTCTCTGCACCGTCCGCGTTTCTGCTCCATGCCACCAGTCTACCGCCCCCGCCCACCCCCACTCACGTGTGGCCTCCAGCAGGACGACAGCCCTGGCCTGGAAGGTGAGGCCCGGACACGCAAGCTTGGGCGTGCTCCACCGGACGCCGCAGGGCCCTTGCCCAGCCTGCAGCTGGAGGCCCTTCCTTGGGCCGCCTCGTGCTCTGGGGGTGGCAGAAGTAGGGCAGGCAGTAAGGCCTCGTGAGCATCGGGACACTCAGAGAAACCGGGCAGCACTGCTTGAGGCCGAGCGCGGACGCGGGGAGTGAAGAGCGGGGTCCCAGCGAGAGCCCCAGGCGGGCTTCGGCCTGAGCCCACCACGCCACCCCTGGCCCTGGTCACCACACGGTCACTGCACAAAGAAGAGGCAAGGCTGCCCCTGACCCGAGCCGCAGACCCTCTTAGTGGTCGGCGCACGAGGCTGGGTCTCTGGCAACCCCCGCCATGGAGAGCCGGGCCCTGCACTCCAAACGCAGCAGCAAGTGTCCACGGCTCGCTGCCTGCACGAAGCCCCTACCGCCACCTGCCCTCAGTTCCGTCAGGAGAGGAAGACCCCCTAGCTCTGAAAAGCCACACCCCAAGGCAGGACACGTGTGCACGCATGTTGCTGGTAATTGGGTCCCGGGACACGTACAGCGCTTCTGCAAAGCAGACGCCCAGAACAGAGAACCCAATAGGACACTGACGCAGAGGTGAACAGCCACCTCACGCAGCCCGGCCAGCTGGGAAACACAGGAAGACACCCGTGCTCACCCACGACCCGGGAGAAGGGCCAAGGTGGCCCCCCAGAACCACCACATGGCAAAGTGCGATACCTGCAGTGCCCCGCAGGGCAGCGACGCAGCACCCAGGTGCCCCAGAGCGCGTGGGAACGGCCAGGGTAGACGCCCGTGACAGTGCCGTGACAGTGCCTGGGGCCACAGTGACACCCCGCGAGGACACCCCTCACAGAGCGCTGTCAGTGGTGGGGCCACCACTCCACTAACAGCGACCTTGGGAACACGCTGGGCCAGGGCAAGGCACAGGGCGGCACGCTAGTCCCCGGTAGGAGGCTGGAAAATGGGCAGGCTCCGGCCGCGCTGTGGGCCGGTGGTGGCCACGCAGAGCGCGCTGGCCTGCCGGAGCTTCTGTTGGGGGCTTCAGCTGAGCCTGCACACGCGCCACGCTGCCCGGCTGTGGGGTGAGCCTCTCCCGTCGAAACCCGTGTCAGTCCCACCAGGCCGCTCTCATGGGGCCCTGGGGGCCCCCAAACCCAGAAGGCGTTTAAACCTTGGCCCAAGGGCCACAAGCAAGCACCTCCTGCCTCCTTGGAAGCGACGCTGACTCCTTAGGGTCCCGTCTCCTCAAGACGCACGGAGGCAGCGGGCCGGCAGAGGGGCGATCCGAAGGCCACTGCACTTCAGTGTGAACTGCAGCCAACTGGGCACAGAGCTAGTACTTCCCAGCCGGCCCGAGGCGTCTCACACGATGCGTCCCGAGCGACACTCAGGGCCCCGGCAGCCCTGCCTGCTGCCCCGCTGTGTGGTCACTGACGCACAGGGCTGCCGGGCGGCCCACTTACCCGATGTACTGCAGCGGGTGGCTCTGGTGGATGACGATCCTGCACGTAGGGCAGGTGTTGTTCTCCTCCAGGTACTTGACCAGGCAGCTCCGGCAGACTGTGTGCAAAGCACAGCGGCATCAGAAAGCCAGCTCAGAATCAAGATGCTGACGGCCGCGGCTCAGCCCGCCTAGGGCCACGGCGGGCGCCGCATCCTGAGGCGCTGTGAAGAGCGCCCAACAGTGTGGACTGTGCGCTGCTCGCCCCACTGCCCCACTCGGTGCACTGGGGGCCCAGAGAGAAGAGCGGACAGTGAGGGGGAGGCGGCCCCGCGGCCCGGGCTGAGACAGCGGCAGAGCGCGCAGTCAGTCCACGCATTCTCGCCACACGGGCCAGCAGCTAAAATGTTTGTCAGCCTAGAAGATCCCAAGATTTCCTTTGTAAATCAACACTGGAAAAAACTCAGTGAAAATAACAAATTATGCCCACTGATATCTAAAAATACAATGAACTTTAAAATAAAAATTCTACCAAAATTGGCAGATATTTCCTTAAGTGAAAAACACAGAATCAAGTCACTGTGCTACAGGCATTCATTCCATTTTAAAGGTCCTGCCTCTGGAAAGTGCTTCTCGACCGCTGGATTCCCCAGTTCCCAGGTAAACCATGCTACCCGCGTTCCAGGTGAGACGGAACTTAAAAAAGGAAACTCCAGTTCAGCGCCAGCTAAAAAGCCACCGAAAATCGAACATGGGCTTATCAGCTGCGTGTGAGTGTCGGTCACCAGACTCTTGTTTAAGAAGTTGAAAAAATTCATCTGGAAATTTTAAAAATAAGCATTTCTGCCCACTAGAAACATCATGTCATACCACAGTTACTAGTTTAGCTGTTCTATGAAAAAAACTGGATTTTTCCTGTATTTAGCTTCCTTACATGGTATCTCTGTTAAAATGACCCACAGAATTTTTAACATGAAATATTTTTTCTGCTCTATTTTCTGTTTTATTTCTGCTTCTGTGTACTGCTTTGTGCCTGAGCGTAAAAGCTTTTGGTCAAAAAGAGCTGAAGTATCAAAGAACACACGGCTAGTAACTGCTGAAGGCCATGTTCTAGAACATCCCGCACATACACGTATGCAGACACTCGGTCACCGTGGTCGCGTCAATGAGGTACCCGCTGCACAGGCGGCAGGTGATGTGGGCGTTTATGTCCCAGAGTTTAATCTTTCTGGTCAACATCTTTGGCTTCTGCAAGAGAAAAATGCATGTTAATTACCATCTGCAATACTCC
Source organism: Pteropus vampyrus (assembly GCF_000151845.1). Classification (NCBI taxonomy): domain Eukaryota; kingdom Metazoa; phylum Chordata; class Mammalia; order Chiroptera; family Pteropodidae; genus Pteropus; species Pteropus vampyrus. Next base: position 20,875 of record NW_011889034.1, on the reverse strand, counting down.
GGTACATTTCACCAAAAGCGCAGGCCCAACGCCAGTCAAGTTACAGCAGGTCCCTCCGGAAGGAGACTCAGCATGCAGAGGGCCCAGGCCGCAAAAACTTCCCATCTGTGAGACACGGTGACGATGTGACAACCTCGCTGACCTCCTGGGGGACCGGGACTGTGCCGCCAAACACCCCGGGGCAGCAATCGGCCAGTCAGCGGCAGGGAGCACCCTGCAGACGCTCGGCCGCTGCCCCATGTCGCCCAGCACCAACCCGCTCTGTCCCAAGCCCCCGACCTCCTCTTGCCCAGGGCTCAGCAGAGGCCAGCCAGCAGGCGGCACAAGCAAGGGCTTCTGGGATGTGGCGGGCAGAGGCCGGGGTCGGTGGCCTGAAGCCCTGACTGGGGTGCGGCCCCTGTCCCATGTGAGGTTGCCTGAGGGACACCAGTGAGGGCAGCGCTGGGCAAGCTCAATGTCCTTCCACGTGAAGAAGCGGAACGGTCTCGAGACGTGAGACCCACCAGGTGGCGCTCTGACAGGGCCAAGGTTGGGAAGCGGCTGTCAGAGGAGCCACCGCCAGGCGTGCCCAAAGTGAACGCAAGCAGGTTCCACGGCCAGTTCACCGTGACACCCAGACGTGTTCACAGGGACCGTGTGAAACGGCAAACAGCATGCTGCGGACCGGCGGGTGCAGTCTCCTTGACCCCAGGAGACCCGTTCTGGACTCCTGACCTTTAGCCCCCGCTCCCTGTGCCAGGCTCCAGCCAGCCCGCCGCCCGGGCGCAGCAGCCCTTGGCCAGACTGCGGGTGCACAGAAGCTCTGCCCCCCTGGGCAGCACTGGGAGCACCTGAGGCCCTCTGTTACCCCTGTCACTTATCCACAGGACACTGGTGAAGCATACAACACAGCAAGTCCAAACGCCTGTGCACCGAAGTGCTGGCA
>NW_011889034.1:0-18480 GCF_000151845.1 Pteropus vampyrus | reverse complement strand
CGAGGACATGCTCAGCGCCATGCAAATGTTCTTACCAAACAGTGACACTCAGCCACGACGTTCTCCCACCAAATACCAAACTGCCACCGCACACCGAGCCGGAAACAAACTCCTCAATCACACTGGCAAGACGAGGCCTCTGGGCCCTCTGCAGGTATCAGCTTCTGCGCCCGGGTCCCCTTCGCCGGGATCAGGGTCCACCTCTCCTTAACGGGAGCAGAGTCTGCATTTCCTTTGCGGAACCGAGGTTCACGGTAAGTGTGTATGGAGATGGTGCACAGACAAGTGTGCATACTGGTGAGTGTGGACTCACACCTACGTTCCCGGCTCTCCTGGAAGGGCTCCTTGCAGCCCGAGCCCACTGAAGAACCAGGGGGCTTAGACACGTGGCTGACCTGAGAATGGGCTCAAAAGCATAGGGGACCCGGCACCAGCTCAAGCGCTTCCCTGGCCCACAATGGGCACAGTATGTCACACACTGGGCCCAGACGGACCATCAAGATAAGCAGCAACTATCACCAGGCAAACAAAACCAATCAGATTATCATCTACAGAGTCACACAGAAGTCCGTGAGCCCACACTGGAACAGATGAAGAAATAGGCAAGGGACATGCTTCCTTGTGGCATGTGAGCTGACAAATGTGGAAGGCAGTGAAAAGTCACCCTGTGACAATGACTGCAGGGATGGTTCCCTCAGAAAGTGTCGTGGGCAGGACGGCTCATGGCCTCAAAGCAGCCCGTGAGGCACAGTGGGGCGCAGGGTGGAGGGGGCCCACAAGACGCCACCTGCTGAGCGACCGGGTGATACCCATTCAGGGACCAGAGGGATGACAGGCATGACTCTTGATGACACAGCACCCATGACGGGACTCTTGCTGAGCGGGCACTTCCGGGAAACACCAACAAGCCTCTGTAACAGTCCCAGTCCCAGTCCCAAAAGGCCAGGGAAGATGGACAGGTGCCTGAACGCAGTGCCCAGCTGCGGGCCAGCCCGGATCGGCCTGGAAAACAGGCCTTCTGGCCACTGACCACCGTCTGGAGACGAGATCGGCCTGCTCCCCTGGACCGGGCTGCTGCTCTGGCCACGCTGGGACATGCACGCTGGGCGCCCCCGTCGGCCACCCTCCTGTCCTCAGGCACACGAGGAGCTGCGTTCAGGACATGCAAAGGCCCACGGTCACAGCACTGGACACTGGACCAGAGCGGGGAAGGTGATGTGAAGCTGCCAGGCCTGTGCCCTCCATGAACTGCTCTGCCAGCCAGGCCGAGGCACCCTCCGCACCACCTGTCTCGGTGACATCAAATCCTGGCCCTTTACTAAGGGCCGACCCCCCTGGCGGCTCAGCCCCCGGCAGGCGGGACTGGAGGGCCACTCTCACCTCTAGATGCCTTCGGTCCCCTCCTTCCGCCCCCGCATGGGGCGCTCAGGCTCCCGCTCCGGTCCTATTGCTCCCGGCCAGCCGCTTCGCACTATGCTCCGGGCCTTCACGTCTGCGCCTTCCTTTTGTCCCCTGCTCTTTTTCCATTTTCTAGCACAGAAATGGCAACTGTCATTTCATGTCATTGACGTGTGACACAGAGTCCCGTAATTAAGTTCTTACTAGAATTTTTAGGTGAGTCCCATGAAGCCAACGGCAGAACAATCAAAACTATTAATTAAGAGAAAATGTGAATTTATATACATAATTGTGCTGTAATCTACCATGGAGCTCGCAGAAATCACATCCGAAAGGAGCTGCAAGGAGCTGAGCGCTCCTGCGGCTACACGGCAACTTCGACCAATTCGCATGCACCGGAAGAAAATAAAAATCAGACTTTGCGCTGCACTCACCTTACATGGCAGCCTGGGACCCTCCACTACATTCTGAAGCCTGTGCAGGCACAAGACGGGGCGCCACCCAGTGTGCTGCCCGGGGCCTGTGTTCCCACACCAGCAGCTGTGGCCTCGCTCGGTCGACACGGCTGTTCGTTTACCTGCTTAAAACAACCAAAAGAAAAACAAGAATACACGGCAGTGAAGAGCCAGGACGGACCAGGGAGACGCAGGCGGGCCTCTGCAGCAGCCTGGTGTCACCGAGCCCAGGGGCGGGTGGGGGTCGGGGAGGTGGGGAGGGCATGGAGAGGGCCCGAGAAGGCAGGAAGGGGTGGTGATGCGTTTTAGGGTGAGCTGGCGCGGGGTGGGGGCCTCAGGGAGGGGCGGGGGACAGTTAACTTCTGTGCAGAGTGCTGTCCTGGGCCACTCGCCCCTCCACACAGGCTCCTAGTTGGGTTCTGCGTTCTAGCGGGGGACGTGGAGTTCACGGGGAATGGTCAGCAGACCCACCAACAAGCACACTGTTTACATCGGGACAAGGGAGGGGGCCCCTGAGGCCTCGGGGGCTCACTGGGTAGGAGCCAGGTGAACACAGGAGAGGGGTGAGTGCAGGTGAGGGGAGAGAGTGAGTGGAGGCAGCAGAAGGCGGTGGCGAGTCGGGCAGCACGAGGCCTTGGCAGGACCAGCACTGAAGTCGGGGTCCCCAATGCCATGTGAAGCGCCTGTGGGTTAGCAGCAGCAACTCAATACAGCTTAGGAACCATGAGCCCAACGAACAAGCGGTGTCCATCTACATCCAGTCTATGTCATTTCTGCTCTTTATTAACTCATCTTTAAAGCTCAATTAACTTTTGTAAAAAAAAAAAGAAAAAGAAAAAGAAAAAGAAAAGAAAAAAGAAAAAAAAGAGAGAGAGAGAGAGAGAGAGAGAAGGATGGATGGATGGAGGGACTGAGGGGCCTCCCCTACTAAGCCAGTCACCCACTCCTGCCCTGGGACAGGTGCCGAGGGCCTGCACGCTAATGGAGGACGCAGGCAGTAAACACCAAATGCAGTAAACAGGTAAGGCATGCATGTCGACGGGGCAAACACTGCAAGAGCAGGGCGAGGGACAGGGTGGCCCATGGGCATCTGACTGAGATGGGGACAGGTGAGCGATAAGGTGGAAATTTACATGAAATTGATAAATTCCTAGAAAAATAACTCATCAGAACTGAGAAAGTAGAAACAGAAAACCTGGAAAGTTCTGTAACCGTGAAGGGAGCTGACCGAGTCGTCCCAGCGAACATGGGCCTTGCGTCCCAAGGACGGCTTCCCCGACCGTCCCAGGAGCAATCCGAGTTTCTCAGAGCAGAAACACAGCGTCTTCCAACTCGCCTTACGAGGCTCACGTAACACACACACACACACACCAGACCCGAACTAGGAGGGAAATCGCAAGCACTCCTAGCATGTATGAAATAGGACTGTGCTTTTCAAACTAGATTTATCCCTGGAGAACAAGGGGTTAATATAGGAAATACATACAATTTGTGACAAAAGATAAAAGGACAAAAACAATAAAGTCTTCCAGCAAAAGCAGAGAAATAATTTTATAAAATTCATTATCCATTCTTGCTTTTTAACAACATAGCATAACAGATTAAGAATTGAAAGAAATGTCTTTACCCCAGTGGAAAGTCTCTATTTAACAGACCCTAATGCAAATGTCCATGCCTGATGTTCCAGGCAGCTTTATCCACAGGAGCCCACATGCAAACAGCCAGTGCCACCAAAGTGAGAGGACAGAGCGGGTCCTGCCCTCCACTAGGCCTTTGCGGGGGTGGAGGGTGTCTTTTTCCAACTTGAGTTTGACACCCTCTCACTAACTCTTAATTTATCACAATTTCCTAATTTGCTTTAAATTACTTTAAATTAAATTTTTAAATGGGAAAACAAAGATCACAAACAGAACTTGGTCCGTCTTGATAAAATGCCTCACTCAGTCCTACGTCTTTTGCAGCCTGAGGCAGAAAGATGATCGAACTGAACTGGACAAGATGCTGTTCTCATTAAAATAAACTACGAAGACATGCGATGGGGCCTGAAGTAGAGAGGGTTTCAGGTGGTTGCCTGGTGTCCACAATGAAAACACTGCTGTGTCAGACCCATGTCTGTCCCAACACCACTGACCAAAGCTGACTGAAGGGGTTAAATGCCACAGACCAGCATGCTGCATGTTGGTCACCAAACAGCCCAGAATATTTTTCACTCCACATAGCTATGTATACGTATAAATAAAAACTAACTTTGTCGACACGTGGACTGAAAACCTTCCTGAACGCTAGACGTGGCTCGCCGTGCCGACGTGTGCAAACAATGTGCAGTGTGGTTCCGTGGCAAGCTGCCCCCGTGGCATGTGCTGGGCGCTGGGCCTCTCACAGCTGTCCAGATGACAGCATCACGTGCCAGCAGCCACGGCTGTGAATTCAGAGGGCTCCAGAAGCTGCATCCGGCTTCCAGCCTTGCCCCATATGCCTTTGCTTATGCTGCCACGTCCCCTTGCCATGACTGTAACAGGCCTGACACCACTTGCACCCCCGGATGCTATGTGGCAAGCCCCACGCCGACCGAGTCCCTGTCCTCGCCCCTCCACTCCTGGCACTGCACTTGGATGCTCTGGGTGACCGAAGCCCAGCCGTCAGCTGGCTAGCCCAAGTCGTGGCCCTGGGGACCTTCTATGGAGCCCGCCCTAACCAGCCCACGCCCGACCCTTTGCTTTGCCGCGGCCATAGAGAGTGATGCAGCGGTCTCCTTGGAGGGCCCCCCTACACTGACACTGCTCGGTGGCCTTCTGTCTTGCCCAGCCATCCGCCCCCCCGTGAGCCCTGCACTCACACAGCACCAGCTTTCACACCCCCACCTCTGGTCTGCCCGAACATCCTCCTGCTTCCTGAGGGCTCTGACCCTTCCAGCAAGCCCTTCGCGTTCTAGAACCTTCCACACGTCCCTCTTCTGAGTGCAGAGGGAGCACCAGCAGCTCCTTCACAGGACCCTCATAACTCTTTCACCCTCCTCCTTCCCACCTTCCATCCCCCTACTCCAAAAAACTGCCCTTGACAAGACCCTAGTGAGGAGGATGTTATCAACATCACTGATCCCCAAGGCCACTTGTCTCCCCTGCCCCTGCTGAGCCCCCAGATCTGACTCCTGGAGGGGAAAGAGCAGCTCACAGACACAGGCCCTGACAGCAATCTGTGCGGTTGGAGTCTTCCCAAGGGCACAAGTGACGCTCCATCACATCTTTTGGGCACAGCCGGGCCTCAGGCATTTGTGCCTGCGTGAAGAGGCCCTGCCCGTGTCCGCTCCCCTTGGACCACCCACACCAGCCTCCTCACCCTCCTCGATGCAGGCCCTCTGCTGTCTGGGACTCCCCTACCTTCCGACTGCCACACACTGCTTGGGGGGCAGCCCTCCACCCCGAAGGGCCCACCCCATCCACCACTGTCCTCTACGTTCACTCTGGGTCTGTCCTGCAGCAGAAAAGAACATGCATGTTCAACACGGTTTGGAAAGTAAAAGGTGATCTGAGAAACAAACCCCACCAAAGCTAGTCCTGTTCATAGTGTGGTGCCGTGTCCCCTGGGTGTACGCTAAGGACTTTGACATACGCCTCCAGACTGCATTCTTACTAACACGCGGTCCTCAGTCTGCACGATGCACCACCACACGCTTGCTACCACTATTGGGCGACATTGGCTCTCCCACGTCAGCAGACACAACTGGCTCCGCAGTTCGGGGTCTGAGATCATGGCCACTGCTGTCTGTCCTTACTCAGAGACGCAGTACACAGGCCACCTCTGTGACCAGCAGGCCCCTTCTAGAAGTGCCCTCCTTGGGGACAGCCCCCCAGCAGCCTAAGTCCTGCTCAACCATTGCCTGGGGAGCCCACAGTGGAAAGCAAACCCACACTTAGCAGTTATCTTTCTTTTGTTCACCAACTTTTCTACTTATTTTCAAATTAGTTTTGCAAAGTTGCACTTTCCTAGAAAATAGTTCATTAAATTTACTGGTGCGAAATCGTTCATAGTACCTTGATAACCTTTATGAAACAGCCTTACTGGGGGATATGTGGCAAATAATAAATGCACATATTTAAAGGGGACCGCTTAGTAAGCATTGGCATTAACCCAGGAAATGACCACCATGAGCGAGATGAGGACCCAATCTGCCCTGGCACCAGCAGGAAGTGCCCTGGACACTGTGTGGATGGGGTCACATGGCATGTGCTCGCCCCACCTGGCTCCCGTCACTCAGTGTTGCTGTTTTGGGATTTGCCCACGTTGTCACGTGTGGACACCTCGTTCTTTTTATTCTGAGTGGCGTCCACTGTAACTGTACTGCCCACTCACCAGGAGACGGACATCCGGGTTCTTTCCTTTGGGGCTGTCAAGAATAAGGCTATGAACATTTGCAGACATGTCTTTGTACTGACAGATGCTCTGCAGTCAATTCCCACCACGGTGGTCACACGTGGTTGTATGACAGCTTATGAGACTATCAACCTGCTCACCGACCCCCGCCTCATCCCAGCTCCCGCTGCCCCCAGGGGTCATTCTCCCCTCCCTCTCTCCTCCGCCACCATCCTTGCCCCAACTCTATCCCTTCTTCCCCATAACACCACGTGCTGTTGGCCAGAATTCTGTGCCCACAGCCATGCCCCAGACAATGTCATGGCTCCTCTCTGAAGAGCAAATCGGCCTAGGACAGGCCTCCCCGCACCCTCTCTCACCACTAATTCACTCCCAATGGAACATCCGAGCAACATCGAGGAAAGCAAATCAGACATGTCCTTCCTCAGTGCGACCCTTGAGAGTGGCGGACAGTGACTCCTGAAGAGCCGCCTCCACACCAGGGCCCACCCCCATCAGCTCCAGCCTCGCCTGCCTCTCAGCTGTGTGCGTGCTATTCCTGTCACCCTGCCTTCTATCTTCAGGGCAATGGGATGGCTCCTGGGCAGCCATCAGAGACCCTGAGCCTCCTGGACAGGCCGCCCAAACCCCAGGTCTGAAGCTGGTCGCTCTCCTGTCCACCCCCCCATCACCATCTTCATGTGCTGTGCCCTGCCCGCCCACCCCCCTAATAGGGGCCAGACTGCATCCTCGTCGCTGGACATCGTGTCTGGCAGAGATCCCTCCCTGAAGTAGACACTGTCACGTCAGCTAGAGGTATCCTTGCCTTCTCCCAGGTACTCTGGCACACCTAGTGCTACCGATTCCCACACAGAAACCACCAAGCTGCTGGACTGCACCCCAGGCCCAAAGGCCTTTCGCAAACCAGTCTGTGGTGACTGTGCACGTCCAGGGTCCGGAGTCAACCCTCCCTGGGGGGTGCTGAAAGGGGCCGCTGCCTGCGGGGTCTGCTTGGCTTCTCTCCCCCCGGTGACTCGAAGAGCAAGGCTGGGCGACCTCTGTGGGCGGCACCCACGGCAGCTCGCACATGGCAGTGAGCAGGAAGAGCCTGCTTTTCTCCAGCTAGTCACCGGGGCTTTTGCTCTGCGGCCTGCCTGACCGTACAGCCTCCGGGACCACAGCACCTGCTAACCTGCTCTCACGCCTGCTGGCCACTCTGTCCTGTCTTGCCCACCAGTGGAACCCTATCACCTATAGTAGCGCCTGGCACACAGTGGGACCCAACAGATACGAGGCCGGCCCAAAGGTCCATCCATGAAGCCTGCCTGGAAGCACAACGGCCGCCAGGCTCTGCACAGGCCAAACAGCAAGCACTAGTCACTACCTCATCGAAATAACAGGACTGTGTCATGAATGCTCCTGGCTGGGACACTGAAGTCAGGTCAAGATGGCAATAAGAAAAAAAACTTCAAATTTACTTTCATGTGGCTACATGTTACTATGAAAGCTATTAAAAATAACGATAACGAACTACATAAAAATGCTTTCAGGTTAGATCCTAAAGAAGGCTCATGACTCCAAAGACAGCGAGAGTCCTCCCTCTCCCTCCCCCTCCCCCTCACTAGGACCTGACGCCCCAGCAAAGCCCCTACTCCGGTCACCCCACCCTCAGCACGCTGCCGGGGGACCCAGAGCGCAGCACTAGGAGGCTTGGTGCCTGGGCCTCACCTCCCCGTCCCTGCTCAGGGTCTCCCAGCTTGGCCTCACACCCAGAGCTATCCCTCTGCTGTCACTGGGTGCCCGAGGGGCACACAGTGCGTCCCGGGCACGCGCTGGGTGAACGAGCGAGCCCACTCGCCGACAGGGCCCAGACTGACGACGGCCAGCTCCACTGCCGAGCTCACTCCCAATTTTCACGGCTTCAACTAAGGATCTGCACGGCCGTGTGAGTGAGATGCAGTGCTGTCCACCTCCACGTCATACCACAGCCCGCCAGACGGCCACCGCCTCGTCCCGCGGGGGTCGCACCGCAGGGCTCGGTCTGGGTGAAAGCCGCCGCCGCTCCTCCTTCCTCGCCTTGGACGCGGCTCAAGCGGCTGGTGTCTCCGTCAGGAATCGGGGCGACCGTGCCCTCCCACCCGCCCGGCTCCCCATGCCGCTGCCCGGAACCCTCCGGAGGCTCAGAGCCGGAGGCCAGGGGCACCTGCCTCGCCCCACCCAGGAGCCCGCCGGCCGCCAGGGCGCCGTCCTGGACCCCGCGCCCGCTGTGCCCGCGCCCCGACACCTGCACGCACTGGAGGGCCGCGTCGCCTGCCTCACGCCTGTCCTTGAATGTCCGCGACCCAGCGACGCACGCACGCATGCACGCACACACGTACGCACATACGCATGCGCGCACGTCCGCACGCACCCATGTACACCCATAGACTCACGCACGCGCCCATGGACGCACACACGTTCGCACGCACGCGCGCGCACTGCGTCACCACGCCGTCTCCCGGAACTCAGAATTCACTCGGTCACTGCCTCTCCCCGCCCTGCGTCAGCCACGCGCTGGCAACCGTACGACTTCAACGCTCGGGCTGAATGACAGAGTTGAGAGAATGTGCCCAAAGATGAGAAAAGACCCAACATCCCACTAACAGGGGTCGGAAAAAGCACACGACTGAGACAACACCTTACCACGCGGAGTGGACGCCGGGCGGGAGCACGCGGGCTCACCGCACCTCTCTCCACTGTCTGCAGGCGACACTCCGGAACCCGGAGGCATAGGCGCGAACCTCCACGGCATGGAAGCCCGGTGCTGAGCAGCGCGGGGAACGGCCCTGTCTAACCAGGCTCAGCACGCCAGGGGCGCAAGAAAGGGTCCTGACGGTTCTGCAAGGAGGTCCCCACGCCGGGACGGAAATCAGACAGCATCAGGCAGAATTCTCGTTAGCGCAACTGAATTCTACAGGTCTAAGAAGCAATCCGTTCAAAGTTCTGAGGAAAAAATGACTTCAACGTAGAATTCTGTGTCCCCTCAAACTATGAGCTAAGTATAAGTGGGAGCCACGGCGCTTTCAGAGCTCTCAGGAAATGTGCTCACTCATTCAGAAATGCCTACTGGGCACCTTTCATGTGCCACGCGTGCTCACATGTGTTCACGGAGCTCCCGGTCCAGCTGTGAGGAGACATGACAAACGCATCAGCCAAGAGTGGCCAGCGTGCTGAAGAAAGCACATCAAGGCAGAGCACGGAGGCGGGGTGGGGAGACGAGGAGGGCAGAGGCTCAGATGCCATCCCTGAGAACTTGGAACGTGAGACCGTAACGTCAGGCGGTGTACGGAAAAGGGGAGGCGAAATTAGAACTAAGCCAGGTAACAGACCGCATTTAAATAATCACACTGGTTTTCGACTCGGATTCAACCTTTAGAGAAGCATGAAAAACATGCCACCAAAGGGGCTGTTGGACCTCGTGACTCCGCTGGTCGGGGGCCCCTGCAGACATGCGCCTCCACAAGAAAGGCTGACTTACGTGGAAGCACAGTCAGCAGGCTCACAGGAGCCTGAAAAGCATGGGTTTCAGAACCACATTGGACCGGTGACTCCTTGCTCCCTCCTCTTCCCCATTTTGATCAGGATTGCTGGCCTCTGCTGTCCCCCGCCTGTCCTGCTGTGCTCAGGAGCTAGAAAGGCGACCTATCTCTCCAGGTTCACAGGTGCCCAGGAGCTGCACCTCAATGATCACAGTGACCAGATGGTCACTAAGGGGCTGAGAAGCTGGACCAAGCTGATGCTGCAGTGGGACGAGACCCTGGGGCCCGGAGTCATGGGGATACGGCAGAGGGCCCCACAACTCGGGGCCCCGGTGTACCACACCTCCACCCTTGTGCACCTAGCTACTGCTCCAAAGGGGCTTTTGAGGATCTCATTAAGATCCCGAATCAACAGACCTTAACAAGGCGAGCAAGTCACTGGTGGCCTAACCAAATCACATGGTCTTTCAAAGCAGAGTTTCTTCTAGTTGGTGACAGAGCAACATGCTATGTCAGATGCCCACAGCCCCAGGGGCAAAGAACTGAGGAGCTTCTAAGAGCCGAGAGCAGTCCCCACGCTCGGAAGAGGACTGGAGTCCAGACAAGAGCCACAGCCCGGCAGACAGGCCATTTCAGCCTCTGAGACCCTGAACGGAGGAGCTAGCCGCACTGTGCTGGCCTTCTGACCCCGGAACTGGGACTGAGTGCACGTCCTTTTAAGCTACCAAGTTTGTGGCAATTTGTTAAGTAGCAATAAAACATGAATACAATAGTATTTAGAAAAATGGCAGCCACTAGCCTAAGAAAGAGTCAGTTTCCCAAGCACAGAAAACAGCGCGGCCACCAACGCTGGCAACGCTTTTGTTAGGCAACCCCTCTCCTAATCCTGGAGACGAGAGACAGGCTAGTCAACAAGTGGCAGATGCCGGAGCCCAGTAGTACAGGCTGAATTTGGCCCCCCAAATTCATGTGTTGAGTTGAAGCACTACTTCCCATCTCTAAATAAGGCCTTTGGGAGGCAGTTAGGTTTAGATTTGTCTGGGTGGAGCACACAGCGAGAAGGCAGCCATGTGGTCTGCAGGCCAGGAAGCTGGTCCTCACCAGGAACCAAACCGACCCGCGTCTTGATCTTGGACTTCAGCCTCCAATGAGTGTGAAATGAATGCCTGCTGTTTAAAGCAGCCAGCTCTGACATTTTGTTAAAGCACCTGTGCTGACGAACACACCCCTCTTCTGATTTCTACCCATTTTCTTCACCAGGCTGCCTTTAATGGAAGGCCAGGGAAATGAACTGCCTCTAGCTGTTCCCATCTCTATGGTGAGAAGGGCAGTCACTTTACTTGACAGCAAAAGTCATATTTCCATTAACAATTTCAAACACTGCCTACCCACGACTCTTTAATAAGGTCCGCTAAAAGCACCCAAGGCAGCAGGAGTGGGTCTCACCGTGTGCCTGGGAAAACGAAGTGGCCTGCAGACACCACCGCATCAGAAATGGCACAGAGGACCCGACAACTCGCCCGCGTACAGGAGACAGGGTGACCCTCCAAGACAAGGGCATGACTCCTGGGCTCCCTGACGGTCTGCGCGCCCTGGGACTCGGTCCAGCCCACAGGGCCCTGGAGCCCGCAGCTCCAGAGGTGTGGCCAGCAGCACCGACCCAAGTAATGCCGAAGCTCGATGGCATGTCCCTAAACGGCACGACATGAAACACTCGACAGCTCCTGTGAAGCGGTCTGCCAAACCCTGCACCTGACCCAGCCTCTCCCTTGCTCCCTTCAGGCAAAGGCATACCCAGGGAACACGCACAGGTAGACGATGCAGTGCGTGAAGGAGCGGAACATGCAGACGAGGGGTCTCGAAAAGCCAACGCCAGGGGGGAAGTGGGGAGCCCAAAATGAAAAGACACGAAGGGGGCATGACCCGCTATGTCACGCCAAGAACCCGCCTTAGTCTGGTAAGTGGAAGACATTCTTGAGACAACTGGGCAGGTTTGAAAATGGACAGGATTTAGCTAATATGTGAAATAAGTGCCCACTCCCAGGTGTGACAATGATGCTGCCATTGTGTGGAGACCACGCTACTCCTAGGACCTGCGTGCTGAGTGGCCCACGGACTGCGGCTGGCTGTCTGCAGACACTTTCAGGTGATTCGACGACAATGAATATGCATGAAGGAAAGAGATGAAGCAAGTGTGGTCAAACTCACTGGCCTGGGGGAGGGAGTCAGGGTGCCCACTGGAAAATTCTGTCAGCTTTTCTCCACCATTCTTTTCTCCCGCAAATGAAACTTGGGTAAAAAAGTATATGCAAATCATGCAAAATAAAAAAAGAGGAAGGTTAGCCCTCCTCTTCCCCTCACTTCCCAGCCGTACCTGCATCTGTGCCTTGCCCGCCACGTGCCCGCCCCACGCCCACCCTCCATGCCCAACCCCGTGCCCTCGCCCGTGCTTCCTCGGCATGCACAACGCCTTCAGAACAGGGCAGGAAAGGCATCCATGAAGATTTCAGTTAGTCTTCCAGCCAGGCCCCACTGAGAATCAGAAGATGTAGCAGCTGACAAGACCACCACAGGACCCCAGGTTAGCAGGGGGGCTTCAAGGTCGGCTGACAGCTCTCTATTGTTCGCATATTTCTTTCTAAACATCTGGAATCTACTGTTAATGTAGCGAAGTCCAAAAAATATTGATATATTTGCAAAAACATCCAATTAACCTCCACTCTCTAAATTCACCTCTATATTAGAAGTTTTCTTCAAAAAACCAATCGCCCTAACAGTTTTTAAGAACTATAGTTTCTAGTGTGTTGTAGTTCTCATCAATGAAATTCTGCTTAATTCAATGGACAGTCTGAAAAGGCATCTCAGCAAGGCGCACCCCTTGGCCCTCTCGGCATGTGCTAAGCGCCCCATCAGTGCTGTGTCGTTTTGTCCCTCATATAATTCAGTTCCGCAGGGAGAAGCTTGACAGAGCAGAAAGCACAGCCTTGTTACTTTCAAAGGCCTCAGCTTGTGGACTAAAGAACAGTTCCATTATTTGAAGCACAACCAATCATGCGCCGTTTTCGCAACAGTAACAGCAGATATCAGAAGGGTAATAAGAAACTATTCTCAAACCTCAGCATATTTCAATAGTAAGAGAAAAAGTACATTCTCAACTTCAAGTTCGATTCCGCCATCAACCAAAGTTCCAAGTGAAATAACAAACCCTGCCATTTAATAAAGAGCAGCAGTACAGACCAAAACAAACCTCACTTTCTAATCTAACCCAAAAGCCTTAACAGGTAATCCCAAGCACAGCAAAGGGCCCTGCCTCCTGCTAGCAGGGCGGAACCTGGGCGGGTCCAGAGAGAGCCAGGCAGCAGGAAGGGAAGCCTCCCTTGGGTGGGGCTCCTGGGACAAGTCCTTCAGGGAGACCTCCTTTAGTGGGTGCCCTTCACAGCCCTGTGCTACGGACTCTGGCCCAGAATGCCAAAAAGAGGCACGGCATCGGAGCCCAGGCACACGGGGGGCACACAGGTTCTGGGAGCATAACTTCTTTACAAGGATCAGATATCCCAAACAGTTCTGGACCTCAGACCTTTAAAAAACTTCTTACAAAGGTCAGTGTATAATTTCTGGAGCAAAATCATTGGCAGCTATCAAAGAATTCTACATTACTGACACATACCCCTGAGATTTAATTTGCAGGGGCTGTAGGTTAATTCCTAAAAATCTTTCCTACTTGCAATTTATCTTCCCTCCCGTGTAAGCTCCAAGTAGCATAATAGTTTCAGTCACCGCGGTGACATCGGAGGTACCTATACAACTAAAAGGACAACTGAACTACTGCAGCCTCAAACTTAATCCTCTACTCTGTACACAGTTCTGTTAATCCACCTACAGGTACTTTTCAGGTACAGGCCCTCATTACTGAAGCCATTAAGACAGCCCCAGTGACCCTCACCCCCTCCCAGTACACACGCCCTATGCAGTTGCTCCCCCTCAAGTGTGGGCTGGGCCTGGTTCTAACAAACAGAATATGGCAAAAGGGATGAATGTCACTGCCAAGATGAGGTCATGAAGACTGGCCGACTGGCTACCTCTGAGCTGCCCTGTGGAGAGCCCCACGTAGAAGGGTCCCGCGTGCAAAGGGACTGACACCTCACGTGTGAGCCTGGAAGCTGGCCTGGCAGTGGAGCCTTCGCACAAGACTCAGGCCCCATGGCAGCCTGCCTGCAGCCCGTGAGACCCTGAGCAGGGGACCTGGACTAACCGTGCCCAGACGCCTGACCCACAGAAACTGGGGGGTAACAACTCATGCTTAAGGCACTAAATTTTGGGCTGATTTGTTGGACAGCAATATATAATACAACTATCCAGCACGCTCACGCCTTTAAAAATCCAAAAATTAGACTCTAAGGAGTTTAACCAAACTGAATGGCCAGTTTTACAAGTCCTTCCCAAAACTTCACAAAGCAAATTACATTTTAAAAAAAGTAAAGTGCATGTTTAAAAAGAGTCAGAAGCAGCACTGAGTGAGAAGTGTGGTTACATTTGGCACATAAAGGGATGACTACTTGGGGACTCCATTTGGTTAAGATTTGGTCCTACGATACATTAAACTGAAATCCTACGGTGCTTTCTCCTAAGTAACCAAGAGAGGTTGCCGCACGAAATGAAACACTGAACTGACTAGTTCAAGTATCTCTCTTGGGAGTCCACACAGCTCAGAGTTTTAGATTTATACCTCAGCCTACTGCCCAACTTCTGGAGAAGTTTGCAAGCCTGACACCAATTCTAAAAGTGTTCCTGCCTTTCATTTGCTCGTTTCTGCACGCGCGTTCGCGCCTTGCTGACCTCGAGCCAGCCCGTTCTGGGGGCCCTGCACCCTCTCGTACTCCTCCAGCAGCACCTCACTGGGCACCCCTGGAACCCGGCCCAGCCACGGAGCAGCACACGACACACCTCACATTTTCATAACCAATTCGGAATTACAGAAAAACGCAGGCAAGTTCTAGATGCAAGTCTGAGGTAAAGGTTTCAGAGAAGCAAAGGCCTCATCCCAAGGTCCTTTAGCGTTTTCCTGTCCTGGAGTGGAGAAGGGGCCTGAGTCACTCACCTGACATGCACCCTCACCTGTTCCAACTTTCCTGCACCAGGCCCACACTTCCGGCCTGAACCCCACCCCACCTAGAACCTCTCCGACACTGAAAACACCTCCAGACTTAGGATGGAGGGTACACCTACACAACTTTGAGAATGGGGCTTGTTTGGTGACACCACCAGATGGGGAGAAGCAGTTGAAGGTGTCAGACACTGACCACGGGACCAAATGGAGAACAGAGTAGGGGACAGCTTTCCGGGACTGGGAGTAGACACAGTGCTGGCCTAGGAGCCAGTGTGGACGAGGAGTCCCCTTGAATCCCCAACCCTGCTTCACGTCTGCCTCCAGGTCCCAGCCTCGTGGCATCTGCTGCAGGCAGGAAGGTCTGTGAGGCTGGCCCTGGTGCTCACGTTAGGGTAACCAGGGGCCTCTTGGAAGGGGGGATGCACCTGTGGGCCAGGTGACCAGGATCCCTGGTGTCCCAAAGCCTTCATAGTGGTGGGGGAGGGGTCCAGTGAAGTGGGCTGGGGAGATTCTGGGACCCTCTGGATCCTGCCCCAGATACCCAACTTTGGGGGCCTAGCTTGGGTCCCAGCACTCCTCACAGTCCACTCTTGTGGCCTGGGCACTTCTCTGCCCCTTTTTCAGGAGTCCTGGTGTCCCTGAAGACCTGTCTCCAAGTTCCAGCTCTTACCAGGATCCCGGCCTTCCGAGAGCCTACCCTCCCTCACAGTCCTGCCCCAACACTGCCACCCTCTGAAGGGACTTACACGGGGGTCCTGGTCATCCCTGAAGCCTGGGCCATGGAGCGTGCCCTGTCTCATGGCACAGTCCCAGGGTCCAGCCTTCCCAGTTGAGCCATCCCAGGGTCCTGTCCCGTCCTGAGGTCTGACCCGCCCCAGTGACAGGACTCAGGGTCTGACCAGTCTTGGGGTCTCAACCCTCCTTGGTGACCTGTACTAGTTTTGGACCCTACTCGATGACCCTTCCTAGCGTTGGACGCTCCTCAGTGCCCTGTCTCAGGGTCCAGCGCTTTCTGGTCTCTGCCTGCTGGCGGGTGCCGGGGTCGGGCCCTGCCCGGTGGCTCGTCCTGGGATCCGGTACTCCCTGGTCCCTCCTCGGTGACCCATTGCTGGGTCCGGCCCTCCCCGGTGACCAGTTCGGAGGTCCGGTCCTCCCCTGTGGTCCGTCCCAGGGTCCTGGCCTCCCTAGGGCCCACTGAGCGGTGGCGGGGCTCCGCGGCCCTGGGGGACGAGGGGCGCAGGGGCACGGGCCGGGCTTCGGAGCCTCCCGGGCCCGGAGACGCGCCGAGGCCGCGGCCTGAGGAGCGGGCGCCGCGGGCCAGGACGGGCGGGGGGCGGACTCACTGACCTGCCGTCTCGGCTGCGGACGAGCGGGGCGCACGCGGGGGCAGCGCCGGAAGGGGGAGGGGGCGCCGCTCCCTCCGGGTCCCCCTCAAGAGCAGGAGAAAAAACCCGTCCGGAGTTTAAAACAAAGAGGCGGAAATGCCCGAGCGGAGCCGAGCGCCGAGTCGGGGGCGCCGCACTTGGAGCATGCGCGTTGCGCGGCCCGGCTCCCACCCCGCAGCCGGGCGGGGGCGGGGCCTCGTGATTGGGGGCGGGGCGTAGTTGGAGGGCGCAGGCGCATTCGGCCAGGACCCCTGCCCGGGCGTCTGGAGGGAGGAGGGCTCTAGGGGCGGGGCCTGGGACGGGATGTGGTCAGAGAGTGTGGGTGGAGACAGAAAGGGACATGGACAGAAGGAGCGTCGAGTCCGGTCTCTGCTGAAGGACCCGGTTGGGTGCGTGTGACCTACAAGGAGTCGAGGAGGCCAGGCCAGAGAATGGGCCTTCTGGAGGCGGGGCCTTGGGGAGGCAAAGCCGGGAGGGGCGGGGCCAGGAGGGGCGGGGCGGGGCCCGGGGCCGGGCGCTGCGCCAGCCGCCTGGAGGCCTGTGGACCCCGGACCCTGCACGCAGCTCACGCTGAGCTGTGCTCCTGGACGAGGGTTTCCTCTGCCACAGGCGGCGTGCTTACATGATGTCCTTGCTGGGAGCTAGCACCAAGTGCCCGCCGTGCACTAGTCAGGGGCCTGCCTCGGGGCTCGCGGACAATGGGCAGCAAGGCTGACCCCACAACTCGTCCGAGTGTCCACCTTTGGGCAAGCGCAGCCCTGGAGCTGTAAGCAGTGACCCTGACATCCTGCCCTGGTGGGGCCCACACTGTGTGTGGGTGGAACAACAACATAGGGGAATCTAAATGTGGTTTCATGTGGGGAATAAGCATGGGGAGGCAGTGAGAATCCGGAGTCAGTTACAGTAGGGTGGATGGGAACGGAAGGGACACAGAGGGAGCCAGCCACCTTGCAAATATCTGTAACCAAAGAGTGCGATACTTTGATTCTAAAAACTACATTAAAGAAGACCGAAATAAATGGAAAGACATCCATATTCACGGATCGCAGACAATATTGTTGATGTTAATAATATTCCCAAATTTGATCAATAAATTAAACAGAATCCGTATTGAAACCCAGTTGGTTTCTCTGCAGAAATTGCCATGCTGATCTTAAAATTCATATGGACATTCAAGGCACCCAGAATAGCCAAGACAATCTTGATA
The DNA here is from genome assembly GCF_000151845.1 of Pteropus vampyrus. Taxonomy (NCBI): domain Eukaryota; kingdom Metazoa; phylum Chordata; class Mammalia; order Chiroptera; family Pteropodidae; genus Pteropus; species Pteropus vampyrus. The sequence continues at coordinate 1,060 of NW_011889034.1, read as the reverse complement.
AAGAAGAACAAAGTTGGAGGACTCCCATTTCCCGATTTTAGAAATTACTACAAAGCTACAATAATCAAGATAGTGTGGTACTGGCATACGGACAGACATATAGATCAATGAATTAGAGTTGAAAGTCCAGAAATAAACTCTCATATTTATGATCAACTGATTTTCAAGAAAGGTGCTAAGACAATTCAATGGAGAAAGAAGCCTTTTCAACAAATAGTGCTGGGAAAACTGAATGTTCACATTTAGAAGAATGAGATTGGACTCTTACCATACGATATATACAAAAATTAACTCAAATGGATCAAAGGCCTAAATATAAAAGCTCCAGCTATTAAATTCTCAAGAAAACAGAAGCATAAATCTTTTTGACCTGGGATTGGGCAATGGATACAAGGTTTTTTTTGGGGGGGTGCTGCAATATTTCAGAATTGATCGTAGAGAAGTTTGCACATGTTTGTAAATATATTCAAATCTATTGAATTGTACACATTAAGTGGGTGAATCGTATGATATGAATATTGTATCTCAACAAAGCTGTTATTTTAAAAAGGCAATTACAAAGAAACTACAAAACATTTAGAACTGATAAAAAATGAAAGTACTACACGTTTATCCCTATAGGTAAAATATAAAATTAGATAACTAACATAAATACACACACAGGTATACATAAATATTTCACACCGTACAGAAAACGTATTTATCTCAAAAGCACAAGTGAAAAATTAGATACCCTCTCCCACCATACATATGAAAACAATGAGATATCTATTTCATGCAATATATAAAATATTAGATATTCAACTTACAGCACACACACATAAATGGATACTCCTCACTGTACACACTCACAAAAGACACCCATTTCCAATATATGACAGAAAAATTTGGTACCTATCTCATACCATACACAAAATTTCATGCCACACAATAGAAAAATGAGGTAGTAATTTCAACTATATGGAGGAAAAAAGTTAGATACCCTCGCACTTTACACAAGTAGAAACACATGTCACACACGATACTTACTTTCTACCTCAGAACTCCATGCTAAAAGATT